>NC_046166.1:59354414-59711914 GCF_011064425.1 Rattus rattus | reverse complement strand
AATAAATATTCCATAAGCCAGGCATGATGGCACACGCCTTTAATCCCAGCACTCAGGAGGCAGAGGCAGGTGAGTCTCTGAGTTCAAGACCAGCCTGGTCTATAGAACAAGTCTCAGGATAGCTAGAGTTATACAGAGAAACCCCATCTCCAAGAAAAAACTACACACACACACACACACACACACACACACACACACATATAATGGAACATTACTCAGCTATTTAAAAAAAAATGAAATCATGAAATTTGCAGGAAAATGGATGGACCTGAAAAATATAATATTAAGCAAGGTGACTACATGTTCTCCCATATACCTTAGTCTATAAAATGTATAACATGTATGTATATATGTATATATATGATAATATATATGTATATAGGTGTTATGTATGCATGCATGTGTGTATGTATGCATGTATGTAGATATATGTATGCATGTATAGGTATGTATGTAGGTATATATGTGTGTATGTAGGTGTTATATATGTATGCATGTATATAGGTGTGTATGTATGCATGGATGTAGGAATGTATATATGTATGGATGTATGTATATGACATATACATGTGTAAGGTAGGTGTATCTAACATTCAGGAAGGAAACCAAGAAAGAGCAATGTTGATAAGGAAGGATGGGATTCAGGCAAAAGGGCACGTGAGCCACTGAAGACAAAATAAAGCTTTTGTTCTGTCATAGATTTTTTTCTCTATTTCATTATGGATATGTGGATTCAACTTTTTGAGTATTGACGCAGAAAGAACTTCCTTGTAAGAACCCAACCCCCATTCTTCCTTTGATGGTGCTGGTCAAAGCTGGCTTCTTTGTCATCCGTTGGCCATCAGTGCATAGAACTTAGAAGAAATCAGTGCACATCTGTGTGTCACACTGACCCACTTAGGAAAAGTGTTTCGGGAGGCCAGTTTTACAACTTGAAATGTCCCCTCGTTTAGGTCTACATTAAATCATTCTACTATATGCTATTTTAGTGCTATTGTGTATATAAAATAAAGTATGGTTTTTCAAGTTTTAAACATTTAACATTTAAACATTTTTTTTAAATTTTTTGTTTTAGAGGTGATCAAGAAAAACTGCCTAAAACGTCGCCTGGGGGAAATGATGCGTGTGCATGCGTGCATGCGTTCGTGCATACATGTGCTGATGTACGATAAAGCAGAGAAGATCGATGCTCTAGGAAGCCTCACTCCATTCCTAGAAGGGTAAACCTACTCTTCCAAATAGTTCTGTCAGCCTCCGCTTTTCAGGGCAAATCACTCCCTCCCACTAACCTCCTCAGCACCTGAACTCACCAGGCCATCCAAGGAGTGCCTAAATTAAAATACACTCCTTTGAAAATCACCCTTGCCTCTGCCTGCCCCTCAAGTGTGACTTGCTCAGGAACAGAGAGACCCAGGAATACCTTTCTGCCCCACTGTCTCCCAGCCCAGCATGTAGCAACAACAGACACAAAAGAACTCTCTATAAGAGAACCTGAGAGGCTCCTTCAGAACCCTACTGATACAGATGAGGATGCTTGCAGCTAACCATTGGACTGAGCACGGGGATCCCCAGTGGAGGACTTAGAGAAAAGACTGAAGGAGTTGAAGGGATTTGCAACCGCATAGGAAGAAAATCAACCAACCAAACCCCACCAGAGCTCCCAGGGACTAAACCACCAACCAAAGAGTACATATCATGCGACCCATGGCTCCAGCTGCATGTAGCAGAGGACAGCATTGCCTGGCATCAATAGGAGAAGCTCTTGGTCCTGTGAAGGCTCATTTCCCCAATGTAGGGGAATGCCAGGGCGTTGAGGTGGGAGTGGGTGGGTTTACCCTGAGATGCCAGGGTCCCTATGTAGGTGGGAGAGAGACACCCCAGTTTCTGTCAGGCTCCACCTCAAGGCTACTGAGAGGAAAAAAAAATAATACCTTCTGCCTCCCCTGGGGGAGGAATGTTAATAGCTTACACTTGGCATATTTCTTTGCACATTTTCAAATTACTTCCACAGCTACCATTAGTGACCTTTACAGAAACCCAGAGAGGCAGGTAGAGGAAGTCATCAATGGCCGCTCCACACAGACTTTCACATTCAGCCAACAGGTGGGTACAGCACACATGCTGTGCATGACATAAGGGCCCAAGGAAGGAAGGGCCGTGCCCTCACCTTCCTCAATCTCCAGAAGGAGAAATAAACAGCAAGGCAGTTAGCTCCCTAATGAGGGCTAACAGATGAGAGGGAAACGCCTTAGTCTTTGTGCTCTGGCCACTCCTGTACAGGGGTACCAGGTGCAGGTTGAGCATGAGCTGGTCACAGGAAGGACTGTGGATGGAAAGTGAAGCCCACAGAGGCTCAATGACCTGGCGTCAAACTTCAACCCTCCAATTTACAAAGCAGAGATTGGAGCATGGAAGGATATGGTAGGGTTACATACACACAATGCACATGTGACTACACACATGTATGTACACACACACACACACACACACACACACACACACACACACACACACCACAGTCTGGAAACTCAGAGGCAAGCAGGCAGGCAGAACTAGAGTACCTTCAGGACAAAGAAGAGAGCTGCACCGGCTCAGTACTCACACCCCAGGAGTCGTGATGGATTTGGAAGGAGGCGGGTTGGAGAAGCAGCCCTGAAGACGCACCCAGCCCCTCCCAGGATTGCGTTCCAGGCTCGCCCACCTCTGTGAACCATGCTTGTTATCTTGTGAGATGTGATGAGACTAGTCTAATATTTCAGAGACAGCGGGTAGCTTCCGCAGAAGCAATCAAGGAGGCTTCGATTGCTTGCACAGGACAGTTTGGACACAAGGACCATGCACCGTCCTGGGATAGCCTTCAAACCGCCATGTCCACTTTCTTCTTCCTACTGCAGAAATCTGAATCCAACTCACGCTCCAAATACCTCTGACCTAGAAACCGCTCTTGACCCTCGGCGAAAACGAACCCCTGCGACCCCTCCGTGACTTTATGACTGCACAGACATCTTTTCCCCCTGCACTGCTCTGAAGACAGTTGTAGAATGGATTTGTGTTAACTACACGGCATGGGTAAGAAGCTGTGCGTTTGGTTCATGGCACACTTACTTCCTCGGTACATTCGGGCATTCAGCATATTGTACATGCATTTGTCTCCTCCCTACTCAAAGTCCATGAGCAGACTATTTAAAAAGAAAAATCCCCATTTCAGAGTTAGGGAAACCGAGGCCAAAGGCTCCCTTCGAGGAAAGTCCTGAAACCATTCAAACCTCTCACTCAGAATGAGTATTCTTAGCGTTGACTGGGTAGCCTCCTGGCTTCTGCATCCATGCACTAAGATTCCAGCTATGGGGGAGGAGTGCTTCCAGCAAGAAGGCACCTTCGCCACCCCAGCAATGAACGTGGTAGAACGCTCCTGGGGGTGCAGCAGGGGTGCAGGACCTACAAGCAAGTAGGACCACGGTAGCGATGTCTGACCAGCACTGTCGTGTAGGACAACAGGTGGTCATGGTTGACGCCAAGCAGGAGTCACTCAAGATTCCAGAGCCAGGCCTCTAAAACTGTGGTATCTCTCCAGAAAACCATTTGGCTAAAAGGTCCTCCCTGGGAAAGCTTGGTAAAAGAGACTTTTGGTGACATTAACTTCACCAGGATATGGTCCCCAGTGGCAAACATTAGTTTCTGACCCCACCTGCCTTATTTTCATACAAGTGCACGTAGATGAATATGAAATCACAAAGCTTGACCTTGTACCTAAACTTTGACACCTAGGGAGAGAGCCTGTTCCTTCCTTCAGACCTCTGTCCTCCCTCTGACAGACGGTGGTAATGACAGCTGGGGCTTCCAGCTCCGGAATTCCATGACTGCGGGTCACCAAAGATGGTGTTTCCCTCCGATGCAAACTTAGTAGTGGTTGTCAGGGAGGCGAGAGGGAAAGACACGGGCAGACATGGAAGTCTGCAGAACCAGATGGACAGAGACAGCTCGAAATAGGGGAAGCTACCTAGCCAGAGACAGAAAGAACAGTCTGGCAGTGTGCAGAAAAAAAGGAAAAAAAAAAAAAATGAAAGCCCCTGTTGTATGCAGGCTCGTGCCAGTATTGCTTGAAACAAATAGTGACAGATTGCTAACATGTTACAGCGAAAATTACCAACAAGATGGGGCTTTTGCACCATACCCGGCACCTCTTGTTATCCCATTAACAAAACTGAAGAGACCAAATTGCTAATAGGAGAAAACGTTCGTGTTGTATTCTATCACACCTCTCCTGCCCGGAGAACACAATCCGAGGAGAAGCCAGAAGGCACCTAGGAATGTCCCCCAAGGACCAGTTTCCCTCGGAATCAGGGAAAACCCTAGCCTGCCCCACCCTCTTCTGCGACATCAAGAACACCTGCACGTACCACCAGCACCGTCACGTCAACCACCCAGGGATCTGCTCACACTCACTACTCAGCTGACAGGGGAGAACTGTCAGTCACACCACAGGACCCGAGCCAGCAGCCTTCGCAAAGAACACGAGGTGCGTTGACATGGCCCCGTGCAGGGAGGGAATGTGCGAGCGAGCGCGTCGACCGGACCGTGGTGTGTTTCTGAACATATAGAGTGGTTTCCCCATCTGTTCCCAGAACAAGCAACGCAGGAGAGCCCACGGTGCCTTACATTTTTACCACCCCATCTGGCCGCTGCCCGCTATAGTTTGGCCATAGAACGCCTCCATCCTAATTCAATCAACCCGAGAACCCAAGCTGTCATAGGTGTCCAGGGAGGAGGTGTCAGGAACAGGACACATCTGGTCCAGGCATTTCAGGAAGATCTTTCTTCCTTGGGTTGTGGATGGATTTCCTGCTCAATCAGCCGAGGCCCAGAGAGCAACATTAGGAGCTCATTCCCCTCACTCAGGAGAAGCCTCTGGTTGCCCAAAACTCTTAATGTTTGCTCCAAGTTTTCCCCCTGGGGTAATCACTGCCTACCCCAAACCTGCTGCTACCAGCTCAGAGAGTGGGACCAGCTGTGGGCTGTGTGCCCTGCTAGTCACTCAGAAAAGCAATTGGCCAAAGAATGTACTGAGTAATTGAATGGTAAGGGCTTTTGTAGACCAAGAAGCAGGGACTTGTCTTTGTTTAAAAAAAAAAAAAAGAAAGAAAGAAAGGAAGGAAGGAAGAAAGAAGGAAAGAAAAAGGAAAAAAAATTCTTTACAAAGTACCCAAGTGCTGGGTGTCAGACAGGACAAGTTTTTTAATCATGTTAAAATGATTTATTTAAACGTCAAGCCATGTCACCTCACTTCCTTTCATTTTTCAAACTGTTTGTGTTTTTTCTGGATGATAAATTTATCTTCAGACAGCCTCAATATGACTAATTAACTTTGAAATATAAGAACCAGATGTGTGAGTTGGAGAGCTTTCTGAACTAATGCCAGACGGGTGGGTGGGTTTTTTTTTCTCCTTCTTAGTCTTCTTCTTCCCCGCCTCCCCCCTCCCCCTACCCCCACTCTTCCCCTGGCCAGCCGACATGACTAAGCAGAGATACACAGCAGAGATGGAGCTCAAGGCTCCGGCTAACACAGTACCCTCTCCTTCCCTGTCTCCGGTTTGGCCTCCTAAAACCAGTTGCCTGTAGTGAAAGTGGTCTGACCTGCCCGGCAGGACTGCCTTAGAGGAGAGCTTTAGAAAATTCCCCTACTGTAACCACTGACCCTGTGTAGATCAGGACAGAATGCGTCAGTCACACCAAAGCTACTGGCCCTGTGCTGTGGTACACACCAATGTCTTTCAAAGAAAGTCATCCCAGTGTTCCTGGGATGATTGCTCCTGCGGACTTCCTGTGGCTGGTGAAAACTTGGTGCCAGCATGGGAGAGGGGAGAGTGGATTCGGGAGGGGACATGTGGGTGAGCGTTTCGGGACTGCATGCTGGAGCAAAGGCTGCTGGGACTTGGAACCCACAGAGGGGTGTGTGCGTGTGCGTGTATGTGTGTCTGTGTGTCTGTGTGTGTCTTTCTGTGTGTGAGTGTGTCTCTGTGTGTCTATGTGTGTGTGTTTGTGTGTGTGTGTGTAGTGTGTGTGTGTCTGTGTCTGTGTGAGTGTGTCTGTGTGTGTGTCTATGTGTGTCTTTCTGTGTGTGAGTGTGTGTGTGTCTATGTGTGTGTTTGTGTGTGTGCATATGTGTGCATGAGTGGGTGTATGTGTATTCATGCTGTGTGTAGGGTCTGTGTGTGTCTATAGTATATGTATTTTGTGTGTGTGTGTCTATGTGTCTGTGTGTGTGTGTCTTTCTGTGTGTGAGTGTGTCTGTGTGTGTCTATGGTTTGTGTGTGTGTGTGGTGTGTGTGTCTGTGTCTGTGTGTGTGTCTACGTGTCTGTGTGTGTGTGTCTCTCTCTCTCTGTGTGTGTGTGTGTGTGTGTGTGTGTGTGTGTGTGTGTGTGTGTGTGTGTGTGTGTGTTTATGTCACTAACCCACACTGGGACATTAGCCCAAAAGAAAAATCACTTTTCCAGGACTCAAGTATCTTAGTGACAGAGGCCGGAGTGAACGGTAGAAGGCCTATGCCTCGGTTCCCCCTACATAACTACTCCACAGGACCCATTAGATCTCTCCATCTACAGAAGTAGGTTGAGGTTATGTGAGCTCATCGGCATGAAAGCACTTGAAGCCTCTGAGAGGCTGACACACACCTAAGGGATTATTAGGGTGATTCCCACAATTACTCTATCATCATGACCCATAATCATTAGTAGGCTGTCTCTTGATGTCTGAGAGTTCTCACCTGAGATAATCTCACACAGTTGCCAGGTCAGTAGCATTGCTCACACACAGCCACACCCATAGAACCCCAAACAGTGGACTTGAGCCTTCTGCTCCGGGAGGATACAATGGAGCTGCCTCTTGGTTGCAGGGAGAGGAAACTCCCCGCCCCACACCTAAGATTCTGCTGCTACCAGTGCACCTGAGTCCTGTGCTGTTGAAGTGGGTGGGAGACGGGCTCTGTGTGGAGGCTCCATTCTTCTCCCGAGAGAGCAAGGCCCTTGGAAGTCTAGAGATGATCCTTCCTCTCCTGTCCTCCTGCCTCTAAAAATAAGCTGGTCCCTGGGCTCTAGAGACGGGGTGGGGATGCGCCCTGAAGAAATGGCTCTCAGAAATATAATTCGAGCTTCCCAGAAGCCTCCAAACTCCCTACCCTTGATCTTGGCCTCTGCTCCATTTCCCCAGAATACTTTTATGTACTCAGTGCCACCTAATCCCTAATACACACAAGTAGATATGGGCTGTGCAGGTCCACAATGAGCTTCTGGGCCATCCCGTTCTCTCCAGTTTCAAGTCCTGGCCTGCTCTCGAATGCCTTCTCAGAGACTCTCTCCGATGAACTGACACCCATACCCACCCAGACCCGTGTAGTCTGTCACAGACTGAAAGCCATGTGCAGCATCAGGACTTGGCTCTTTCCTCCTCCCTCTTCTGCCCCACACCAGACAAGACACGCACTTAGCTTTCTGACTATTAATAACATTTCCTGCCATGTCAAACTAAGATAATTCTGGAGCTTGCAGAATCACAGGATCTTTGACTAACAGAAGGCTGGAGAATGGGAAAGTCCTGGAGGTTTGGGAAGCACAGGTTGGGAAAGAGAACCTTGGATCTTCTGAGACTGAGTGGGACTTGATCTCTTGTCACTGTGGGAGAGCAGTCCATTGCTCTATAGCTGAGACCCGACACCCGTCCCTTGGAGCCCTTACACGCCTGAAGCTAAACTCCACCTCTAGCGGAAGGATCCTACTATGAGCACCTACACAGTCCCCAGAGCTACCCAGCATCTGATGAAAACCCAAAGACCTGGGTTTGCTCTGCTCCCCTATACAACCACAGGACAACGCCACCCCCACCCCCACCCCCACCTCCTCACCGACTTCTGCCACCAACTGAACTAAACAAGCAAGGGAATTCGACACCAGGAGGAAGCAACAGAAGCCACCTTTTGGGAAGTGTCAGACTTGATGTCTCCAAGACCTGGATCCGAAAGCCCATCCCCTCTGTACGGCTTGAGATATTTAATAAAGTAAAGCCCCCAGGATCAAGGGCTGAAGTCCCTTCCATGCCTCCATGGAGCACGCTGGAGTCCTCCAAAGCCTGCCTCGCGTCTGTCTCTCTCCAGAAAGCCCTTCATGCTGCCTCACCAGACTGACATTTTGACAAGTTGCCACGAGTGACATCTGATTTGTACAAATTTCAAGACTAATAAATCTACCTGTCAAAGCGGAAACTTTAAAAGGAGCTGAGCCCAGCGGGCATAGTTTAACAGAACTCAAGTTGATGAAAGTGTAGGATGGAGAAATTATATCTGTCACAATCCACCCACATTAGTTCTGCAGAAATGTTGGCAACTGAAACAAACGTCTTTCACGGGTGTTACCAGAAAAGAAAAAAAAAATTAAAAATAAAAATAAAAAAATTTAATCCCAAAAGAAGATTGTTAATACCCCGAGTAACAAGTAACAGTTCTATTTGTAAACTAACAAATTCTATTTATTTAATTTTTAATTTTGTTGCAGATGTTAGAAGTGGCTCTGCCTCCTACCTCCTTAGCTGTCTCGCATGGAATCCGGACTTTCCACCCAAGCTGGGGCCATCAATCACGCGCTGGCTCCCAGCTGGCTGGCAGGGTGAACAGAGGCGGTAGCAGCAAGCATGTAGGGTGAGGCAGGAGACGCTGCCCTCACTCTGAGTCCTGGGGAACCTGCCTGCACCCTGTTCCCTCTGGGCAGGCACACAGGGCTTCACAGCCACCCCCTCACCCCACTACCATTTAACCCAGAGCCCCAAGTCTAGCACCCATTCTGCATGCTGCAAGGGGATTTCTGTATGTAGCTTATGGAGATTTGTGGGGAAGGAGAGAGAGAGAGAGATATCTAAGAGATCTAGAATCCTGGCTTTTTTGTTTTCCCTTTCCTGTATGAACGCTACTTTCATCCTGCATCATCTAGTCAGACACGTGCGTGAGGCAGAGCACTCTGGTCAGCGAAGAGAGAGGAGGAGTAGAGGACAAGGGCCTTGTTAAGATTCTGTTCTATTTAGGATACACACAGGAGAAAGTCTAGAACAAAGGCCTCTGTATCATGCAGCCTTCCCCCCATGCCATGCCATCCTCCAGAAGTGCCTGCTGCTTCCCTTGCAGGTAAGTGACCATCCAATGTAGCCTCAATGAGCGATAGCATTTAAACAAGCCCTGTGCTCAAGGTTTTCCTCTGAGTTTAAAACAAAATCCAGTGTGCCCTCTTCCTCCTTCAGGTAAGAAGCAAGCAGGCAGGGACAGACAGACCGATAGACTATTCCCTCTCATGTTTATGTAATAAAAGGGGACTCTCAGGTCACCCAGCATGTCCACCATGGAACCCAGAGCTTGGTGGGAATAAAGTCCCACACTAGGAGATGTCATAGGCATTTCCCCCACCTGTTCTAGAATTTTCTGCCTGATTTTCACTTGACTGGGACCATATAAATCCCCCAAAGCCTTCCTTTTTATTTTAGAGTGTGCCCCGGGAGCTCAACACAGCATAATAAGGAGCATTCTGGCCATGTGGACAAAGACTGGGACCAACAGGGATCTCAGGTGACACGGAGGGCCCAGCACAGAGACCTAGAGCAGCCCCTCTTTTAGATTAAGGACCTGGTACCAATCTCTTCTGAAGCAAACTGGAGCTGCCACGCGGCTCTGTCCAATTCAACATTTCCCTGTCAATTAAATATTTGCGAGGCAGATTCTGCATCCGTGACACTCCGCTCAGCATTGTGTGAATTACGGAGAAGTGCAAAAAAGCACGATCTCGTCCTAAAAGAGCTTACGGTCCATCTGGGGTGTGGAAACAGTGATAAACACCATGCCAGAGAACACAACCGAGCCTAGTGGGGAACAGAGTTCAGATAGGGAAAGAAAGCCAAGGACCTGAGGGGCACCAGACCTTGCTCTGTCAACTGGGTGCCCCTGTACTGAAGGACATGATTGACTCTGTATTTTCTGTGGGGTTTTGAGAAGAGGCACGGGGCAGTTTTATGCTCTAAAGATCTGAATAAAGCTGTTGTCCTCAGCTCTGTGGGTTGAGCTACCCAGGCTTGTCTTCACCGGGGCTTCAGGTTAGGAGCCAGCAACAAACAGCAGAGGAAGGACTACCTGGATAAATAAAGAAGCGATCTGGGTTTGAAGAAGCATCTGGGTTTCCAGAGAGATAGGAACGGGGCTGTACTCTGCCCTAGCACAGCCTGTACCACCTATAACCCACGCTGCAGCAGCTCCCAGACTTCCATACAGGGAACCCTGGACCATCCCCAGCCCATTGAAAGCAGGCAAGGGTAACGCGCAGCTGCCAGCAGAGGAAGGGCAGCAAGAGGAGGCACAGCAAAACACCAACCTCGCTTTGCCAGACTGGGTTTGGGTAAAACCACAAATGAGGAAGGCATGTCTTGGAAATAGAAGATGCTAGAATGAGGAAACCAAAACGTTGTGGTGGGACCCCCAGGTCACTGAGCCACTCCCTTCCAGGCAGGCTCACCACCGTGAGATGGGAATCAAAAAGCAGTCTTTCTGCTTACAGATGGAAACCTTTCCTTCCCTCCATCCAAGTCTTGCCTGGACCTGCCTGCCTTGGACAGTGAACTAGGCCTTCTTTATATGGTGCCTCTCCCTGAAAGCCAGGGTCTAGGTGCTTAGAGGATGTGTCAAGCTTTATGGATAAGTTTAAGAGGAAGGAGAGAGCTACAGTGAGATTCATCAAGTGGATCATGTATGGAACATAGAGAATCAAGGTTCCTATAATGAGAAGCTCTGCTGTCTATGGGTTACCAAAAGCACAATCTCCATCGTATTTAATTCACATACGTGGTGGATGGAATCAGAGTACCTCTTTAGAGAGGACAGTCAGTAAGCCAGTGTACAGAAAGCTTTGATGTCTGACGTACATTCTCACAGCAAGCCGGCAGATTCAGAAACTGCTGGATTCAGGCTTTCCTTTGAGACCGTTGCCTCTTATTTATTTTCCCTTGGCAAGACAGTCCCACCAGGGAAAGACTTGGTCGTGCCAAATGTGGCTAATTAAAAGAAAAATTGTTTAAGCTTCCCCCTCCTCCCAACTTAAAATAAGCACTCCACGTTACAGTCCGTTGAACTGATGTTTGTTCAACACAAAAGTCCCTTACCTGGAACACTGAAATCTACTTCCCTTTCAAATGAGCTTCCTCTGGATTGGCAGGAATAAGTCAAGTTCTTAGGAGACATAGAGGTACCGCCTGAGGCCTGAGTTACAGCGCAAAGCAGGCCTACAGCGCTGAGGCCCAGATGGGAGCTGCGGGCCCCAGGGCCTTCACTCACGTGGAGAGTCTGCCTTGCCCCTGGACAGCCCCTGTCCATGTAATTCCATAGCCCATTGCCTCCTGTCTGGGGCCCATTACCCACACGGCAGGAGAACTTCAGCTTAAAAGAATGGAGGCCCAGCTCTTTCTACTGCCTCCAGGCAGCAGTTTGAGTTTTGCAACCAAAGAGAAAAGGAAAAAAAAAAGGGGGAGAAAAAAAAAAAAAAAAAAAAGAAAGCTTGAACTGTTTTTCAAATGTTCTGGGTCTTGGCAAACCCCAAAATGCCTTTTGCCAACTGCTTTTTCCCTTAATTTTTAAACCTCGGGTGTATTTCCAGAACGATCTGATCCATCTGCTTCTGATTCGTTTACACTTAACTCATTAGGAGGCTGTTGCGTAAGAAGCAGTTTGACGTCCCCAAGATCCCGAGCGAAGGATTCTTCTTTCCCCGTTGGGTCCCACAGGGGCATCTTGCCAGCAGAGCATGGCGCGCACACCCCTGAAACTCGAAAGCCTGCTTGGAGCTCCAATCCCCCAGGGTGAGAACAGGCTTCACTGATGTCCGCACCCATCACTCATCCTGCAAGCTCCGCCCAGCACACCATTATCACTGTTATCGCTGTTATTGTCATTAAGGACGTAATGGATGGCGGCCTGCACATTAGTGCTAAAGGATGGGTGCACTCCACTGTCTGCCATTCTTCATTCCGGCCTCCAGACTCATCTGGCAAGGCATTCACTCCTCAAACACTCCCAGCAGTGCCTGAGGGAGAGCATGCTGCACAGAGCTTACCTTTAAGCGCCAATGCTCTCCAATGCTCGCCAATATGCTCACCCGACCCCCATTTGCCTTCTGCATGGACTAGGAGTTCTAGAAAGGTGGGAGAGGGTAGTTTCTGAGGAGAAAAGAAAGGCTGGGCTGCCCATAGCCCGGACAGAAACACCAAAGACAAAGACAGATTTCCAGACTGTGAATGACTGCCTCTGCTCTGTACCCTTCTTTACCAAAAAAGAATCTTTTCCCCCAACTTCCATTACTTTGCTACCATAATTTCCAGTCCCATGTTGATTTCTGCTCTTTAATACGAAACATACAAACTACTATATGTTCAATGGGGCTCTTCATGAGGAACCTAGGGGACCAAGGACAAATGATGGAGGCTTTCCCAGACATCTAGAGACACTTTGTTTTCCTTGGGGATCTGTCATTGGCCCAATGAGCAAGACACTAAGAAGTGTAAACGATTCCCACCAAGAAGAGAGCTCAGAAGCTGGGCTGAGGAGCCCCGGGGATTGGCTGTCAGAAAGCCAGGCTGAAAGCAGCCAGCTAGATGTCTAGGAGAAGAAGGCATGGTCCAGAAAGAAGGTGTGAGGGTGAAGCCTCAGCGGCACAAGGTATAGCCTGCTGGTGCATGGACAAACAAACAAAGCCAATGGAGGGAAGTAGGTTGTAGGTGATTCCGCTAAAAGACCAGTCTCAACCTCAGAGCTCCAGGGAGTGAGCACAGGGTCTGAGGGAAGAAGCAGGGTCAGGAGGGCGGGACTTTGGGAGAATGAATCTGTTGTGAAGGTGCAGAGTGGCTGGATGTGATGACTGACAGAAGGCAGGAGACCAGTCAGGAGTCTGCTGTAATAACACAGGCATGTAATGACAGCCATCTCAAAGGGGATGGTGACAGAGAAGGGGGGAAACGAATGCAGTGACTGGGCTGGATGACTCAGTGTCAAGGGCCCTGAGGAAGGGGGAAGAGTAGCTATGACACAGAGTGTGTCATCTGAGGGCAGGACCTTGGCAACTGTGGGTGGCATTTATGTGACAGATAATAAACAGAGATACAGTCTAAGTCCATACATGAACGATTTCTGTCCTCCCCAGTGAGGCGCGGCAGGCTCCCTCATCGCTCTGGGTTCCATATCCTTCCAAAACTCATGTGGATGTTTACCTGCTGTTATAACCATTGAGAGAAGTAAAGTTCCTAAGAGGCAATTAGATCATGAGCAGATCGAGGCTTTTATCACAGGAATGGGTTCCATGCTATAAAAGTAATATTGGTCTACCATACACAAGACCTGTTTGAGCCCCAGCAGCAAGAAAACAAGCAAACGAACAAACCATGTATATAAGGAGCTAGAGAGATGGTTCTGTGGTTTAGAACTCATCCTACTCTTCCAGACTCATGCAGCTCCCAGCGCCCATGTAGGTGCCTCACAACCACTTGAAACTCCAGCTCCAGTTACTCAAACTTCCTTTTCTGTTCTCCATAGGCTTCTGCATGCTCAAGAGCTTGAATATACACACACATGCACATACATACATACACACACATACACCCATACACATGAATGCACATAATACACATACATATATACACACATACACACACATACACATACATGCACACACATACACACATACATACACATACATACACACATATACACACATACACATACATGCACACACATACACACATACATACACATATACACATACGTACACATACATATATATACACACACATACATACCCACACATACACCCATACACATGAATGCACATACATACACATACATATATACACACATACATATACACACATACACACATACACATGCATACACACGCATACACACACATACACATACATGCACACACAAACACACACATACACACATACACATGAATGCACATACATACACATATATATACACACATACATATACATACATACACATACACACACATACATATATACACACATACATATACATACATACACACATGCACATACATACACACACATACACACACATACATGCACATACAAACACACACATATATACACACATACACATATATACACACATATACACACATACACACACACATACACGCACACACATACACACATACATACACATACATATATACACACACATTTATATACAGAGAGAGAGAGAGAGGCCTGATTTTCTCTCCCATAATTGTCTTTTTGCCTTCCCACCTGAGGTGACTGTCACATTTGCCATTGATATACCCCTGAACTTCCCAGCTTCAGCACTGACAGACAAACGGCCTTCTATTTTATAAAGCTATCCAGCACCAGGCATTCTGTTAAAGTAGCAAGAAAAAAAAATCCTGTTTTACTGTTGAAGACCTGGGACTTAAACTGGGTTTATTCATTCTCTCCCCCAACCCCTGCAAAAACTTATAATAATTGTACAAAGAATGCACGGGGACACCAGCGTCTAGCTGCACGTGTCTTCTTCCTTCCGACTAGTTCACTAAGCTGTGCCCCCATTGTTCTCTGCTCTCTTCCCTGGTCCTCACCTGCCTCACACCCACTTATATCATCTAATCCATCCTGAAAGACCTGAAGCACCCTTCGCCCGCCTAAATCCAGACTGAGTCTTATTCCCCTGCACACCTTCCTCTCTTCCGGATCCTGAGGGTCCCTGTGGCCTCTGTAGTCATATGCATCTGATTTCATCCTGCTTGCCTGTGGCAGCTCCTCCCTCACTACTTCCCGACAGTGAGGTGCAGGGTGATGGCTGAGGCCAGGGCCCAGCCTTGCTGCTGAGGTAGTTGATGGCCTTGGGCGAGTTACTCAAGCTCTTTAAGTCTGTTTCCTTAGCCTGTCAGTTGGAAATAAAAGGGTTATTGTGGAGATCGGATGAGAGCATGCCTGGCACATGAAAGGCACTCTATGAACATGCCCATCAATATAATGACAGCTGTTGTCAGCAGCAACCCTGTGAAGGGAGCCGCATGTTCAAAGCCTTGGCCACGGCGGATCCTTAAGGGCTGTTGTTCCACTCAGTTCCTGATGATCTCAATGACGGTAGACAGCCTTTCAGTGCCGTGTACTCATAGTCCTTAAAGAATTACATTTATTTGATGGCATTTAAAACAAATGGGTGGGGTGAGAGGATTCCAACTTGCTTCAGACGGGGCATCTCGAAGACCAAGACAGGGACTCAGAGGCCAGCCACAACCCAAGCAAGTCGTCCTCCGCCTCCCCAAAGGAAGGGAGCCTGGCTGCTCACCCCTTTTTGGCTTCATGGTCTCTATCCTACGGACAGTCCCCTCTGTTGGCAGTCAGGGGAACCTTCTCAAAGTACCAGTCCATTCTCCTACTAGCCTCAGCCAAGGAAGCTCCAGGAGAGACAGTGTGGAGAGAGAAAGAGAAGCACGTGGGGCCCATCCCTGAAAGTCTATTCTAGGATGCACGTGGCTCCTCTGTAGAACACTTGCCTAGGATGAGCAAGGCCCTGGATAGGATCCCCAGAATTGCAAATCGTATTAATAGAAGTTAGTAAGATCAGGAAATTAAATGGATACATTTCTTTCTGGTGCCAAGTCTCCTCCCACAGTCCCACCAAGCCCCTCCCATCTTGTATGTGGTCACCTGGAAGCTAATATGTAGAAGCCCTTGGCAGCTCAGAGCATGTCCCCAGCCACAACACCTCTGGCTGTCTCTCTATGCCTATCGCCCCATCCAACCCAGCTCCTCTCAGCCATCGTGGGGACAATTGGAAATGAGGCAATAAGGAAGCCCGAGAGCTCACCAAGCGCTTGCTTCAAAGGGAAGAAGCGCCTTCAGCATCCCTCCTCTGAAAAACAAAAACAAAAACCACAGGAGGTTTGAAAAGAAGGAACGATGAAGACCTTTTACAGAGAGAAGGGCCAGTATTCCGATAACTGTTATCAAAGGCCTGCATCCCATTCTTGCTTCCGTTTGCTTCATAAATCTATACTTCGACAAAGTGAAAGGAGAGATGTCTTCAAGGGCCAAGCATGAAGATAGAAACCCAACAGGGGGTCCACATCAGAGGCCTCTGCAGGCGAAGGGCCAGACAGGCACCAGGGAATCTACAAGAAACATTTGCGGCCTGTGCCAAGCACAGCCAGAAGCTTCCCGACTCTGCATTGACCTGGAAGCCATTTTTGCAGTTGGCAGGGTCATCTGGCCCTTGGGAACAAGGGACCAAGCTTAGATGGGACTAAGGAATGCTTTCCTGTACCTGGAAGGTAGGATAAGAAAGCCAGAAAATGAGCAAAACTATCTCTCGGGGCCACTGGACCAAGGGAGAGCACCGTTGGAAAGGAGGCCCTGGGGCCATCTGTCCCCAAGTCGAACAGTGACTAGAAGAAGCCTCCCATCGCCCCCAGCACCCTCAGAAGACGGTTGGGACATTCAGACAGAACAATTCAAGATGCTGATGAATCCACCTCCATCCAGGTGTAGCCTCCATGGGACAGTGGGGCCATTTGTTGGGCTTTGTGAATTACTTATTAAGTCTAGACCCTGGTGAGTGACTCTTGGTTTCCTTTGTATTAGGGATTCAAGCCCCCCCCCACACCCCCAGACACACTCACAGGCACCATAGGAGACGGGAGGAGTCAAACCCCTGAAATGAAGTCTATCTGGGGCTCTCAAATGGCACAGTCTGTGCTTGGGGAAATGTCACTGCTTGGCTGGGAACATGGAGCACTGGCAGGCAGGGAGAGGCAGAGAACGGAACCGAATTTAGGAGTGACTGGAAGGTCGACAAGAAAGAAAAGCCAACGCACAGCATATATACATAGAAACAAGCAGCACTTTCTGAGCCTGGCTGCAGCTCTTGCAGAGCACCGACAGTGCCTCCGGGCTTGAAGTTCTTGCAGTTCCACATGGTCTGTACTAGATGAGACCCACACCAGGCTTGTTCCTGGGCGTCCACCTTTGTCTCTGTTTATTCCCATGCTTAGACCACAGCTCGGCCGCCTCCACGGACAATATCACTATCATACAGCACATGCACATAAGTGTGCACACAAGTGTGCACGTACACACACACACACACACACACACACCAGTTCCTGACTGGCCACCGAGGACTAGCATGAGTAGAGTCCTCAGGACCCGGAAAATAAGCATCCAACCTTGCTTCCTCTTCTTTCCCATGTGTATTCATCCCACCCAAAGCTGTTCTTCACAAGTCCCTTCTTTCCCCATCTGCTCAAAGTGAAATCTCTTCACCTGACGTCCAGTCACACCCAGTGGCCAAGAGTGGCCATTTCATACCAAAAGATACGAAAAGGTTCACATTCAAAAGGAAACCGCGGCATGTGGGGGTTTGAACTCACTTAACCATATGATAAAGTCTGGACAGGGAGACTAGAGCTGTCTGCCCAGAAAGAAAATAACTATGAAGCCAGACTAGGTCAGGAAGAGGGATGGGCTTGTCTGGTAATTTTATTCTCTTGAAGGAAGAAAAGAAAGATGGGGGTGGGTGGGAGTAATGGTCTCTGAAGTCAGGATCACTCTGTGTCACAACACACGTCAGAAATAAAAGGGAACTCGCTGAGAGATGGTGCTCAGACTGGAAGGCCACCTGCCTGCTGTCTTAAAGACACAAGAGCAGGGGGTGGCTAGGGACTGCAAGATGAATGCTCCTGGCAAGGGAAATGGAGGTAGGGCTCCCAGAAGGCATGCGAGCAACACAGAAAAACTGTCTTGTCTCAGCTCTTCCATATATATATATATATATATATATATATATATATATATATATATATATATATACCGCACTCACCTTATAACAAAGAAAGTCTGTGAACATCAAGCAGAGGGGTTCTCAACGGCAGGCAAGAGATGGGGTGAAGAGTGTATGGCCAAGAAGAGGGTGTGGGGAGGGAGGGAGAGGGGTAGAAATACACAAGGTGGGAGACTGTTTTGTGACTACTCAGGAACATATGAATGCTTTTAGACTATCAGTCTCAGCGTGCAACAGCCAGGAGAACTTAGTCGACAGGACATAAATATTTCTTCTATTCATAAAAATATCTAATCTACCCCCATTTTCTCAATCGGACACTGGAAGTGTGAAGCCCTGAGAAGTAAGTGACTTGACCCAGATCACATAACTGGTTCTTAGCCACGCCAGGGTAAGACTCAAACTTGCAGATATTTGTGCATTAAAACCATTGTTTTTCCTGTTCCACGTTCATAAAACACCCAAGAGTATCACTCAGGAGATGCCACGGTGTTGCGAGTTAACGTGGGGGCTTCTGAGGTCAGATTTGATGTGTGGCTCTGCAGATGGCCAGCTGAACGATTTAGAAAACTGCTTAACCTCTCCACTTCTCTACGTCCTCCTCCGCAAAATGGGTTCCCACCTGGCGTAACTGCCCCATGGGACTGTTACGAGGAGGTGAGGACATGGGACAAAACTGCTTGGTTTTTATGTCTCAGGTAGTACAGACCCCTGGGAGACTGAGGCAGGGGGAAATACTTCCCAGGCCGACCGGACTTATGTAAAGTTCTAGGCCAACTGGGCTACAGAATGAGAGCTTATCTCAAGAACAGGGAGGAGACCTTCCAGGGGTTTGTCTCTCTGAATCACTTCTGCTCCCTTAAAAAACAACACATCATCAAAGAGATTTCCTGAGATCATGTGTCATTCAAGCCAGGGATAAGATAACCAAAGGCCACAAAGGGTAATCCCAGTCTAACCCTCTGTCCCCAAGGACACCTTACATGGCAGGACAGCAAATGCCAAATGCCAATAGCTCACAGCCCAGCTCCAAATCTGCTGTGGGATACCATCCCTTTTCTACCTACTGTAACTTTGTAGGTAAATCGCAAGTCCTGTGTCCTTGCAAAGGTCTCTTGCTGACTGTCCTTTGATAGCTCTTTATAAGGGAAATTGTCCTGAGGTTTTAGTGACCTTATTGATTCTGTCCCTCCTGCTTTAAAAAACGCCTGTGTTTGGGTGGATAAAATCCTTAGGTTAAACACAGGTGAACGTTCCTTGACATGCCACAGGAGGACAGTGGGGTCTGAATGAGCTTCCTACTGTCACGGTGACGGAACACAACAAATAGAGTGACTTAAAGCAGTTTATCTTGTACCCGTAACGGCCACAAGTCTGAAATGGTTATCAGGGGACTACAGTTGAGTGGTGAACAGAGCATGTTCCTCTGTGAAGGCTCAAAGGAGGGGCCGGAGGGTCCCTTCCAGCTTAGAACTGTCCCCCTCTCTTGGCTCACAGTTCCTCCATCTTCAAAGCCAGTAGCCATCTGTCTTAATTTGGGTTTCTGTTGCTATAAAGAGACCCCATGACCATGGCTACTCTTATCCAGAAAGCATTTAATTGGGGCTTTCTTACAGTTTCAGATGTTTAGTCTGTTATCGCCATGGCAGGAAGCATGGTGGCACACAGGCAGACATGGTCCTGAAGGAGCTGAGAGTTCTACATCCAGATGGGCAAGAGAGTGACACTAGACCTGGCTTCAGCTTCTGAAACCTCAAAGCCCACCCCCAGTGACACACTTCTCCAACAAGGCCACATCTATCCCACCAAGGCCACACCTACTCCAACAAGGCCACACCTACTCCAACAAGGTCACACCTTCAATAATGTCACTCCCTATAAGTTTATGGGAACCATTTTTATTCAAGCTAGTCACTGACTCTGGGTCCCTGGTTTGCCTTATTTACTCCCAAGAATTCCTGTGATTACATTGGACCCATGGATATCCAGAACACACAATTTCATCTCAAGGACAACTGACTCAGCAGTTGGAATCCCATCTGCATCCTTTACCCTCATATATCTATATCTATTATAGATAGATAGATAGATAGATAGATAGATAGATAGATAGATAGATAGATAGATAGATAGATATCTGTGTGTGTGTGTGTGTGTGTGTGTGTGTGTGTGTGTGTGTGTATGAGGTTCCAGAGCATTGGGACAATTCCAGCCAAAAAGATGTTCATAAAAGTGTCACTCTTCATCTGATACCTGACATCAAAGTGTAGACTCCTCCCAGTCTTCTATCTAGGGACAACCATTACCAAGAGGAATTATCTTGCTCTGTTGTTCCTAGGAATTTTTTCATGTGTGTACTAAGTTTCCTGTGTGGACAATTATTCCACTTGTTTCAAAGTCTCTCTCTCTCTCTCTCTCTCTCTCTCTCTCTCTCTCTCTCTCTCTCTCTCTCTCTCTCTCGCTGGTTTTGGATTTATTTTTGTTTTGGGGTTTCTTTGGGTTTTATTTTTAGAAACAACCAACTATGTAGCCCAGTACCTCCCGTTTCAGCCTCCAGTGTACAAGGATTACCAGCATGCACCACAGGGCTGACGCTCCATTGGTCCCTTTCTCACTGGGCCCGGAACAGTCTAGACTCCTCACAGAGGATACGCTCTTTCCCCAGAACATTCCTCATCACTGACCTCAGGAAATGAACCACACTACAGCACACATGAAACTGGCTAAAACCCTGTCTGTCTCCCTCCTCCTTGAAGAGTTACAACCTAATGCCCTACACTGGCAGTGGGTTCAAAACTCTACCATGTGTGATTACAAGAAGGCAGTGGCTTCACCCTCCAAGGCAGGGATAAGTAAAAGTCATAATAGAAAGGAAAGCTTGACTGCCCCTTAAACAAATTTCCTGCTCTTCTGAAAATTGAATATAGAGTTTGGACAAGTTACTTCAAGCCACTTTTAGCCTGCTGTTCATCTAGTCTATAAAAGAATGTTAGATTCACTCTAGGATTGCTTATGAACTCTCTAGCATTCTGGATTGGTTGCTTAGTCTGGAGTAATGAAGAATGCTAAGAAATGTAAGAAAGTAGCAAGATTGGTAGGGGATTCAGAGCTGTAGGTTCCAGGAATCCTCTAACATTGGTAAGCCAGTGATCGTCCTCCCAGGCTTGGTTCATGAACATCCTATCTCATGAGTAATGATGACTTAACTTTCAGGTTTACTTAGGGTTAAAGTACCTCCCGATATTTCTAAATATTGGGGATATCCACAGGATACTTAAAGCATGCATTTTTCTGGTAATCTGCTTCCTTATGGTTTTACTGCTGTGAACAGACACCATGACCAAGGCAACTATTATAAGGACAACATTTAATTGGGGCTGGCTTATAGGTTCAGAGGTTCAGTCCATTATCATCAAGGCTGGAGCATGGCAGCATCCAGGCAGACATGAGGCTGGAGGAGCTGAGACTTCTACATCTTCATCTGAAGGCTGCTAGGAGAAGACTGACTTCCAGGCAGCTAGGATGAGGGTCTTAAAGCCCACACCCAGAGTGACACACCTACTCCAACAGAGCCATACCTACTAATAGTGCCACTCCCTGGACCAAGCATATACAAACCATCATATCATCCATTAAAAATATCTTTTATTCAATCTTTGATGATTTCATACATGTATCCAATATATTATGATCATATTCATCCTCTACTCCTCCTATCTTCTCCCAGACCCAATCTGTAATTACTTCGGTTATACAATCCCCAATTTCTTCCCCTCCTCCTCCCCCTCCTTCTCCTCCTCCTCCTCCTTCTCTTCCTCCTCCTCCTCTTCTTCCTCCTTGTCCTCCTCCTCCTCCTCCTCTCCTCCTCCTCTTCCTCCTCCCCTCCTCCCTCCCTCTCCTCCTCCTCCTCCTCCTCTTCCCTTTCCTCCTCCTCCTTCTCCTCTTCTTCCTCCTCCTCCTTCTCCTTCTTCAATAATCTACAGAATCTATATATCCGTGGGTATGGGTCCATCCATTGGACTAAGAAACTGACTCTCTCTCCCCTGCCAGCCGTCAACTGTTGAATAGCTCCTCAGCTAGGCGTAGGGGCTCATGAGCCCCTCTATGCTAGAATGTTGACTAGCTTGATTTTGTGCAAGTCTCATACCAGCCGTGGCTGCGGGTTCCTGAGCGAAGCATTCTTAATAGCTTTTGCCATCTTTCTGCACCATCTTCCAAGATATTCTCTGAGCCCTGGTGGAAGGGATGGGGCAGATAGCTCTGATGAGACCTGAGAGCTACACAAATCACTGGCTAATTTTTTTCTCCTTGGGTTGCTTCAGATTTCTTACAAGGACTCTGGAAACAGCTACCTCTTGCTGAGCGCTCAAGTCCTTGCAACTTCAGAGGTGCTGGAGGCCTTAGAAGCTTAGGCTGTGCCATTGAGTTGAGGGCAGGGCCTCTCTCTACTGTGGTTAGTTCTCAAGACCAGTTCATTTCCCGGTGATTGCAGTGTTCTGCATTAAACCATAGTTTCTCCCTCGTTCTCTCTTTCCTTCCCTCCCTCCCTTGCTCCCCATCCCCCCACCCCCAATCTCCTGTACATGTCCTATTCATCCCCCAAATCTCCTAAGAAGTCCAGTGAGGGCTGAGTTATGGCTGAATGCAGTTGTGGCCTCTCACCAGTGTTCAATTGCTCATCTCTTGCTATGAGCGAGCAACATTGTCGTTACCCAGGCTGTGCCCGATTCTTTCATCCTTCCCAGGAGGCTCAGGCATACATCGGTTGCTAGCAGACCCACATCACAGCTCTCCAGGCTTGCTCAGACATGTCTAAGCCTGGCTAAGGCTCAAGTGGGGACTCCCTGCACACTTAATGGCTGACGGAATGCCCCAGAGCAAAGGCACTGTGTTTACGCTGCCCAGCCAAGCCAAGACCAGTGAGAGAAAACTACAAAGGAGAGGCAAAGATTGCTTGCCTTGCATGTGAAGCCAGAAAGCTATAGATCTGTCAGTCCTGGAGCGGAATTTTTTCCAACGGTCATGAGTACCATGTAATGCGAACCATGAAGCCATTTGCTGAGATGCCCCCGCGTTAGACACTCAGTGCTTGGGATCAGTACGTCTATCTTCTCTCACTGCGCAGTGGCTGATGAAAACATGCCTCTTGAACTGTCCTGAAATAAAGTCACTGGCTGAGCCACCAGCTTTGATGCCCAGGATGAATAACCACCCTGAATTCCTCTCTAGACTCCAGTTCTCAGGGCTGATGCCTTTCCTAGTTGGCCATTGGAGCACCTTCTGCAACTGGCAGGGCTGTTTCCACGTGACTGGGTCCGAACAAGATTCTTGGGCGCCATCATATGTGCTGGGACCAAGTTCCTCAGCATGGAGGGCTCGGGGACTGAACCATGAGACTTCGTGGAGCAGCGGATCTATACTGTCAGCTTCCCCATGGCGGAACGCACCTGGAGTTGAAGTGAAAACATTTGGCCTTGGGCTGTAACTCCTTTAAATGCAAACTCACCAAGCCTTTGTTTCCTGAACTGTAAAATGGTCCTAATGGCACATGCGTCACAAAGTTGTTGTGACAAATCAAGACGACGACATAGGCGGACTTTGCGAGCTGTAATTAGTGTTTCCCAGCTGAGCTCTCCCGTGTGCCTATGCAGCTCTCTGCACCCACTGCCTGGCACCCTACTGCTATATAGAATGCCAGTATGTATTAAGTGGTTATCGAGCGAACTTGATGTTTGTCTGGAGAACAGAGACAATCAATACTTAACTGTTTTAAGGGAGGTAAACCTCTCTCTAACTTATAGAAGTTCTTTCAGAGCACATCAGTCTACAGGGCTGAGGTGGAAGCTTGGCTCCACGAAAGAGTTCAATCCCGGATGCTCTGTCCAGAATGGGACTTGCCTTTCGTATATCAAATGCAAAGTAGCAAAGCTGGGCTTCACAGATCTACCTTACTGGACAGCTCAGGGGCCCATCTTATCCATTGACATCTCTCCACGTACTGTTGAAGGTGGAATCCTCAACAGTTGCCAGTCTCTATGTGCCATGAGCTTTGTGGATTTTTATGAGCTGGGCTCCCCTGGGGAGGAAAGGGAGGGCTGCCAGGAGGAACAAATACTGTGGTTTGCAAAATGGGCTCACCCTGCCTTATGTCCAGTGTATGGGGCACGGGGCACTACGATATAAAAACGCTATCTGAAAGTCATGTTGAGATTGCAGTGCCTTGGTGACAGCGTCTAGAGGTTGGACTTTAAAAGGAAATTGGGCACGAGGGCAATATCCTCAAGATTGCCAAGCATGGCTGTGGGCTGTGTTTGTTAAGGATCAAGCTTGACTTCTTCGGTGCTCGTATTCCCATCCTTTCCCTGGAGAGAGCTCTTATGCCATGAAATGTCTTCCATTGGGATGTGGTACAGCATGGAGCCCTTGCCAGACGGACTTCACGGCCTCATAATCACAAGCGGTCTATGATAATTTTCCTTATAAATTATCCACTCTGATAGTCCACTAAAGCTGCACGAGAATAGACTGAGAAACAGGGACAGAGTTTCTACACAACAGTCACCTAGTCACCTGAATGGTGGCATAAATACAATCAGCTCCGTCATGGAGAGGTGGAAACAGGGCCATGATCAAGAAGAGGCTTCTCTGAGGTACTGCGTTTGAAGCCAGACCTGAGAACTGAGTCCACATGAACCGGCTGGAAGGAAAGTGAAGTCATCCGCATAGCCTTGGAGCCAAACAGCGATGCAGCTATTCCAAGGGTTGTAAGAAGGATGTGCGGCAACGGATCCTGAGCAATGGAGGCAGAAGCACGGGGTCGATACTGCCTCTAAGTCATCCCTAACGCGAGAAGGAACAACCCGAGAGTCCACAAGAAAGATGAGAGCAGGTATGTGCCTTTAAAGGACGATCTGGGCGGAAGGGACATGAGAGTCAGTGCATCTTAAGTCACTGCAGTCTGGGTAGGAGCAAGCGGGTGGTGGCATGCTCAGACATGAGGTGGGAGCGCGAAGGTCTGAACGCACATTGACTCCACTTGAGCTACCGAGTCCAGCAGAAGCTGCAAGAACAACGGGAAAACAATCTCAAGCGCCGAGGGGAAATTATGAGAATCAATTTCAGGCGATCTTAAAGTCTTACGGCATCTGAGGAGACATAATTAAAGTAGAAAGATAGATCTTAAGCACAGATCGTTCACAAGGCCTCAGGCTACTACTTAAGGAAAAAGGAATAGAAGAAGGCACACCGATATGTTAACAGCCATTTTCTGGGATCATCGCTGCTTTTCTGCTTCCGTCTGTATTTCTGTTAGTTCTGAGGGTTCTGGTGCCATTTGTGTATATCTTCTGTAACCGAGAGAAGGTAACGGCACCAATCATTTATAAAGAACACTGCTACCGGGGTTGGGGATTTAGCTCAGTGGTAGAGTGCTTGCCTAGCAAGCGCAAGGCCCTGGGTTCGGTCCCCAGCTCCAAAAAAAAGAAAAGAAAAAAAAAAAAAAAGAACACTGCTACCTTCTCACTTTCTGAGTGAGTAATAGAAGGTTTTAAAGTACCCACTGGTTGTTTGGTTAGTCGGTTGGTTGGTTTTGAGACAGGGTCTCATGCAACCCAGGCTGGCCTTGATCCTCCTGCCTTTGCCTCCTAAGTATGGTGACTACAGGTCTATACCATGCCTAAGATTTCATCTTCCTAAGGACGTCATTGTCCTTTATGGGGGAAGACAGGGAGAGGAACAGGGCACAGAAAGAACAGAGTCCTCTTTTCAGCAAGTCCTATATCTAAGACAGAAAACTAGAACAGGCAGCAGATGCATTTGGCCTACCTGGCCTGTCCCCATATGTCTTCCTGGCTCTTTCCTCTCTGAGAGATGGCTCTACTCTGAAGCCCCTGCCTTGTCCCTAGTCCTTAAGCTGTTGCCATAGACCAGAGGTAGATGACTAAGTTGGGAAGCAGTGATGGTTCTGCAGCACAAAAGCTGTGGGTGCTCAGCACTGGGCACAGGTACATGCAGGAAGCAGACGTCGTGGAAAGGAAATCTGGGTACCATGGAGGACTCCTGGGTCCACATCATGCTGAAGATGCGGCGTCAGCCCCGAAGAGGTCCACTGCCCTTTCCTCAATGGCCTGTCCTTACCATACCAGTCACCTGGACAGTTGCATCCTCTCAGCTAGCCCTGCTTTCCTGGACTGCTCGATTTTCCCTTCTCAGAAGCAAAGGGATTCCACTGAGACTCTGCCTGACGTGGAGTCCACACCCGACGAAGTCATCTGTTCTGTAGAAAGTACTTTGAATGCTGAGTCTTGTCCTTTGCCCAGGCTGGCCACAGAGGTACCACACTTACTTAAAAATGTCTACAGCAGGACTGAGTCCCTGCTCCCAAGTAGCCATGCAACCAGAAGGGAAAACTATCAATATCTTTGTTGCCAGGCCGTCGGGTAGGCTGGGTATATCCAATGCTTTTTTCCAACTTAAGACTTTCAACTGATATGAAGGCTATAACTCCACCGGAAGCCTAGAACCCTCTGTGTCCAGCTAACAGCCCAACCCACCATTCTGTTTGCAGATTATCTATCCTGATAAGTACCGCCCCCCCCCTACCCCGTGGACTACCTAGCCAAGGCCAGACCCCCTTTCTCCTTCCTGGGATACCCTCCATTCAAAGACCCCACCACTCTGCCAGGTTGAGTCACGTCTCCTGCCTCAGGCAAGCTGGGTGCCGGAACTGATTCTGCAAATTAAATAAGCTGGGGTCAGCCCACATCACTTCCACAGAACGAGCAGAGTTCCACAGTACCCTGTGACCTCATGGACTCTCCAAAAGGCAGAGATTTACCCCTTGGAGAGAAACCCCCCCAGAGGAGGCCCAAGGAGGACTTATCAGCTGCTGCCTGGAGTCAGAGGAGCGAGAGAGTTTGACAGCTGCAAGGTAAAGTCTCGTTTTATTAAGACAACACGGCAAGCTTTTTTTAACCACAGCTGACATCACTCTAATAAATCACCATCATGTCTTGTGGGATAGAAAAAGCCAAAACACTGTCACATTTGATTTTGCTGGCTACTCTCGTCTCGAGAACAAACCATGTGTTTTTAATCAACAACACTTTGTTTTGCATTTCTCATACCCCAATACTCTTTAAATAGTTGCTTTTACCAGAGGGCTATTTTAAACCCAGGACCAGCTCCTTTGCACAGGACATTGAGAAAGAACAGCATGTTACCAGCTCCCCGGGCTGATGCCTGCTCTTTCCTTGCTGTCGCCATTGGGTTCTATGAATTGTATCTGTGTTTCAGAGGGGGCTTTCCTATCCCTTCTTTGGGAATTTAATTAGACGCCTTCCCAGAAAGTTGAAGGGAATTTTTTTTCCTTTTTCTTTTTGCTTTCTCTTAACAAGCAACACAACAGGGTTATGGGGAAAATAACAAATTCCCAACCAAAGGAGAGAGAGTCATGTATGGAACTGGGATTCCAAAGGAGGGTAGGAGAGAAGGAAGGAGTAGGAGGGAGGGAATCATGGGGGGGCAATAAAACAAGATTTGGGCAATGGCATATGTCAATTTCTGCCTACAAACAGGCCCCAGACTCCTTAGACTAAACCTTAGAGGCAGATGTGCTCTGCTCAGGCCAACCCGCAAGGGCTTCTGGGTATTCCTTTGCTTCGCTGCCATGGGTAGCACTCAAGATGAGAAGCTGGTGGGGAAAGAGGCCATATTTGCTGAGCTGCCCAAACTGCCAGGACCTTTGACAGTGGTTGGCAGTTGGATTCATCTTGTGCAGACATCTGTCTCTCAATAAACTGTGCTTCACAAAGTCAATAAAAAGGGACAAAGACAGCCCTCAACCTGAAATACTGAAACTGCTGAAAAGTTACCCCAGCCCTGCTGAATAACCCAATCAAAACTGGAATCATGAGCCAACAGGAGCCCAGATACCCATAAACCCCGTATTTGGGAGACTGCAGCAAAAGGATCATGACTTCAGGGCCAGGCTGGGCTACATAGCCAGACCCTGACTCAGAAGAACGGAAAGAGAGAAGGTGAGCGGGGAAGATCCTGAGAAGAAAATAAGTTACATGAAGGTGTGCCTGCTGTGTTATTCTAGTGACAATTGCCATCTCTCAGTCGAATGGTAAAATTTTGACGGATCATTTCCTGGACAAGTGAAATCCCATAATCCAGTCACATGAGAGCTTCTTTCGTGATATTTGGATTGCTCATCTGCTAACCAGAGATCACAGATGCACACAGTCAGCCACACTGCCTTCCAGGGCCGTGTTTTCCACAGTCTTGTCCCGCAGGTCCAATGGCGGAGAAGTCCCAATAGCCCAAAGTCCAATCCTTATGAAAGTCGCTATCAGATATGCACACTGGTATTCCCGTTTCTGTTTATTATGCCATAGCCTCATGAAATACACCATAAGCATGACTCTGCTTGATTAAAAACAAGCTCTACCAAGGCCCACGGCAGTGCCTCCAAGCATCTCTCTGCGACCGTGCCAGGACAGGGGATTCATTTGCACACATTGCTGTCATCTGTGGCAAGGAGATTCTTCCAGGCTGAGAAGCCCTGTGTCCTGGACATCTGGTCAGTTCTGCGTCCCTCTAACTAATCCATCTCCAGGCTTCTTTGTCTTTCATTTGAGTGTCACTGGGTTTAGTGGCATCCCAGCTACGGGGGTTCCATTTGGATTGGGGTTGTTTCTAAGTCCAGCCTAAAAGTGGCTTTTCCAGTTGAGTAGTACAAACAGGTGAATGCCTGTTAAAAACAGAAACTGAGGACTAAGGAGAAAGCTCAGTGGTAAGAGCAGTCACTGCCCTTCCAGAGACCCCGAGTTCAGTTCCCAACAGCCACACCCAAAGTGCCAATGACTCCAGACTAGAGGAACTGATGTCTCTGGTCTACACAGATGTCTGCCCTTACCCTACTCCCCCCCTCCCCCATCACCACGACCCCCGCCCCCCACACACATGTGCATGCACATCCCTACACATACATTTAAATAATAAAACGTTTTTAACGTGGAAATCCTGCTGCTCACACCCACTGAGTCTCAACTCGAATTTTCTACACCATCCAATCGCTAGCTGTTGTGTGTGAGTGAACCTTCACACCCAGAAGCACTAACATTTCACAGTCCTAACAAACCCTAGGAAGCCAGGGCCGATGTTAAGGTTTCACCTCAGGCTAACAAGATCAGAACGGAGAAGATCTTGGGACACAGGCTGTGGGTTTGACCGACCCTTAGTCATTTCAATTCGTGCAAGAGAGACACCATCTGTGTAAGAAGAGTGTTATTCATTTATTACGCGTCTGTGTGTCACTGGTTGCTTGTTCTCAGCGCTTCTCTTCCTGATCCTCATCACAACACCAGAAAGGTAAGCATTGCTCAGGGCCAGACATGCAGGTCTTATATCCCAGAGCAGTCACTTAAACCTAAAGCCTCCAGCTCCAGGAACCTTGCCTCCATAATGATTGCTACATCCCCACACCAGACTACTACTGACACGAAGAAACAAACGGGCCCAGAGCTGCGGGAAGCCAGACTAGTGGAATGCAATACCCCTGTTATACACCAGCCGAAGTGGGAAGGAGGCCAGGGAGTGGCAAGGACACCCATTGCATAGTGGAGGACTCTCGGGGTCAGGTACGAAATCCCACAGCCCCAAAGACTCCCTACTCAAGGGGGCCTCTAGAGGTTCCTGCTTAATCACAGCCAGAAAAGCCAGGCTGACCTGGTGAAGGGCTTCAGCCCAGTTTAATAGGACATTTATGAGCAAAACATACTTATTAGTAAACAATAATTACAGGAGAACAAATGCCCCGGAGGCAGCAGGTAGCATGTGAGCCCTTTTTTCTACTGCCCTCCATGTGCAAACCCTTTCTGAAATTAAACCATGCCCGCTGTCAACACGAGTCTTTAAAGAGCCCTGGATTTCTGTAATATGAGCAGTAATTCTAACCCCGACTGTTAATTGAAGGCTTCATCCTTTCTTTATAGGGGTGCTTTCACAGAGGCTAATGTATTTAATCCTGGTGATGAGGAGGCCATGAGGCAAGGACTTTTCCTGAATTCACTTTCTCTACACAAGGAAGCTGACCCTGGGGTGGGGGTGGAGCCTCTGAGGTAGCGCAATCACTCCGGGAGTGATTGAAAGAGCTGCAGTTCAAATCCAGACCTTCAGGTGCAGACCGGTCCCCTGGGCCCTGTTCTGTGGAAGCCTCCCAAATCAGGATGACTTCACTCAGAACTCCAGTCTCACCAGAAAATGTACGGTGAATTTCTGGAATTCTTCTGCTTTGAAGTCATCATCAGAGCTGGTAAATGCTTCAAGACGGTCTATATTTTCTCCTTCCTTCCTTCCTTCCTTCCTTCCTTCCTTCCTTCCTTCCTTCCTTCCTTCCTTCCTGTGCTATTTTGTTTTGTTTTTGTTTGCTCACTTGCTTGCTTGCTTGCTTGATTGATTGATTGATTGCTCATTTTAAGAGCAATCTTTCTGTGAAGCTCACCCTGGCCTGGAACTCCCTATGTACCCAAAACTCATGATCCCTCTGCCTCCGACACTGGAGTGCTCTAACCACAGACACTTGAGAGCTTCTCTTCCTATTCCCATGCATGTCCCTTTTCTGATATTTGAGGTGACCCAAAAGGAGACCAGAACTTGATGAGTTTGGTAATCAGATACTACACTTCACTTGCAACACATCTTCAGGGTAATGTTTTAGGTTGACCCAAGATTCTGAGTTGCAGTCACAGGGAGAAGTGACCTTGAGGACCGGTGACACACAGTTCAGTAGTGGAGTGCTTACCTAACTTGCCAAGGCCTTGGGTTCAAGTCCCAGCATTATAGACACGTGAAAAGAGAATCCTTCAGATACGGTTACGAAGTTAAAAACATCATCTCAGACTTGGAAAAGATTAAAAATCTGGGAACAAATTAGCCTGGTGTAGACAGTGAGTTAAAGAGAAGTCTCAGGGAGGAGTCGAAAAGCCAGAAACTTTAAATCCTGTAAAGTTTCTTAATCAAGTTACACTATTATTTGAAACTGGCAAGACACCAATGGATTCAGTCCAAAGGCATAATTTATGGTGTGTGTGTTTTTCCGTTTTCTTTTTTTAAGGGCATTAGGGTTTTAGTTCCTTTTCTTCCTTCTGCTTAAAGTCTCTCTCTCTCTCTCTCTCTCTCTCTCTCTCTCTCTCTCTCTGTCTCTCTAACATCTCGGTCTCTCTCTCATTTCTGTCTGTTGGTCTCTGTCTCTTTCTGTCTTTCTCATCTCTGTCTTTGCATGTCTCTGTCTCTCTCTCTTTCTCTGCCTGTCTCTCTATCTCTCTCATCTCTGTCTCTCTATCTCTCTCATCTCTGTCTCTCTATCTCTCTCATCTCTGTCTGTCTCTCTCTCCTCTGTCCGTCTGTGTCTGACTCTTTGTCTCTCTTTCTCTCATCTGTCTCTCTGTCTTTGTCTCTGTGTCTGTCTGTCTGTCTTTGTCTCTCTCTCTTTGTCTCTCTTCTCTCTCTCTCTCTCTCTCTCTCTCTCTCTCTCTCTCTCTCTCCCCTCCCCCCATTTTGGCAATCTGTTCCTTTCTTTTCTTAAATCTATTTTTCTTCCAGTATGTGTAAAATAAAGCCAGTTTAATGGAGTCCCATGTCTTCCCTTCCCTCCAGAAGATCTTGCTCCTCAAATAAACGAGCCAGCCCTGTATCCATAAGCCGAGGAGCATGAATTTTTCTCCCCCAAAATTCAATTCTCTCTTTCACATAGGAACAGAGTTGTCTTAAAGTGGCTGAATCACCTCACATGACGAAGTAACTTTCTCCCACAGATGGCCTTCCTTCACCCCACAGTATGTCCTGCACCTTCCTCTCCAGGCCCACACCTAGGCCCAGCCACCCCCACACCCCACAGTGACTCTCCCAGCCTGTCCCAAGGCCCTGGCCTCCTGGCTTTCTTCTCAGGGAGGCTGGAGGCCTCTAGTGCCCTGGGAGTAGCACATGCATGCAACACCCCTCCCACTGGCCCTGAGAAATCCTGAGATCAAAGAACTCAGGGCCAGGTGTCTGTCCTCCTCGCCACAGGCCACAATTAATCAAACCGCCCAACTCACAGGAAGATCAAACCAGGCACCCCGCCAGCTGTTGGTTAAAGCCGGCCTTCAAGCTGCCCTCATTAAATTGCCCTCCCCCTTTCTTGCCCTGTGAACATCTAGCTCTTCTCTCTCTCTCTCTCTCTCTCTCTCTCTCTCTCTCTCTCTCTCTCTCTCTCTCTCTCTCTCTGTCTCTGTCTCTCTCTGTCTCTCTCTCTCTCTGTCTTTGATTCTGTCTCTCTCTCTGTGTCTCTCTGTCTCTCTCTCTCTCTCTCTCTCTGTGTGTGTGTGTGTGTGTGTGTGTTTCTCCCTGCTTTCCACAGATTTTGCAAATTTACATTTATTCTCCATTTCGCCCACCCCCTATTTTCATTTGTTTGAAATGCCAAGAGCCTCTGCTCTGAAGCCTGAAGACTTTCCCTTTCCAAAGAAGAAGTCCTCCGGGTCCCTGGGTGAAAGTGTCAGGATGGTTTCCTTGGAGGTATAGAAGAGCAGTCCTGTCCCTCCCCCTCTTTCAAGGGTAGGGATGAGGTCACCAAAGGTGACCTGAATTTTCCTGATTCAGACCCAGGCGTCTCTACCGCACACACGATGCGATGCTCTAAGTCCAAGAGCCCACAATACTTCCTACCTCAGAAGTGCTCTGAGCCTCACAGGGGATTCTCAGTGGAACCTCCATCTGTGATCTCCAGTGGAGCCAGTTCCACCTAGAACATAGAACAGGAAGAAGCTCATCATGGCGCACTCAGAAGGCTGACGCAGAAAAGGGGAGTGTTCAAAGTGGTTCTGGACTATATAGCAAGTTCAAGGACAGCTTGAGAAAAAATAGCAAGATCCTTTCTAAAAAAAAAAAAAAAAAAAGGAAGGAAGGACGGACGGACAGACAGACGGACAGAGGAGACAGAAAGGAGAAGGAAGAAGGGGAAAGAGGGAGTGATAAAGAAGCAGGATCTGCTCCTTTCTTTTCTCCCCACATCTAGAAACCCAGAGACCAGAGGGCTGAAGAACTGACCCTGGCTTCACTCTGCTGATGCACGGAGACTGCTTCCGGCCTGGTCTACGAGGCCGTTGTGCTTTTCTTACAACAAACAATCGGCAGAAACAAAAACAAAAACCCCAGGCTGCAGAACGCAGCCCCTCTTCCTCGCAGTCATCTACGTACATCTATGTATTTTGTAGACTTGTTTTTCATCTCGGTGGTTCTGAGGCGTACAGGCGTGATAAAACACAGATGGAGAGGAGCAGACAACGTTGTCACGCGCGCAGAAGACGTCGCACCACGCTCGCTGTACGTTTTCGGAAATCTTGGAAGACCTCAGGATGTAAAGTAGGATTTTTTTTTTTTCCTCTTTGGGTCTATCCCTTCCTTCCCTCTTCATGTAGCTGCAATGATCTCTTTGTCTCCTCTCTCGCTTCTATGGCTGTGGCCCCTGGATCACCTGCTGCTCTTAGGAACACTGTTGCTTGGCCTGGGCCACTGGGGCACTGTGATGCCCTGGGCTTGACCCCACCTCTACCTGAGCCTGTTTCTGCAGCTGTGGTGAGGCAGGGGCGGGAGGAGAAGCCATCCATCAACTCCACAGCCGCAGAGAGAGCTAAATGAGGACTGGAAGGGTCAGAGCTGGTGCGCACTTGAGTGCCGTAGAGACAGGTGGGGATTACAAATTGTTGAGATATCAGAGCTGTGCTTGATGGATGGTCCAGAATGAGGGGCAAGATGCTGTCCCTCAGTCTTCTCCGACAGCAGGACACAGCCTGAGCCCCCCGCCTCCCCTGACTTCCTCTGGCCACCCCAACAGACCCCTTTCCCCAGCTTTTTTTTCCTGCCTACTCACAGTCCATCCATCAAGCCGTGCCCCCAAGCTGACCTTTGCAGAGAATAGGCAGCCTAAGAAGCATTTCTTGCTGTGACACCTCACCAAGGAGTTTCATCAACGTTGGCCAACCGGGGCCCAACAGGAACCACAGCACAGCCAGTGTCTTATCTGCTGCCCACTTCTTCCCCGTGAGCCAGAGGCAAGGGGAAGGAGAGAAGGCAGATCTCTTTCCCAGGGTACTTAGTCATTCCTCCTGACCCATCCATGCCCGCAGAGCCCTAGGTGCCTACAGCCTAGGTTCATCAGTCAATAGGACTTGTCCTGTGTTCACTTTTTAAAAGCAAAGGTTTCACATTGTGTCATAACGGAGGAGGGGCTTGTGGGCCCTTCCCAGGGGAGCTAGCTAATGGCTATAGAAGGAAGAGATGGGGAAGTCATTTTCGTCAACTATACAGTCACCGGCGAATTATTGTGCTTCGGGATAGCTTCACACCCACACCTTGGAGAGTAGCCCTGGTCAAGCCCAGTGGGCCGCAAAGCAAAAGCAAACCAGAAAGACCCATGGGTTAGGTCTGTGGGTGGGGATGAGGACTGGGTGGAAGGAAGCAAAGGATGGAAGAAGGGGGTGAAAGGACAGTAAGGGTGGTTAGGTATGCGTGAGTATGACCCGTGTGTGTGGCATACATCTATGCACTGTTGAACGATAAACTAAGATTTAAAATCCCTTTAAAGCTAGCATTTCAAGAAAGGCACCACGCGCCTGCAGAGAAGCCTTCTACAATGGACTGCCACGTGTGGGGAATACGGGATAGCAGTGTGTGGGGAAAGAGGCTGGGGCCTGGGCAGAGGACTCACGAGACAGCTTCTAGCCAGCTCGGGGACATGCCCATCTCTGTGGGGCTTCGTTTTTTTTTTTGGGGGGGGGGAGACCACACAGGTTGCTGGTTGTGACATTGCCACAGCACCGTGGAACAGCAAGCGGGGATGGGCAGGCATGTTGGGGCAAAGAGTGATGGAGGATGTTTGATAAAATTACTATTAGGCTTTAAGTTAATGAATCACGACTGCAAGAAATCATGATAATCCAGCAGGCATTAGTGACAGATTAGCTTCAAAGCTGCCACGAAAGTGCCACAGTGCCTACCCAGCGGCATGATTAATGCTCCCAGTACATAATGGCTTTATGGGGGAGCCAGGCACCAACAGAGCCTCGAAGGAAAGCCATGAAGAAATCCCAGGGCGCCAGGGGCACCATTACCCTGCCTGGCCCCATATGGTTTCCACTCCACTTGGAAACAACTACACCCACCCAGACTGTGAGACAAGTGGCAGCAGATCAGGCTAGCCTCGGAGCCCGCTCCCCCAGGGCTGTGCTGCTCACCAAGTGACTGCTGATCCCAGGCACTAGGAAGCTGAGTCACAGATAGATAAAGCACCTCACAGCTACTGCTGGTGTCTGAAGAGCCCCGTCCCAGTCACGTGACTGAAGGTTTATTGTGGGGAGGCCTACAAAGAGTAACAGCCAGGACACTCACCACCAGTGTGAGGTGGTCCATACCGACACCTTTAATCACCAGAGGCTCTCCCTACAATGATGCAAATATTTACCAGCCACCAAGCTGCGCCCCCAGGCCCCACTGCGCATCTCTATGCATACTTTTGCATTTGCTACTCCCAACAGTTGTGTGAGATATTACTCTGGCTGTCTGTACTTGAAGGATGAGGGAAAGGGAAGTAAAGGGCCTACAGGCAAACTAGCACTGGGTAGACCAGGCCCACACAACCCTGTCTCTCTACTTCTCTATTCAGCTCCCTTCAGCACCATAACCTCCAGCCTCACCTCACAGGAGGGGCTAGATTGGGATTCACTGAGCACCACTTTCCCTAAGGAAGAAACCTCAGTCTTGCTTTATCGGTCTCCTGTTCCTGCCCCAGGGCAGCAGACAAAACAGTAACCCTGGAGGCAGGAGACCCAGACTCCCTGCCTCTGCCTGATGCCGTGGATCTACTCCCGTGGTGTTGCCTTGGGCACTTAACCTCACCTGCTTTCTGTTTCACCTTCTGGCTGGGACAGAAGGAATGTTGGTGACAATAGCTTGACTGCTGGACCCCTGAGGACTGAGCATCCTGACCCCTTGAGATCCTGATCAGTCTTTCCATAACCTTCACTGGCCAAAGCCTCTTTGCAAAGGGTGCCCAAACTCTGCTCCAAAGGAAGGAAACCCCATCCATGATCTGCTCATCTTCTCATAAATATGGGGGCAATTAACGGAAATCCCAAGCCCAAGAGGAATTCTTAGAGCCGTGTTCATCTTCATAATGATGAAGAAAACCCCTCAGGGGGCCTGAGTCGCTACCGGGGTAGCAGGCTGTTACTGATCTGATTAACTAGAGCTCCTTCAGAAACATACAGACGCCCTCCCAGCAGCCTTCCTCCCAACCCACTTCACTCCAAGGGCTTCTGCCATGGAGGCCTCCTGCCAGGCTACCACTGGGCATCAAAGAAGACTTGGTCTTCTGTCAGAGCACCAATGGACTCCAATTTCCAAGACCTCTATGCTCATTGTGAACTCCCTAACCAAAGGCGGATCAGCATCTCACCAGCAAAGAGTTCCTTGCTGAGCACCATGGGAAAGGTCAAAGGGATCCTTCATCCCTGTGAAGCACTGGGTCCTCACATGACATGATCCAACATCTGGCTGCAGTGTTCCATACTTCTTAGTGGGTTTTCTGACGGTGGCTTCCTTTGTCCTGGCCCAGGCATCTCTTGAAGCCCTCTTCTCTTGAGCTGACAACCCCATGTGAGTCAAGGAGACCTCGGCACATTTACTTACGAAGGCATAAAAATCTCAAGACTGGGACAGGCTACCCAGAGATCTCTCCTGCCCCTCCTCAAATCTTCTCCCATCTGCCTTCAGCTCCTCTTGAGGCAAATATATAGTTTCTATTTCAACATGCTGTGCCCAGTGAAAGCTCAATAAATATTTATTGATGGTGGTACCTGTGATGCATTAACAGCCACAGCTATAAAATTAAAGTTTCAGACAAGGAGAGACCCTGGTGAGAAAGAAACTGTTACATAGAGTTGGAAATTTCTCAAAGTGACAGGTGTTCACAAGCATATACACACATAAGACCACGGTTCTCTACCTGGCCCATCCAGAGACTCAAGAAATACCCTCCTGAGGGTACTCTTGCTTCATGGATGCCATGTTCCACTTCTCTGTGACCCACCATCTCAGCCTGTCAGGCTCTAGAGCTGTCTACCTTTGTTTTCTTGAAGGAACAGGGGCCAACAAAATTCTTGCCATAGTGAAAATTGGGAGGCTAAGTAAGTCGAGGTCCAAGTGCTGGCTACTGCATTTGCCTGTTCTCCATAGGTTTTTAGTCTATGACCAAAACTATGCACAGAAGTGAATCTTTTCTCTTCATATGTTGATCGTCCAGATATTTGTTACAGTAACAGAAAGCTGACTGATGCAATAATTTACATTTTGAAGCAAAAGCCAGGGAGGGCCCTGAAGGGAGACTCAAGAGGTCTAAGGCCTTATGAACACAGACAGGGCAATCCCTGCCCACCCCAATGTGTTTATAGATATAAATATCTATTGCAGGTGTAAGAGACTCCATAGTCCTGTTTTAGAACCGCTAGTGTTTCCCTCATCAGGGCAACCTGCTTATCTAACAATAGCACCAGATCGCTTAGCACCAGCCAGTCTCGGCTCATCTGACTCCTGGTGTAAATTCAACAGGGGTGGGGATGGGAGCAGGGAGTTATGCATAGGGGTAAAGGAATAAAGATGGGATCTTGTTAACATGAGCCCCAGAGTAGACTAGAAGTCAGTTAGGGGAGAGCCCTGCAGCTCTGGAAACTCAAGGGAGGACAGACAGTTCATGAGCTGGTGAGGTTGGTAAGCTAAAGGGAAACTCACCCAGCTTAAAAGGAAAAAAAAAATGAAGATAGCCTTTGGACAGGCTAGAGAGTCTGCGGATAGCATCAAATGAGTGAGATGATACGTGTGGCTCACTTCCTGGAAGCCTCGTCCATACCCAAAGACTCTTCTACTGGAGGCAGCCATTTTGAACCTGGCTTTGCTTAGCCTAAAGTGTTATGGTGAAGGGAAGGCAGGAAACAGAACAGAAGCACAAAGGAAAGAGTCAACCATACAACCCCAAGATAGAATCTGGAAGAAACATGCCCACCCTGCTCTACCCACTCCCTGCTTTAGCCCTTCAAGCAATAGAGCAAAAGATCTCTCAAGAAAGCTCAGGTATCAAACAGATAAGGTCTGCCTCTCTCTCCTAGTAAACCTCTGAACTCTAGACTGTCCTGTGTGTCCCAACTCTGGTCCCTGTGTGGCCAGTTCTCAGGAGCCTCTTATGTTGGTGATTGACAAGCAATTTGAGCTAAGAGGACAGAGGGACAACAAACATTTGGTGGCATTGCCTAGTGCCAGGCACTCTTCTTATTGGTATCCTCCCTCAGGAAGATCACAATGTGTCCACACACAGAAAGAGAACACCCACAGTCCATTTGGCAAGGCTCACTGGCCTCTTCCCAGCCTGACCTGGCTTCTGCAGCTGGTGAATGGTGTTCACATTTGTGCTGTATGTTCCTGCCCAGATGGGTGTCTGATCTTGTCCTGGCCAGTTTTTCCACATAAGGGGACCTGGTACACTTTTTATAGGAACCCAGTCGTTCCCTGGAGCCAGAGGCTAATGCTGCCCAGATGCAGGAAAACAGAAGGGCCATTCAAAAACAACCGAAACATCAACACACTTTGAAAGCGGTCTGTTAGCACTTGTCAGGAGCACAATAAAAACACAATGGGACCATCAGAAAGCAGAGGTATTCAGGCTTTAGAAACTTGGCTTTGATGACTTAGAAAAGCAAAACAAAGGGGCAGAACCAGTTCCCACTTGGACTGTGGCTTGTTTGCTCTGCTTATCTGAAGTCAGAGCTAACAATGCTCATCAAACCAAAAGACCTCAAGTTTCTCCTCTGCCACTGGCTCCTGGACAGAGCAGTATCACCTTCTGGAACTGGCCGGTGTCAGCATATGGCTCCTAGACACCTGTCTGGCCATGCGTCTCTCAACTGTGACCCTTGACCCTCAGAACAGATCAGATCATTTGCTGGAATGGTCTTTTGCAGCTAGGGTGGTGGAGGGCTGGCAACACCGGAGAGCAACGCCACCCACTCCCTTCTCTACTGTAAGCTGCCCTATCTGTCACAGTCAGCCAGAGCAGGACCAGGAGTTCTGCCGTTCTGCCTGAGGCCTGGCTGTTGACACATGGCTCCCGCCTCTGGAGCAAGAGGCTGGAAGAGAAATGTCACCATCGACCCTGCAGACACTGGACGTACACAGCCTTCAGTGTGCAAGGCAGATGCAGAGCAGGCGATGTCCTCATGTGAAACAAGGCTGCCTGCGTGCCACAGTCACTCAAGGTCATTTCCCCACGCCTCTGCGGCTCAGGCACTGCTTAATTCCCACCATGGGCGCTGTCTCAGCCGTCGATCAAGTTACCTGCCGGTGACTTCAGTAAGCTTAGTCCATTCGGGTGCTGTATGCCTGAATGTTGACTCTAAGGAAAAAAAAAAACAAAACAAAACAGGAGATTAGCTAGAGGGGTTGAGGACTTGGCATGCTGCCAGGTTGGGAGAGGCAGGCTCTAAAAGCCCTGCTGGTCAGAGTGGGAACCCAGAGGTACAAGATATTGGAATTGGGGGGGAAAGGGGTTGCCTGTTGTTGGTTGCTTGCTTTGGTTTTTGGAGTTTGTTCTGTTTTGGTTTGGGGCTCTTTGCTTTCATCCACATACCCTCTTGCTCCCCTTTTTTTCATATGTACCCCGTTATCCAGTCTACTGGACCCATTGAGACACAATGAATCAGGAGACCCGACCGTGTTCTTCCTTCCTGCCTGAAAGAAATGGGGAAGGGGAACCCATGTTAGAACAAAGGAACAAAATCTACCTGGAATAGGAACCCTCAGTCTCTGCCTCAGGCCTTAAGACGGCCATCCACACTGCCGTAATCCTTCACGGCATTTGCCAGTGGCCTTTGCCAGCTCCTTCTGAATCCAGCGGTGGCTCTGGAACAGGTCGTTACCGATTCAGCAGTCATGGTAAACCCAAACACCTATAACATGATCCACATTCCTTTAACCACTTCAGACATCTGAGCAGGTTATGCTTGCCACCGAAGCCTCCATTTCCTGAGATGCCTTTCCGTCTAGCAGGGGCCACCCAGTTCCTGTCTCCCTGAACCAGGTAGGCATGGAGCAGCAAGCACCCAAGCAGCTTCACCTGGGCCTTTCCACAGAGGTCACCTTTCCATAAATAAGCCTGGGGTGGTAAAGGGGCGGAGGGACACATAATTTTGAGTCAGAGAAAGCTATAATTCAAATCTTATCCCTACCACATGCTAGCTGTCTGCTTGCCAAAGGCTAGTTCTGGTAACCGCTGGAAGGACTGAAACCGATCGTGGTTAGCCAGACCTGGCTTTGAGACTGACAGAGCTTGTGTGATAAGCATCAGCTGCTGGGCCAGCAAGACTGCTCTGTGGGTCAAGGCGCTAGTCACAGAGCCTGATGACCTGAGCTAGGGCCCTGGGATCCACAGAGTAGAGGGAGAGAATTGTAGCAAGGTGTTCTCCGGCAACCACACACATGCCTGCATGCATGCGTATGACAGACACACACACACACACACACACACACACACACACACACACACACACACCCTACAAATCAATGAATAAAATCAAAACTAAGACCAGGGAGATGACTCAGCTGGTAACAGCGCCTGCCACCATGGCTGACTAGCTAGCTCAGTCAGTCCCTGCCGCTCACCTACTGAGAGACTTAACCAACTCTTGCAATTTGTTCTCTGGCCTCCATGACAGGGCTCTCACCCATACGTAAACGTGATTTTTTTTAAAAAATCTTTTTTTTAGATAAGTAGATAAAAAGAAAAACGTATCAGCTCCCGTGCTCTTAGCGCCGCCCACTACAGCTGGCGATCAATCAATAGGACAATATTCATTGGGTGCCAGTTGAGTTACCCAATATGGCAGGTGTTCCAAGAATAGACATAAACAAGCCAAGGTCACTACCTTAGGGGAAGGCCCTAGGATAATGGAGACGATGTGGGGTGGGGGGAGTAAATAAGAAAATGCTACGCAGGAACGAACAGCGATATTATTATAAGAAAGCGCCTTGTACTTGGGCAGGCCGGGGTTCACCAACTTCACACCACTGCTTACTGGCTCTGTGGTCTTGACCTCTGTCAGTCTTGACTTTTTCCCCCATTGGTAAAAGGAGGGAAATATTACTTCTCTCGTGGATCTGTGGCCAAATCAGAATAAAGGACCATCACGTGTACCGTGGAGGCTGTTCCCGCCTCGTAGGGGTGGTCTGCAGGTACACAAAACTTTTTCAAGCTGAGAGCTATCTAAATGACAGCTACTACTGTCTTGGAGAAGATAAGCTTCTGGAAGGAAGGACTTGGGACTGCCTTTATGTGAAGTGACACATTCCCAGAAGAACGGGCACGGCCCCATAGTTATCAGTCTTAGCTGAGAGAGTTAATGCATGAGCAGTGGCAGAATCCACTCCAGGAAAGCTTCCTGAAAGAGGTGACGTAACCGGGTAAACAGGGTTCGCGCTGAAAGGGGAAGGCCCAGGCACGCAGAAGAAATAAGACGGGGATCAGAGGGTGGGGTACCAGGCAAGAAAGAGCATTGAGTAGGACCAGAAACTTTGAGCAGTCCAGGACGGGTCAGCTAAAAAAAAACTACCAGTCAGGCAGAGGCCGACTGCAAGCTCTCCATCATTCAGAAGCCGATCTTGGTGTGACCAAACACAACTTGGGAAACATACCCGAGAGACAAGTGAGTATTTGACAAAAACAACTTCTATCAGCCCCTCCCAAGGCCTCCAAGTCGTTGGGCCTGAGCCAAGCCGGAGCACCAAAAATAACATTTCCCATGAGCCTTCCACCTCTGGGGAATGTCCCATTCCATGGGTCCCTACTCCATCTGCCTGCAAGATTTCCAGCCCACTTGGAGAGCCAGACAACCAGTGAACTCTGACCCCATCCATCCCAGCAGGGGCCGGGGGAAGCATTTATAGCTTCAAAGGTCCTGGTAACTGTTAGCCAGTAACCTCCTCCCAACCCCCACCTCCCACCTCTTTACCCTCTAGGCCACGGAGGTCAGGCACTGGGGTCACACCTGGCCAGGCCCCCAAATTCCAAGGCCTGCCATCTATTCAGAGTCTGCTCACTGGCTCTTGCTACACACCTCCCCAACCCCAGATGCGGACTTAGGGGCTGGAGAAGACCGGGCCCATAGTAAAGAGACCCCTGAAAAGGAGTTCTGTGGAAATGGGCTCCGGGTGGTTCGTTCTCACCCTGGAAGAACTGGGTAGAGACTGATGCCTAGACTATCAATCCTGCAGGTTTCAGTGACCTTTCCCTGACCCCCTGGCCTGCTGAAGGCTGGAAGGCCAGTTAACGTTTACCAGCCCCCCTTGGAGTAGCATGCTAATAGGTACCCAGAGGGAGTGAGGTTCACAGAAGTGTCACAGCCCAGGCAGCCCTGAGCCTGGCCACCTCCACCCAGCAAGCCACGCCCAAGCTGCAGGCCAACTACCCACTCCTTCACTCCAGTCACGGGGAGTGTAAGGAGAAGGGCTCTGGGCCTACAAAAGCAACAGAGGCTTACATGCCCAGAGGATCTGCCACCATAATGGACATGAGCTTTAGTCCCGCCCCATCTTCAATGTCCTCTGCAAGTGGCTTTCAGGATGTTAGAGCCTCCCCACCACAGCTGCCACCACCACCACCACTTCCACCACCACCATCACCACTGCCAGGGGCTGGCCTACCACTTTAAGATGAGCAATGATATCCCTGCAGAAATGGGGCTTGGCAGGGCATAGACTGGGACCAGAGGCAGGCGCTCTGCACTGTGGCTACCAAGCTATTACCTATGGGGGCCATTACTCAGCCTGTTCTGTGAAAATGGAGCCTGATGGCACAGCCTCTGCTCCCTTACTCATTCCTCTTCCACCCAGCTCTTGGCTAAGTCTTCCCCACTGGTGAGGCCCAGGTGAGTCTAGCAGGCCAAAGGCCAGGGCCTTGGATGGCGGGTGTAGTCCTACCAATGGGGTGCTGTATGACTTGGGAAGCCCTTAGCCCGTCTGTGCCTCTGTTTCCGCCTTGCAAAACAAAGCTGAGGGAAGGCTTTGGTGGTGGTGGAGGTGGTGGAGGTGGTGGAGGTGGAGGTGGTGGAGGTGGTGGAGGTGGTGGAGGTGGTGGTGGTGGAGGTGGTGGGGGTGGTGGTGGTGGAGGTGGTGGTGGTGGTGGTGGTGGTGGAGGTGGTGGAGGTGGTGGAGGTGGTGGTGGTGGTGGTGGTGGTGGTGGTGGTGGTGGTGGTGGAGGTGGTGGTGGTGGTGGTGGTGGGGGGTGGTGGTGGTGGTGGTGGTGGGTGGTGGAGGTGGTGGTGGTGGAGGTGGTGGTGGTGTGGTGGGAGTGGTAGTGGATGTGGTGGTGGGGGTGGTGGTGGTGGTAGTGGTGGTGGTGGTGGTGGTGGGGTGGTGGGGTGATGGTGATGGTGGTGGTGGTGATGGTGGTGATGGTGGTGGTGGTGGTGGTGGTGGTGGTGGTGGTGGTGGTGGTGGTGGTGATGGTGGTGGTGGTGGTGGTGGGGGGGGTGGTGGTGGTGGTGGTGGTGGTGGATGGTGGTGGTGGTGGTGGTGGTGGTGGTGGTGGAGGTGGTGGTGGTGGTGGTGGAGGTGGTGGAGGTGGTGGTGGTGTGGAGGTGGAGGTGGTGGTGGTGGTGTTTGAACTCTCTTCCTGTTCTCCATCTAACTCCAGGTTCCCAATGCCTCTGGGCTCTTCCATACACACCCCTCCACCCGTCCCTGGTTACCCCCACCCCATTCTTCAGCTCTCACCACAGAACTTTATAGTCAGGGGATTATCTGGCCTAATCCCTTTATTTAAAGAGCAAGGTCGCTGGAATCCAAGACATGACTTAGCTTGGTGACCTTGGCCCAGATGCCTCAGGCAGAACCGGGCCTGCAGTGAAAGTCTCTTGGCACTGGGCTCCTTGGGCTTTGCCAGCTCCAGCTGAGTGCCCAGATAATTTCACCTCCTCATGAGGAACACACCAAATCTGTTCCTGGCTTCCCAGGCCTCCGTGACGACTACCTCCTCTACCAAAGCTCACTCATTTCCCCAAGAGGTACCAGGATTCATAGGGACCCAAGCCCACCTCAGAAAGCTCCCTCCCTCCCCACCCCACACAAATCCCTCTACAATTTCCAGCTTCCCCAATGTTTCCTCCCCACACCCCTCTGGCCTGGCTTGGCTCTGCCCTCTTCCTTGCCATGTGTCTGCTTCTGCCTGCTCACCTCGGGCTTTCTTTCCACTCATGAAGCCATCCCAGACTCCACCTCTCCTACACTGCAGTGTGCCCTGTGGTCTTGGGTCCTGGCAGCTGAGGCAGCATTCTGGCCCCATCAGCCTCCGGCCTTGGAGCCAAAGTAAGCTACTTAACTTCCGTTGTGCTGCTGATTCTTGTTCTGGTAAAGGGCTCTAACATGAGCCAACCACAGCCAACCTCTATGAACACATGAGATTGCTAACAACACAGTGCACGAGTGTGTGTGTGTGTGTGTGTGTGTGTGTGTGTGTGTGTGTGTGTGTGTGTGTGTCCCTGCCCACATGTGTTGCCCCGGTGAATATATTCTTCCCTGTTGGACTTTTAAGTTTCTCTGAATTGAGTGTAACAATGTGTTTCTTGGTTCCTTCTAGAACGGCAGTGTTGTGGTGAGAGGGATATTGAAAATGGCATGGGTAAGAACTCGGTGTCAAGAGCTCCTGAGCGCTGGGATGACCCAGCTTGTGACCTGCAAACCTGCAATGTTGCCTTTGGACCCGGGATGGGAGGAGTAGCTCCTTCCTTCCCAGTGGAGATTCCACATGCCGAGAGCGAGCTCCTTCCCACCGCCCACCCTCTCATCTCCAGTGAATCCTTTAAACTGTTGGTTCACCTGCTCTGCTTGATGCCTGGCTCAGACCCTATCCCTGCAGACAAAAGGCTCCTGCGTGATTGATGATGACAGTGACCTGCCACTGACCCCCTGCTCAACCTGGGTCCTGCTGCTACCCACAAGGCCCTCGGTTCAGCAGCCCCCACGGTTTGAAATGCCGATACCTGCTTCTTGGACTGTTGGTTTTCCTCATCTTGCCAAGTAGAATCTTACTGAGAGGATCCAGTCCGGTGATGGGAAAGCTCTTAGCCCAGTGTTGTTACATTGTAACTACTCAGTAAATGATAGGGTGGGGGAGGATAACCCTGTGAAGGCAGCAGTTGTACACAAGGACCAATCCCACCCTGCTTCCTTCCAGCTATGATGGCATACCAAGCATGCCTCCCCACTATCATCCTGCCCACAGCTTTCTACTTTGCTGCCTCCCTGCCCGGAGCTTCTCTAGCTGGCTCTTAGGGCCAACCAGTCCCCTGGAGCAGCTCCTCCTCAGCGCTTACTGTCATTGGTTACTTGGGGTATTTGCTGACTGGGCTCGCTCTCCTTGCAGAAGAATCTGTCACCACTAAACCACCAAGCATTCCCATGCCATAACTTTAAAGCCATTTATTTACTCATTTACTTCCACTTATTTGCCAAGTCTTCAAGAAAAGAAAAGAAAAAAGAAAAGAAAGAAAGAGGAAAAAACCGATTGAAGTGACTTCCTGATGAAGCGCACAGTGACCACCAGTTGAAATAAACAACAGGTAAAAGAAAGCCCTCTCAGGCCCCTTGCTGCCATTTTTAACAGCGACGATGCAGGTTCTGAAACCTGCATGGGGAGCAGCCTGGAGCGCAAGAATCAGGAATCTGACAGCACCCTCTTGCCGCTGTTTCTGCTTATGCTGGGTAAACGGTACTGGAAAAGAAGGGGTGTGCATTCAAGAAAGCAGAAAATAGAGAGGTGCAGCATTTAGCCAGAAAGGAGGTTTGGCCTACCAGAATCCCAGCCCTGCCAGTCAACCATCTCCAAGAGTCAGTCTCTCTCTCTCTCTCTCTCTCTCTCTCTCTCTCTCTCTCTCTCTCTCTCTCTTTCTCTCTCTCTCCTTTTTCTTCTTCCTCTCTCCCATACCCTCTCTCTACTTTCTGTCTCTTCCCTCTCTCTCTGTTTTCCTGCACCTCTCCAACTGTGGAGGACTTCAGTGACATCGGAAATGAGAATGAGGGTGTGGGGGGTGGGTAAGAGCCCAGGAGAAATGAAAATTGTAAAGCCAGGCAGAACGGTGCATGCCAAGGAATTTTGAGTCCAGCCTGGGCTACAAAGAAAGACCTTGCCTACAAAGGAAGGGGGAAGGAAAGAGAAATAAAATACTCTGAAGGAGGAACGAGACAAGCCTGCTCAAGAACATCTAAGAACCTTCCACGGACAGCTGGCCTTGGGAAGGCGATGGGGAGGAGGGGGATTTCCCAGGCTTTGATTCCAGAGCGCCTGTGGGACAAGGAAAGTTCCCCTGAAAGAGCCCCACAGATGTGAATACATCTGTACTCCGTTCTTCATCCCGAACGTTGGCATCCTGCCGCTGGCAACGGGGCGCTGTGGGCAGAAGGATGAAGAAAAAGGTCTAAGAACTAAAACATGGACCCGACACCAGAAGGGCTCCTCTCTTCTCCCTTGAGCGAAATGAGCTGAGGGAGAAAAAGGGGGGGAGGGGGAGCATGGTCCAAGCCTACTGAGTCGCTGAGTGAAATTACAGGGCCCTGCGAGGGATGATTAACGGCCCGCATGGTTTTCTGCTTCACAGCCATTACTCACTGCAAACCTGGGGCTTCTCGGTTACATAGCCCGGCACAGGCCGACCATTTTTTCCATTGACTGAAAACACATTCTGACTGAAAACAAACTTTGGATCCCCGAGGCTTGGCAGGCCCTGGGTCCTTCTCCATATTTAATCAACGGGAAGCTAAACACTTTCAATCTACGATGGCTCATTTGGATGGGGTCTCGGGGCTTTTGCTCGGTGCCAGATATAATAACTCTCCTCTCTCTTTTCTAAGGCCTATTTTATAATTTTGCTGTTTTTCAATGTCAAGCCCATCTTTTGAAGAATTTTTATTGGATTTCCTGCTAGACTTCAACAAGGATTTTTCTTGCTTTGGCAGAAATATCAAGCAGAAGAGGGGAAAAACTCAATCATCGTCTTGGAAAGTCAGGATGGTGCGCGCGCATTGGGCCGGAGGGGGGGGTGGCTTTGTCTGTTTGCACACAGACCGGTTTCTAGAAGGCTGGAGTCCCCATCACCAGCTTCCAGGGTCCCTCTACCTTCAGAATCACGGGGTGAAAGTTGACAAGGCAGGGTGAGGGTGACGGATGGACACAAGTAGAAAGTTGGACAAGGAGACTCTGAGTATGGCAGCCAGCCAGAGGGTAGGTAGGCACAGCTCTAGGAGATCTGGGCACAGGCTATGACCCCCTGGATGTGACTGTTTGTAGAAATCAAACACTGAACATCCTTCAGGAACACCGAAGGATGGGGAGACATCCCCATGTGAGAGACAGCAAGCTGCCTCTTCCAAGATAGTAAAACCCAAGACTGGGTGGGGAGGCATGGCCCAGAGGCGTCCATTCACCACACTGTCTGCTCCCAGTTGAAGGCAACAGCAGAGGCTTGATTTTTCCTTTATAAAGCTTGTTCCCCAGGAGAAGCAGCTTGCCAATGAATGACAGCTTTTGTTTGCTCATGTTTTCCTCTCCTCCCAGAGTCAACTCTCAGAATATACCAGAATGTTCCTTCACACTCCACTTTTTCTTTTCCATGTTTTCAGGGTGGGGGGTGGTGGTGGTGGTGGTATCATCACAGAGTATCATCCAGGGAAAAGCAGTTTGTTTTTGTCCCGTAGTGAGACTGGGACAAAGGAACCCTCGAGGGTGCATCCTTTTCTATTCATCTTTATATTTTACTTTTTGACCTCTCATGCTAAGAAGCATGGGCTGCTATGAATGTCACAATTTAGAGAGTCACAATTTAGAGACCATTGTCCCATGTTTGCCTGTCTTTGTATCCCCATAGCAACCGTCTGAGATAGACAGGGACATATCTTATATCTTAAGACCACTGTTTAAGAGATGAGCTAACAAGATTCACAAGCCAAGTGACCTGCCCAAGTCTTGCAAGAAGTAGGGATACAGATAGGAATCAAAGTGGGCAACACATTTTTGTCTTGGCTGTGCTGAAGACTGGATCCATAGTCTCACCTTCACCGAGGTCCTTGCTATTATGCTGTATCATCCCCACTCGTTGTTACTTTGGTCTCACTAAGTTGTCCCGGCTGGCCTTGAACCTGCCTCATCACCCCTCTTATTATTTGAACCTAATAAGATTCTCCTGCCTCAGCCTCCTGACTGGCTAGGATTATGGGTCTATACTACGAGGGCACTCGTGTCTAATGGGCTACAATATACATTTACTGCAGGGGAGTACCCTGATGCTCACTTAATAAAAGCATCTCCCTCCCCCTTTGCTGGGGAAAGTTTCTCTGAACAAATTATCTGAACTAACCAAACACACTGAAAGCAGAAACACCGTAGCTTTCCTCACGTGTCTACTAATAACAGAAGAGTTTTATTGCAGGCCTAGTACGAAACAGGCTTCCAGGGCCTCTAAGCCACCTCTACTTCTTCTACTAAGAGAAAAGGACATCTATAAGTCAGGTAACACAAATCACTTGTAGAATGCTCAGTCGGGACCCAGTCCTGTGCTAGAATATTGTAGGACGTTACATGAGGAAAAGATGCTGTCCTTTCTCCAGAGGCACATACAGCCAAGCTGAGGAGGGAGAGCAAGAGATGTAGGGTCCTAGAACTGGGCAGAGCTTAGAGCCCATTCGTCTAAGCCACTCACTTACCAGTGAGATAAGACAGATGGAGGATCAAAGGAACCAAGAGAAGGAATGGGAAATACGTATGTGGGGACCACATCTGTCAGAGAAAATGGTGGCCGGGGAAATGCTCTAAGAAAACAAAACCTGGTCTCAACCTTGAAGCGTGTGCAGGATCAAATGGATCGGTAAAGGGGGTAGCTTGATTCCGGGGTGCCTGTGCCTTTGCAAGGAGGCCAGAACACAGGAATAGGAGGAGATGGGGAGGGAGCCAGATGGAGCTAGGTCCTGATGGTCACAAGCACAGGAAGAATGACAAGGCCAGGGAGAAGTCACTTGGAAGGGCAGGGTCCCATACACTAGGACCAGTGAAGCCCTTTTCTTATAGTTTCTTCTGGATCCATGCCTACTTCCACTTTCACGAAAGCCTAGGGGCAGACAGAGGTCTCACTTTGTACTCTGCTTTGAATCTAGTGAAGGAGAGACCATGGGCGAGCCATCCTGACTCCCCTTGGCCTCCTCTGTAATTTCCGCAGCCATCCTGTGTAGCCCCTATGCTTACCCCGGTTCTCACCATGCTTCCTCGATGTGGCCATCCAGGAGGTTCCAGGCAAGGACTGAGTTTGCTGAGCAAAAGAGGCAAAGGTGGGGGACCAAGGAGCAGGGACCTCTGCCTTTCGGTCAGAACTGGAAGACAGGCAAACTGAAGATGAGAACCTTCTTCCCCGGGTACCAGAGATGCTCTTGAGAAATGACGTGCAGAGCACCTGCTCTCCTGCATCCAGGGAGCCAAGCTGAAGGGACTGACAGTGAAGGAGTGCTCCCCAAGCCCCTGACCAGCTACGGCTTCAGTACCTTGATCCTTCTATGCTTCCGTTCACACAGTGGCTCACCTTGCGGATTGTGTCCTGCAACCACGAATGTCTCCATGCTCCCTTAACCGAGACTAGGAGGAGGACACATCAGGCTCTACTGACCCACAGACTTGGGGCCAGGGTTTGGCAGCTGTCGCAGCCAGAACTGTGAGCGTTCACCAAAATGCCGTTGTTGCTCTGCTTCCAAATAAAAAAAATCTTTTGTGCTTCTGAGACACAAGAGATGCCTTTGTCCCCAGACCCCCTCCCCACCCCCCCACCCCCCATCCCCACCACCCCCACCCCATTGCAACTCACACTGCATCGTCCTCCCTCCCCTGTAGGAATACTCCACGTAGGACCCTAGGTTCTGCAAGCCTACCGAACTTATCCTGACCTAATTTCCTCATGGAAGAAAGACCAGAACCAATAACCTTCTTGTCTCCCTGAAAGACCCCAAGAACTGAAGCTTCCTACCCAACTACACAGTTCCTCTCTCCACCCACCCACTCTCTACCAATCTTCTCTCCACTCCTCCATCTTCTTCATCTCCATCCATTCCCTCCCGTCCAGCCTCTCCATCCGACCGTCTGTCCCTCCCCTCCTTGGGCATCCATTCACCCCCAGGTTTTCATGGCCCCCAAGGGCCGTTCCCTTCCTTCGTTTCCCTGTACAATCTCTCTTTGTTCTCAGCGCGGCCTCCATTTTCTCCTCCTCTCTCCTCTGCTGCTTGAGGTTAAGAACATGCCATGGCATTCCATAAATTACTTGGCAAGAGTGGATGACAAGAACAGAGTGTAATTCAGATTAAAGTCGCCCTCCAGCTGAAATGATAGTTTATTAAATAAACGGCAATGCTGCCTATCAACTTTGCTGGCAACTGGCCTCTTATATTAATCTTCCTCGGGATGATTTAGGATCCACCTGGGTCCTCCGAGAAGATTCCCCCATCATTTCCGTCCCATCTCTCTGGATCAGGCTGCTGGGCCTGGTGCAGTTGACAAATTCCCCAAGTAATCCCTCAAAAGATTGGAGAACGCTCGGAACGCTCCATTAAATTTATTCTCCATGCTTTAAGAGACCCAAACTATGTCCAATAAATAAGTGTCCCTGTGATTTACTGAAATGCTGCTCTGATTTAAAGTTATAGGGGGAAAATATAGAGCCCCTGGGAGCCCAGGACCAGCCTTGCAAGTGAGACCAGATGTGAGATTTCTGTCCAGGGAGGGGAGAAGAAGGGAGGAAAAAACCAGCCCAACTGGTGGAGGTTTGAAAGTGACAGTGTCTGAACCCTGGTTCTCAGCTTTAACATAAAAGGTCCCCAGTTGAGCATTCTTTCTCACAAAATTTATTGTAGTTGTAGTTAGAGGGGGAACCATCAAAAGAGTAATTCTGGCCCTTGTTTTGCACAGCTCTTTTGATAAATATGATACTTAGAAATATGCCTCCCACTAGACAGGAAAGCCATATAGTTAAAATGAAGTAATATGTCAGTAAACTCACTAGAATCAAAGCCAAAATGAAACCTGTAAAAGGAGAAGGGAAAAAAGACTCCACTTAGAAATGCTCACTCTACCAAGCTGAGGAGAAGGTAGAGATTAAGAGCTGTCCTTTATTCAGATATTTTTATCTGCAGAGTTAAAAGTGGAGATTTATTTTTAAAGGGGGCTATTTATGTTCCGATCTTCAACAGATGGGTCTGTGTTCCTGCCTCTCTCACACAGCCCCAGCGCAGCAGAGCCAGCTTCCCCAGGCAGCTCAAACTCACCCAAATGAAGGAGAAATTAAAATTTGGGGAAGTAAGTGGAACCTTTGGAGCCGGTTTCTGAGTATTAAATCTGCTAGCTACAGGGGTTGAGGTGCAACAGAAAGAAAACAGAAAGAAAAGCAATTGCCTCTGTATGCATGCATGTGTGTGCACATGTATGTGTGCATGTGCATGTTGTGTGTAGCTGCATGCATAGATGTGTGCACACGTGTGTGCACGTGTGTGCACAAGTAAGTGTGCATGTGTATTGTGTGCACAAGTGTGTGTGCATGTGCATCTGTGTGTGCGTGCTCGCACACACATGCGTGTGCACATGTGTTACTTCCTAAAGAGCTGGTAAATGGGTCCCATCAGTGGCGAATGTCCACTGTTCTCCATGGTTTGGATGTGGAACGCCCCCCCTAACCCCCGCAAAGGCTCCTGTCTTGAAAGTTTAGTCCTCCAAGCAGTACTGTTAGAAGCCGGACAACCCAAACGGTGATTGGATCATGAGGGAGCTCTCATCACAGTGGACATCTCAGTCTGTAGTTGAACGGGCTATAGGTGGTGGACTTTCTGGAGGAAATGGGTGACGGAGGGTGTGCCTCTGAAAAGTATGCATCTTCTTTGAGGTCTCTTTGTCTTCTTGGAGCTTGTTGTGACAGCCGTGAGACAAGCAGCTTAGCTCTATGACACGTCATCCCCATGATGCTATACCTCACCATGGCCTAAAAGCTAAGGCACCAACAATCCTGGATTAAAGCTCTAAAACTGGCAAAACAGACCCATGTCCTCTGTACCCTGTTTCCCTCAGGTGTCTTGCCACACCGATAAAGAGTGAGTGACAAGTTCAAATAGAACCCACTTCTCCACGAGTCCCTGCCATACACGAATGGCCTACTTAGAAAATACCTCTCCCGTGATTCGGGAAAAGCATATTTGGAGTTAGTCTCCTGGAGAAATTACCCCCCAGATGTTTCTTACTCCTGTCTGTAACTATGCCACAGGAAAAAAAAACTCCCTGGTTCCATCAGTAACTGGGGAAGATGTTTCAGAAGCACAGGCCTCAAAGCCTTCGAGAAAGGCCTGGACATCCCAGGACACCTCTCACACTCTATCTTCAGGTCTGTGGAGCTTCCCTAAGGTCAAGCCCTAGAAACCCTTTCCCTTGATTATGTCTGTTTCCCAGGCACTCCTCCATTTCGGTCCCCAGAACAACACCTCACAGAATGAGGGATCTTCATGTCTTCCGTCCCCTGGTCAGGAGGCAGGAAGATCTGTCTGTTCTTTATCTGTAGCATGGTTACCTCCCCCCCTCCTCAGAGGAGTACAAAAAGAGGGAGACTCACTGAGTTGCAAGTTGCCATATTCAACTTCTTCCCAAGTTGTTCTGTAATGAAATTTCCCTTAAGTAAGTACAGGAAAGGGAAGGAAGGAAGGAAAGGTAGCATAAGGGTCTTAAGCCTCAGGTGACTGGGGTGAATGGCTCTGCCACCAGACATGTATGTGGCCTGAAACCAATGGAACCAGAGGTTCAGTGACTTCATGTCTGTGGATAAGGGCTGAACAGGGCAACCTGCTGATCCCTGACACTCTAAGGTGGCTCGCCCTCCTACCGCCATGCTCCTTCCCCTCCTCCACCTCAACAAGCTAGTCTGGACAGAGCTGGAGGGTGTGGAGTTTGAGCGGCACCTGTGTTTACACTGTACAATCTGCAGTTTACTGTAATAAAATCATTTAATACAGTCATAATTTTTTTGGCAAGGGGTTGTGTTTATGGTGAGCAAGACAGAAAGGGAATGATTGACTAGAGCTGATTAAAACGATAAATCAAAAACAAAAGAGGGAGGACACGGAGAACACAAAGCCACCAGCAAATCCAATTTAAGACAAGTTTTGTGACTTTGAGGGAACGAGTCTGTCTGATGATGTGCCAGCCGGAGAGGTGGGGGCCCGGGGGCAGAGGACGTGAAGGGACGGGGTCCAATAGCTCTGTTCAATGCGGCTTATCCTCTCAGAGTAGAGAAATGAGGAAATGGCTAGACAAGAATTCATTTCCTTGGGCCTCAATCTTCAAAAAGGATTTAGAAGGAGATCTTGGGAATAAGCCTTGAGAATTAATGGGCATATGCTTGCACTTGTTCATATACATTTTCATCTAGCTTGAAGACTGTGCAGGCTAGGTCTTTGTCAACCTGACACAAGCTAGAGTCATCTGAAAGAAGGGAACCTGGGTGGAAAGAATGCCCCTCCCAGGCTGGCCTGTGGGCTGGCCTCTGAGGCATTTTATTGATTAATGATTGGAATTGTAGGCAGACTATTGTGGACAGTACCATGCCTGGGTAGATGGACTTGAGCTGTAGAAGAAATCAGGTTGAGGAAGCCACAGGAGCAAACCGGAGCAAACCGGTTGATAGTGTTCTTCTGCTTCATTTCCTGCCCTGACTTCCCTCAGTGTGGAGTGTGCTCTGAGAGCCGTGAGCAGAAACAAAGCCTTTCTGGACCATGTTTCTCTTGGCCAGAGTGTATCTGAAACTCCACCACTAACAGAAATTATCTAAGGTCTCAGATCTTCCACCCCTGCAAACATTGTGTTTCTACAACTTCCTACATGCTAGACCCTGTCGGGCAGAAAGGTTATACAAATAGTTCACCATCAGAGGAAGACCAAGTGCCTGTTCTGGCTTAAGAACCATCTCAGGCTGCAGAGAGAACTGTGAGAAAAGGATCTGTGGCATTGTAAGACAAGGGTTCTTGTGGCTTTTACAGCCTTGTGAATCAAACATTATGTTTCCCTAAAAAAGAATCCCCTAAGTCAGTGGTTCTCAACCACCCTAATTCTGTGACCCTTTAATACAGTCACTCACATTGTGGTGACCCCAAACCAAAAAATTATTACCATTGCTACTTCATAACCATATTTTCTAATGTTATGAATTAGAATGTAAATACCTGTGTTTCTGAAGGTCTTAGGTGACCCCTGCGAAAGGGTCATTTGAAGAGGTTTAGAACTACTGCCCTAAGTAAACACTTCTTTATGCACCCATGCGACCAGTGCTGTAAATTCTAAAAGGGCTCAGGAAGGTTCATAGTGGTCCCTATGAGTTACCCATTGCTACTAGAATCTATTTACCTGCTGTAAGCTATACATCTTCATTCTGGTTGGTCTCCTTTAAGGGGGAACTATAGCGCCCTCTGTGACAGTGGCCTTGGGCCACTTCTAATCACCCTCTCTTCCACTGCAGAGTCTTCTTCCCTTCCATTGCACTTTTACTGGTATGGGGGCCTGGTTGGACAGTCCAGATCTTCATCTTTGACCAGGTCAATGCACCATCTAGGGCTGTGACTTATCCATTTAACAGCTGCACCTGATATTTGCCCAGAAACACCTTAGCAAGAATCTCATCCTTCCACATCCCCTACTGTGTGCCAGTAGCCTTATCTGTCCTGGTGACCTGATTCTGTGACACCCGAAAGACTAGTTGACTTCTGTTTCAGCTTTCTCATTCCTTTGTCTAAGGAATCCAAAGCGGTCAACGCTAGGGCTGAAGTGGGGCGTCTGCTTTGCTTCCTGATCAAAGCCCTCTGCCCTAAGCAATAATCTTCAACCTCGTGCAACCATCAGCCATACACAGGGCTGGTGAGAGATTCCCCAGATAGATTACAGCAAGTGATGGTGAGCAGGGTAGCATCTAGTGGTTGCACAAAGTGCAAAAGCATAAAGTCATTGTGCTTTGCCACACTATCAGATATACGCATTCTCTCTGTTGGAGATGTGTGCCACAGCAAACACTAATTTCAGATGATACTGCGTTCTAGGGAAATATCTTTATAGGTATCCCCAGTGGCCTCTCAGCTATGCCTACAATGTTGGGTATTCTATCTCTATCAAGCCAACAACTATATATGGTAAGACCAGTAGACATCATGGTCAGAGAGCCATTGCTGTCCCTCTCCTTTATAGTAAATTCAACAACTTGGCCTAGGAAATGGTTCAAGAATACAATGTTGGTAGGTCAGAGTCAACCAACCTTCAGATAATGGTATAGGGTGAGACCTTACAGGCAAAATGGCCAAAGTCATAACCAGAACGTGTGTCAGGAGAAGTCAATGGGTCATTGTCCATTTTGGAAGAAAAACGTAATGCATTCTACTTCCCATCAAATAATTCTTGGAAAGACAAGGGAGTCTAGTGTTGGAAGCCTCTGTCATCTGACTGTAAACATTCTATAACAACAAAGGCAAGGTCATGAGTGAACGCCAACTAGACAACAGTCTTTCATGGAGTAATCTCCATCGCTGCCACTGGGCTAATATGGGGGATAGGGTGATTCTGCCAACTTGAACACCATGCTAAGTGCTTCTCCCACAAAGGACTAACTGGGTCCAAATGCAATACCAAGGTCAGACTTCATGCCCACTCACCTCTCTTCCACAGAACTAATATTCTAACATTGTGGACTCCATCTGATCTTGTGGTCCAGGAAGCTGGGGTTCTGGTAACTCTGAATTTCTGAACAACAATTTGCTGCTCTGGTCTTCATTGAATGCTAAGAGCCGTCCAAGTCAACAGCTAAATAGATCAGAGCTATATTGCCACGTTTGAAACATACAACCTCAAAAACTCAGGGAATCTACAACATGTTGTACTTATGTATAATTGCTCAGGGAGGATTATAATAATGTTTCCTTTAGTTTAGAGTTGTTCCAATTTGCTCCAAATCACTGGACAGCTGCTCCAACCCACCACCACCAAATTCACACACACAAGCTCTTAAATATTGGTAGGATTATCTCCAACTATCTACAGCACACAAGTCTCATGTTTTATATGCTCACCACTTTTCATTAATCTGCAATGTGGCTATTAAAATGGTACCAATACAAGGGCCAACAGGCTAGTCTATTAGAATGTCCAGATGGCGCAGGTCTCCTTAGCCTTTGACACAGAGAAGATAATTCATGCAATCCTAAGCCAAGTCACAAATGGACACTGTCGCTGTCTCAGGTGAGCAGATGCTTTGATGTTCCCCCTTCACAACTGTGGAAAAATGTATTCACCAGACAGATGGCCAAACACTCCATGCCCGGGGCCATGTGGTCTGTTTAGCAAACATACCACATCTGGAAGAGTGCAACCGCAGCCAGAGCTTCTACTAGGTTGAGTCTATGGTACTTTACCATCATCCTCCAGAATCCATCTGGGCTTTGTGGGGATCAGATTGGTGGACTGAGGGGGAAATTATGAAAACAACAAGCCTAAGCAATTTAGGCTTTCTTAAACAGCACCAATGTCTGCTATTTTTTCCATATGAGAATACAATATTGATTATTATCACTCTTTGGAGCAGAAGGTGGGAGGAGAGTCAGAGGCCACTTGGCCATTCCCATTTCAATAGCTCTTCCCAACACTATAAAGAGGCAAAGTTATAATCCTGCCAACTAGCAAGTCTATGTCAATTATTCATGAGGAAACACACAGGAGGAAAGGGTCTAAGATCCAAGGAAGCCCAGAGTGAATGAAATTTGGCCAGAGAGACTACATTGATCAACTCATTTCCCAAGTGTCCTTATCAAATTAGGCCCTGTAAAATAAAAGTCATTGAGATAATTCTGAGTAGTCCAAGCTCTTCAAGGTAAGGATATCCAAGAATATGGTCATGTGTAGCTTTGAATAAATTATTGACATTATTTTGACAAAATGTTGAGCATTGAATAAATTATTCATATTTACTGTTATTTTAGGGGCTTTTCTTCTAGAAAACCAATCGCTCTTTCAGTTGACATATTCTAGGTCCAAGCACTGTCTTGGGTCTAGAAACTGAGAAAGGAATCATAACTTATCGGAGTACTGACTTCAGTCCCCTGAGTATCCACCTTGTTTGCTTGTATGGATTCTGCAATACCTGTGTAGGACATTTAGCTTGGCTCTCTTGCCTCTAGAGACTACATTACGGTAATTATTAATAGATCTCTATGACTTCTCTCTATGACTTCTCTCTTCTCTTCTATGACTTATATGTCTTGCTCATGACAGTTGTGCCTGCTTTGCTTCTGGTTATGAACTGATATCATCTGTCCCCTCTTATCTATGGATCCTTCCGGAAACAGCAGCATAAGGGAGTGAAATTCTATAGTAACACCTTAAGTCACTATTCCTAACCCACAGACAACCTCCACCTCTTAGTGTTTTTATGCCACTTGATGATTAGGAGATCACTTGGATAAATAGGGTAGCATCCTGGGGCATCCGTTGTGCAGCCTCTTAGATCACAAGTGGAAGGTGTTCTAGATTGTAGAACCCACTCTGGCACTTCCACTTCTATAGGTCTGCTAGCTCATTCCCCCAACTGCTCATATGGGAGTTCTAGAACTTCTATTTACTGAAAATAACCCTTCACTTCTCCAAACACCTGAGACACCATAGGAGCATGTTAGTTCGGTCTTCCAGTCCTTATACTAGCATGCTTATACATAGCACTCCACATACCCATCTGATTGAGGGGTACATAGAGGCTAGATCTTGCAGATCCTTGGGATAGCATTCTTATTCTCCATAGAAGGCCTAGCACTTTTACAAACAAGCTTGTTTTAAACCACCTTATCCCAAGTGTTTAAGAAGGAATGGACAATTAAGACTCAGGAGGAATCTAGATTGTCTTGGAAGACAGAGGCACTGTGATGGTTTGTATCAGGATGGCTTGGTCTAGAGAGTGGCACTATTAGGAGGTATGGCCTTGTTGGAGTAGGTGTGTCACTGTGGGAGGGGGCTTAAGACCCTCACTGTAGCTACCCGGAAGTCAGCCTCCTCATAGCAGCCTTCAGATGAAGATGTAGAACTCTCAGTTCTGCCTGCACCGTGTCTGCCTGGATGCTGCCATACTCCTGCCTTGATGATGATGTACCCAAACTTTGACCCTGTGAGCCCAGCCCCAATTAAACATTGTCCTTTTAAGAGTTGCCTTGGTCATGGTGTCTAATGAAAGCAGTAAATTCTAAGACAAGACAGGCATTTTCATTTTTCTTCAAGCAAGAGGGAAGTGCTAACCTGGAGCTATAAGGAATGAGCTGCTTCCATGAAGCTATCAGGTTCGGAGGAGACTAACATTCAATATTCTTTAGTGTATCAACTCAAATGTCCCCACTTTAAGCCTCAGACCCATTGATTCTCAGTAGAACCTGACTTGGGCACAACTGGTTGAAAACACAGCTTTTGCTTAAGCTCTACCATCCTTATGTCAAAGCCCTGAGCCTAACCTTTCTCTTTCTACCTTCTAACTTTAAGCAGTAAGAGTCTTACATTATGCTTCTAAAGGGGCCCCTTATTTTAAGCTGGTGGTCAGCCTTTCTTTTTCTTTCACTGGCACATTAATTGCTAGGTTCTCTTTGTCCCTTTAGTTACTGCTATCCCTAAACCCCTCAAATACCTGAGACATTACACTCGCCTGAATAGTTCCTTCCTTCCTTATCCCCATCCCTCCTCCCACCAGCTCCTCTGTCCTATATACTAGATTCTGCTAACACCGTTTACCTTCAGAGACAGGACCCTCACGGGATGTTGGCAGATGGCTAATCCATCTCCCAGGTCCAGTTTTAGCATCTGCTTCGCAGCACCTCATCCCATACTCAGTGTTGCAAGTCTGTTCCCCAGGAAACAGGCTTTGGGATGGGATTTGTCCGTAGGTGACTCAATGGGAAGTGATTTGGATAGAATGAAAGAAGCAGGTTGGCTAAAAGCTGAAGTCCATGTGCACATAGAGGCAAACAAGGATCTTAGTCAACCCCATGCTGAGTTTCTGGAGCTAGGATGTGTGTTCAGAGACATCCCACATTGAGACAAGAGGACCAGATCCTTAAATAACGTATTGCCAAGCTACTAGATAAGGGCTTCCCCTAAGGAAGGGACACAAGCTGTGTGAGACACCAGCAATGCCCAGAGAATCGAACCATTGTCCTCACAGCAATGCTTCAGCAGGTAGAGGGCCTTTGTCTCCACGGTATCTGGACCATGCACAGTCTCCCATTACAATCCTCAAAGTCATATAATTATAAAAGTATATGAGGGATCTATAAAAACTTGGCCTCTTCCCCCGGGCAATGGCAGGTGACAGACTTGATAAGAGGGTTTCCTTTAGTGGGTGCATCTCGCATCTCGTGTAGACCTTCACCTAGCAGATATTTTGATCGTAGTAAAAGAAGTGGGGGTACAGAGGGCTTTACCTCACTTTTGAATTTCTAGACCACTGCAAAATGAATGTGTGGTAGCCCCAAGTTTTATATATTGAAACATAAACCCCCAATGTCATCCTGGTGTTTAGAGGTAAACTATTTGGGATGTGGTTAAGTCATAAAAGTATGATTGAGATTCCTTATTAAGGAAACCCTGGAATGATAGTTTTTATCTTTCAACAGGTAAGGATCCAGGGACTGGGGAGTAGACTGTCACTTAACGCCAATGCCTTCATTCTGAGACCCACAGCTCCTCATCTGAGAACTGATGTATACATGCTTAAGTCTACATCTGAGAGCTGAGGAGTGTGTGGTTAAACCATGAGGACCATGGTATTTTTTTTGTTCCAGGAGTCCAGAGAAACACTGCTATCCATATTAGCCACTTTCAGGTTGCGTGCATGCCTGTGTGTGTGTGTGTGTGTGTGTGTGTGTGTGTGTGTGTGTGTGTGTGTGAGAGAGAGAGAGAGAGAGAGAGAGAGAGAGAGAGAGAGAGAGAGAGAGAGGGAGGGAGAGAGAGACTACTGTAGATTAACCTAGATCCTCATACATACCATGTAAGCAATACTATTGGGCTTGCATACCCCACCTCTTTTAACGTTTCATTTTGAGACGGGGTCCTTAATTTTACTGTGTAATACAGGCAGACAAGATAATTCAGTCCTCGTGTGTTGGCCTCCAAAATAACTGAACTGCAGACCATTGCTTCCTTGCTTTAATGGAAAGTTTTCCCATTTGTTATTCAATTGCTTTTTCAATAAGAAAAAGATGAGAGCACCAACAAAAACCCCCAATCGCCTATGCAGTAACTAAGCCTTATTATAGCTAAGCTATTCTAGCATCATGGGTCATGGTACTCCATGATGTAAAGTTTCTCCCAGATAACAGGAACTCATTTCTTTCAAAAAAAAAAAAACCCATAACTTTTTATTAAGCTTCCTACAATTTCCACACATGCTTTTTCCTACATCCTTAAATAGGAGTGATGAATTATAGAGCACTAACGAATGTTTATTTTGCAATAATGAAGCCTGGGATTGCAGAGATAGATGGTCCCTGACAACAGTGCCTTTGCAGTTCATGGCAGCTCTAGAGCTTTTCCGTCTCTTCCTTTGATGCTGGCCACCTCCTGCTGCCGTCAGCGCGATGTGTCGACATCCGTTTTCATGTTGTTGTTCCTAAGTGAAGTGGACTTGGAAACAAGACTGTTAGAATTGTGCGCCTAAATAGTAGTAACTAGATTGTAAGCAGGTGTCTGAGGGCCTCTTCCTTGGGAAATCCATGAAAGTGGAGTCTCTTCCTCGAACTCAATAGCAATTAACCAAACACACATTGTGTACCAGGTGTTGGGGACACAAAAGAAAAGAATACAGACAAAAAGCTAGGCATCATGCTTATGTGGCCATATCCCAATGCCAGAAAGGCTTCAGAGTTCAAGGCTATCTTGGGCTATATAATGAGTCCTGAACAGCCTGAGCTATATAAATGAAATGAAACTGAAAACTATGAATGGCCCTTACGTAGTGACAGGATCAGGGTATATGGGTGATACCTGTTCTTTTTTTTTTGTTTGTTTTTTGTTTTTTGTTTTTTTTTTTTTTGGGACTGAGGACCGAACCCAGGACCTTGCGCTTCCTAGGTAAGCGCTCTACCACTGAGCCAAATCCCCAACCCCGTGATACCTGTTCTTTACTCCACTGCCACTTGGTGACTTCTGTGTTCCATCTGAAAGCAAGGTTGTAGACAGATTCATTCCCCAAGGAAGACTTGTCTGTCCTGTTAGCTGTAAATATATTGTCTCTAAAATCTTTTAACACAGACTAAGGCAGGCAGCTCCATAATTCTACGGCAGTGTGGATTTAAACAGGCCATGGCAGACTGGTCTGGAAACCTAGCCACCATCGACACCACCGTTTCCACAGAGGAAGAGTTTCAAGATGGCCGACTTTCCGGTGAACTTTAAGAACAGAAGTCAGGGTTGTCTGCGCTGCTCCAGAAGTGCTGCGCATAGCGAGGGCATGATAGACTTAGGGGTTCGAAACGAGAATGGCTGGATCACGGCCAGCACCTTGTAGACTAGGATGGACACCTTGAGGAAACCTATGAATCCCTGTGAACTTCAGTTCCAACCCTTATAAAATTACTCTGATATGACTTCATTAAACAGACCAGTTCTTTTCTTAAAAGATTTTTATCTATTCTTTGACAATTTCATACATTATAGTCAATATAACTTGATCATCTGTACCCAACTATCCCCCCCATTCTTACCCCCACTCCATTCTCTTTGGATACCCCACCCCCAATACGTGTCCTTCCATCTTCATATCCTTTTCTTTATTAAAAGTAACCCATTAAGACCAATTAATGCTGCTTGCTTGAGCATAACCAAGCTACTAGTGGAAACCCACCTACCTATCCAACATAACCCCTCCCTGCTGGCAACTGTCAGTTGATAGCGGCTTCTCAGGTAGGGACAGAGCCTTAGAAGCCCCACCCCCAGCCATGCTGGAATTATTGATAAGCTTGATCTTGTAGACACTGGTTCTGTCGCTGAAAAGGATCAATAAGTTCTCTTCCAACGAATCAATACGTGACTGAAGGAAGTCGATGAAGAAACCTCTCTCACACTCACACTGCCTCTTCAGTGTTGTCCAGAAAAATGAAGCACATTTCCCCGAGGCTTGTCTTGTTTTTCACCGTGGCATCTGACCCAAAGTCTGAGAAAGAAATAGGATGATGATCTTCACTCTTGGGATCTCAGCTGGGAATTCGAACTTCAATAGGACCCGAGAGAAGGAGGAGTTGCTTCTGGCGAGCCAATCTGGGTAGATCACTGGGTCGGGGAACAAGCGGGAGCCGTAGGTACTTGTTTAGTAAAAGGGGAGGAAAATATGATGCTTGAGAAAAAAATCCAAAGCAAACACCCGCTTTACACATAATCACTCTCTTCCTCCCCAGGGCCAGGACAAGCTTTAGTCTAGACCTGTGAAAGAGACAGCCTCCCCAGCTCCCTTGATGGCAGTGCTGGCACTGGACGGCCTTGGTGGAATATGGCTGGTCTGTGTGTTTCTATGCCAGGTTCCTGGCAAAGCCCTCAACCTCAACGTTAAGATCACACTTGCCCCAAGGTGATCCTTCTCCCACCTCCTTCTTTTTCAGGCACCCACCTCTCACCCCTTCCCTACAAAATATGCATCAGAAAAGACAAATACACCAGGTTTTTTTCCTTCCCATAGCAACATAAATGGGAGACTCCGAGATGAATGTCCAGTAGACCTAGGAGCTGTCACCACATGCCTGGGAAGGAAGATTGATGTCAAGAGCCAGGATGTGAGCATACCCATGAATTGTCCTTTTGTGCCAAGGTAAACTGGATGGGGAAAACATGTGTCAAGGAGACCGAGACCGGCTTGGCTGCAATTCCCAGAGCACCTGGGAAAGGGGGCCCTCCCTTAAATTCCAGTAACTTACAAAGCCATCAGAGCTATGACTCTTCCAGGCACTCCTGCTTAAGAATAACTACTGTGGTTGAGTACTTTGTGCCTGGCATCTTACCTGAGTTCTCCTTTAACTTTGCAAAGCTTTATAAGGTCAACACAGTGACTCCCTTGCTTCAGGCATGAATAACCCAAGTCCTGAAGAGGCTAACTCGTCCAAAGCCACATAGCGAAGAACACAAATGTTCATGAACAATTTCCAGCGTATCCCATCAGACCGCACTCAGAGGCAGGATTCAGGAAACCTTAAGGGAGAGCAGCAGCCATGCCGGCAAGCTTCCCATCACTATAATGTCTACCTCAGCCGATCCACTCATGAAAAGGAAAGGTTTGTTTAGGCTCACGTTGGAGGACTCCAGTCCATGATGGGTTGGGCTTGTGGCAAGGAAGCACATTGGTCCCACAATCACCTTCAAGATGTATCAGCCCAGGGATGTAAAGAGTTCCCACTAGGCCTCTCCATCAAGGTTCACCACCTCCTAAGAGGGGCACTGCGAGGACCAAGCCTTTAACACACGAGCTTTTAAGAGATGATAAAGATGCAAACTGCATCAGTGATGTATTCCCCTGTTCCCCACTAATAACATCTGCCAGCATTCACGAACAGAACTACAGAGACTTTCATAAATAAATGTGTTCTTCCGCTTCACCTGATAGATGGGTTCTCAGAAGCCTCTAAGAGGACATGAGCAAAGGAACTCAAGAGTTCTGTCTGCCCTGTGCTTTAAAGGTTTCAGTAGTCACCATTTGTAAGATGTGTGAGGAATTTCTTTCCATCCTTTTCTGTGCTTCTGTAACTATAAGCAGAGATTCCCAGAGATACACTTTTACGTTCTGCCTAACGCACTCACCATTACTAACATTGCTTCATGACCACTCTCCATTTTTCTGGAAGATTACGAGGTTTCCTGGTCAAGACTGTGATCTAGGGTTGAAACGGCTCTGGCACCGTGGATTACTGATTCCTTTGACCTGTGGGGTGTGTGTGTGTGTGTGTGTGTGTGTGTGTGTGTGTGTGTGTGTGTATACAAGTATTAATGTATGTCTGGGTCTTTAGATGTGCTCTCAGGTATTATTCTGCAGGTGCTACCTACCTTTTCTCTTTCTATATTTATTTTATTTTATTTTATTTTATTTTATTTTATTTTATTTTGGGACAGGGTTTCTCAAGTGCCTTGAAACTTACCAAGTTGGCTATGCCGACAGCATCCCATGGATCTTCCTGTGTCTGCCTTCCCAACACTGTGACTACAAATACACACCACCACACCTAGCCTTTCATTTTTCTAATGTTTCTTCTGGAGTCAAACTTGTGTCCTCTTTCTTCCATGACAACTATGTTCCAAATGAGTGAGCTACCTTCCCAGACAAGCACTATTTACTTATCTATCTATCTATCTATCTATCTATCTATCTATCTATCTATTTATTTAATTGCTTTACTAAGGTCTGATTGTCAAATTTATTGGTAAGATGTAATTGTAAACCATTTTACATTTGATAAGTGCGGGGCTAGATTGTGAGCCAGGAGACCCACCCGAGAGTAGATGGAGTTTCATGTCTGAGGGAAGCCTTGTAACACTCCTGCCCAGAGAAACCGGCACCCTACCCATGGGTATGAGTTACTCTTCTCACCTCTGTAACCAAATTCCTGACATGAAAAGGGGGCATGGGGAAGAATTTTGCTTGACTTACATTTCAGAGTGTCTTGTCTGTGGTCCCTGCATCCCATGCTTTTGGGTTTGCTATAAGGTAGATTATCATGGCAGCAGGGTTTTGCAATACAAGAGCTTCATGGTAGCCAAAGGGTAGACAAATAGGCACAAAAACAGGGGTAGGATATCCCAAAGGCACCCCAAGAGAACTACATCCTCCAACAGCCCCCATTTCTTGCCTTTTGCTGCTTTCTAATAATGTCATGTTATGGCTTCGTCAAGGGATAGACAGACCCTTTCAACACACCAGCATCCTCAGGATCAATGGTCCATGGAGACGCCTATGCAGACACACGCAGGGACATGCCTTGATTAGCTCTTAGGCACTTATTAATCCAATCAAGTTGGCAGTCAATGTTAGCCATCGACCACCACAAGGAAGGGCCCAGCAGCATGGAGGGGACCCAGGTAGCCACTGGTTTGTAATCATTCTGACAGGAGTCAGAATCCCTCTCACCTCCCACTAGGGATTTCAGCAGTGTGCAGATATTTGAGCCTCTGAACCTTTGCCCAGGTGTCACTGTAAAGACATTGTCACCTTTTGAGAGGTAACCAAAGCTATCTCTATGGCAAATTTTTCCAAGTTCTATCGGATGGGGAGTAACTCTTTATATGATCACCACCAATACAGAGATCAACAATGCAGCCAGGCCCAGCAGGATCCAGGTGATACTGGGAAATAAAGACAACGCCCTCCGAGCCCAACTGTGTCTTGGTTACACTGTGACCTTCATTCACTCATTCGCTTGTATTCATTTGGTATAAGAAGGGCAAGCACCACTGAGCTTCTCCGGGTCCACCCTGATTCCCACGAGTGACCCCAGAAGATGAGAGTGCCCGAGAGCACAATGCCCAGGCTGATGACACAGTGACCGCAGACAGACGTACATGCCATGTCGTCACATGATTCCCAAGTTAATAACCGGCAGCAGCATCCAGCTGCTGCCAAGGGAATGAATGAGCCTTGAGGGGATGGCACAGTTTCTCACAGACGTTTGAAAGGTTCTGGGAGCGCAGAATGTCAAGAAAGGCAGGGACCCCAAGAGAGATTGAGGAAGGGACACAAGGAAGCAACACTAAGAGCACAAGGTATGTTATGGGTGTGATCTTGGCCCAGACAGGTCTCCTCTCAGAGGCTTGACTCTAGCTAGCCAGTTCACAGGCTACTCTCAAAGGCTCTAAGTAACAAGTGCTTCCTCCTGGGGCTCAGCTCTGCCTCCTGTGCCAGCAGGAGGGGCTCCGGAAGTCAGGTGAGGGCAGATAAGAGAAGAGAGAGCTTGTCTACGGCAAGCCAAGTGAACTTTACCTACGGCATACCTACTACAGACGCTGCTGTGAGGCTCAGAGCCTCCTACCTCTCTCGGCCTTCAGCCCGCACCCCTGCCCTCTCCAGGGAGCCAGGGCCACGGTGGTCACAGGCTGAGCTGCAGGCAGGACTGGCTCTGCTGGAATCTGTGAAATGTCATATTCTCCCAGGGTGGTATTTCCCCCACTTTCCCCCCTTACTCCTTTCCAGAAACAGGGCCTGTACCTCCACACCTCTGTTACACATATTGGTTCTGACAGCTCAAATTAATATGTCAGATGCCTAGCTCCTTGCTGGCGACAGGCCTTTTGACCCTATCAGCACAATCTGCTTCCCTGATTGAAAATCTCTGCGCCTCAAATTGATTCAGAGTTTCATAAACATCCCGCAGCCATGATCCAAGGAAGCCACAGATGAAAGGCCTCAGAGAGCGGAGTTTGCCCTTTTCTCCCTAATCCCTCAAGCCATAGGGGCCTGACAGCAGGGCAGGACACACACAGGGGTTAAAAAAGGAAGGCCTAACCTGGTAAACTAAGAGTCTCAGGGACCCCAAACTGGCTGTATACCCAACAAGTCACACATCCTGTTGGCACCCCAATATGGCTGAAACAGACGAGTGAAGAGCATATACCATCAGGTACTAGGAGGCCTGAGCTATCGGTCTCTGCCATCCCTTACTCTATGACCTTGGGAAACTTTCTTTGACTCTCCGAAACAGGGTTTGTCTTTGTAAAAGGAGGCTAATCAGAACCACCTGGCAAAACCCAACAGGCATGTTGTGAGGGGAGAGAAAGAGGAGGCAACGTGAGAGACCTTAAGAGAAAGCTGAGAGACGGTAACAATACGCGGAGGAGGGACAGAGCGAACGCTCTGAGATGCTCGCCATCCTGGGTCCGGGGGATGGGTGCATGAGAACCCATAGTATGTGCTCATCTCTAATTTGATCTGGGTTTTTCTCCAGCTACGTTTTTTAAAAGTTACATCACGTCATAAAGTGTGTGTGTGTTCCCTATAGAAAAGTACCTGCGGTGGGACAGATGTAGGGGTGTGTGTCTGTCTGTCTGTGTCTGTCTGAGTCTGTGTGTTCCACAGGAAAGGTTCTGCTGTGTGGAAGAGACCTCGATGGGCACCGTCTGTTTGCAAGGTATCTTGCACATGGAAGACACACAGCTTCCCCCGGCTGGGAAGCTTCCAGTGCTCTCCATTCTGCTGCTGCGGTTTCTGCTGCTACCATTCCTGGACGATCATCTCGAGGTCGTCACTCACAGAGGTCACCCGAACAGTGCCAACGAATGAAGAAGACCAGCAGCCCAGTCACTTCTGAAGGCCCAGAGAAGGCTCTGGACCTGCCTCACAGAGCATAGACGCATGGTTCTGATGGTCGTTCGTACTTCACACAATGCTGCCTACAGCCAGGAAGTGGAGGCACATGCTTTAATCCCAGCGCTCAGGAGGCAGACACAGGTGTATCTTTATGAGTTTGAGGCCAGCCTGGTCTACAGAGTGACCTCCAGGCCAGCCAGGGATACACACAGAAACCCTGTCTCAAAAAACAAACAAACAAACAACAACAAAAATCAAACAAATGAAAGAAACAACAACAATAACAAAAAACAACAAAAAGAAAAGAAAACAACAAACAAACGAGCAAACCATTTCCTGGTGTCCCAGCTCATCTGAGGGTCAGTCTCTCCCCAGCAGCTTTGCACAGAGTCAGGAACTTCTTGAGGTGCTAAGGGAAACCTGTACCCCACACACTCCCATAGTTTAAACCTAGAACTGGGCTCTATGCTCTGGAAGGAGCCTTTTGACCCTACTGCTGATGCTCTGTAAGGAGCCTGCACCCATGTAATGGCAGATTGGCTCCTCCTTAAGCTCAGTGCGACATTACCAGGAAGGGCTCTACTACTCTTTGGCTCTGGAATGGCCTCCAAAGGTACATGTGTTAATGGCTTGCTCCCAACTCAGTGCTATTGGAAAATGATGGGACCTTTAAAAGGTGGGGCCTAATAGGAGGTCTTAACACCATAGGAGGAATGCCCTTGAGAGGAATAGCAGAATCCAGTGTCTTCCCTTCTCTCTTTTGCTAGGCCATCATCAGGTGAGCAGCTCTTCTGCCATTGTTCCCTGTCATGAAGTGTCCCTTCACCACTGGCCCATTAATCAGACCAACCGGCCATAGACTGACACCTCCAAAATACCCAAATAAACCTTCCTCCTTTTTAAGTTGATTATTCCAAGTGTTTTGTTACAATGCTGGAAATCTGATTAATACAGGTACCAACAATCTCCCTGGCGAGAGATTGTCACTGTCACTAATGTGTCTACCAAGCACTCGTACATTTTGATCATCTAATCAGTACTACAACCTGTGAGACAACTCAGAAAGGCATTATTCTTCCCATCCCACAAACAGAGAAACCGGGACCCATCGAGGTGAAGAAATTTACCTTACAAGAATATACCCCAGTAAGAGCAAGGTATCCACTGAGCCCAGGGGCCCTAAGTTTGTCTGGTTCATATCCTCCTTTAACTCGGATGTCTCTCTTGACTTTGGTCAGGTTATTCCTCACTCCTCTCAGCAGTTCTTGATAGGAACCATTCCTGAGCCAGGTGACTATTGAAGAGCATGTCACCTAGTTAGAGTGGCATGACAAAATACTACACATGGGGTAACTTATACAATGGAGACTGGTTCGCTACAGATCTGAAGCTTGGAGGTCAGAGGTCAAGGTATCAACAGTATTGGTTTCTTTTGACCGTTATGAGGAAGGATCTGTTCCAGGACTCCCTTCTGTGGTAGATACAATTTAGGTCATAACACCAGGTGAACCTCCTTATGCAGAAGCTTACACAAGCCTTTCCTGCATTAGAGATTGGACAACCCTTTTTCTTGGTGACCCCTTGAATTCTGGGAGGGTAAGATCTCAAAAGACAACAAGGTGGTGGTGGTGGTGAGGAGCTGGCAGTTGTGAATTGGAGGATTGTGGGGTCAGGTAAGGACATCGGGAGGATGTGTAGAGAGGACAGATACACCAAAGGCTGATACACAATGGGGAAGCTGGCCCAGTGCCCCTATGGCCCACAAAGCTCTGGAGACTGCATCCCACTGGCGAGGGAAACAGGTGTGTCATAAAACACCACTGCCTACAAAGGACAATTACTACAAGATAATTGCTTTCCTAGTAATAAAAAACAAAACTTAGCTCTGGGCCTGTGAGCAAGTCACTTCCTCATCAGCTAAGGATGGAGGTCAGACTCAATAGCTGTCTACGTCCCTTCCCACTCTTCCAAGACTCCTCATAACTCTTAACGGAACTGGTTAGGAGTCACTTGGGATTGGTTTGTGGTTAGTACTCAGATAAAACCATCTTCCTTCCTTGTCTGGTTCCTCCCAGACCCATGGCACTCGGAGGTTTCAGTTGCTTCTAGTAGATTCCATGAAAGATATGGTTTGGGGGTGAGGGAAGAAGGGTATTAGAGAAAGCTCCCATGGGTCCTCCTGGAGAAGTCAAGGAGAGAGACTCTCATGGGCCAGCATGACTAAGGTGCCTGTTGGCTTCCTGAGAACCTAGCCAGGCTTTTCCGAAGGCAGCAGAGTGACTGTAAGTCCACTGAGAGAGGAAATGGGTGACAGATCCCAGCATACATTGAAGCCTTGGTCTCCAGTTGGAGCTTCCTGTGCTCCACCACCTCCAGGAGCCAGGACTGACTCATACTAGACAATGCTCCATCCCTTAGTTCACAGGAGCTGGTACAGAAGAGGAAGGACAATGTCTACCCTCCTCCCAGGCCCGCCTCTCTACCTCTGCTATATCTAGTAGCTCCCAGAGGTGATCCTGAGGCAGGTCATGCCATCCTCGAATTCGTGAGCTGAGTAATAGAAGCTGACAATAGGGAAACCTCTCCAACGTCTCCAAGTCCGTGCTCAGTGCCCCAGGGATGGAGAGAGGTAACTCTCAACTCACTTTGGGAGTCAGCTCTTCTGTCCTGTGGGGAGGCTGAGCCTGTACACAACCTCACAGCTGCGGAGGATGGGGTGGGGTTGAGAAAACACAGGGAGGAGCAGGGATCAGCTGCCCTCAAGGCCCCACAGGGCGCATGATAAGAAAAGGCCAGACTCTCGGGATCAACTCCAGATCTCTCCATGGGAAGCGTGTCTTACCCACAACTTGACAGGGCGAGTTCCTCCTTCAAGAACTTTCCCTTACATCATGTAATCCGGGCCTCGCCTCAAACTTGGGAGATGCTCAGGCAATCGCTGTCCTTATTTTAACAGCAGATGAAATGGTGAAACCAGACCACTACGGACAGAGTCCCACTAGGAGTTAAAAACTCAGACCTACGTTCTCTGAAGCTCAAGTCGCCCTGTTACAACGGCCTGTGGCTCTAAATGCCAGCTTAGTTCCCATTGCTGGATTGGACAGTGAAACCAGACGGCAGACAGAGAGTTGAGTGAGTGGGTCCCTTCTCCTGTTTTCACAGCCACTGAGAGTCTATGAGAGTCCGCAGGTCACCAATGCTGCCTACTATAAGCCAGTTAGGAACCGGTCGGAAAGCCTGTGTAAAGGAAGCTGGGGAGATGGTGCTATAGATAAGAGTGCAAACTTGAGGACCTGAGTTCATACCCCAGACCCCGTGTAAAACTTCAGGTTGTGATGGGGCAGAGAAAGGAGACTCACTGGGTTTTTGCTGACTGCTAGCTTGGTAGGGGTTGGCAGTTTTGGGTAAGAGTTTCTATCTTAGGGAAATAAGGACAGAGCACAACTTTCTCATATGTGTGCATGCACATACATGTGTGCATACACGCACCCATACAGAGTGGGAAAAGGACACCCAGACCCCTCCACCCACTTACTAGTAGTTGAACAAGGACAACAGACCTTTTCTGAGCAGTTTACTTTTGGTTATGTGTGTGTGTGTGTGTGTGTGTGTGTGTGTGTGTGTGTGTGTGTGTAGCAGTGTGACTTAGTGAGGTAAGTCTCCAATGTCAAATGGACTGCATCTGAGTGGGATCTGTCACCTCAGTGTATGTCCTTAGGCAAACCCCCTGACCTCTTTGAACAACCCACTACCTTGTTCTTTTGTAACTATAACAGCCACCAGCAGTCTCGTCTCTTGGGACATGTCTGAGTCTGGTTACCAAGATTGGCTCATTTAACCCTTGGCACAATGCTACTCCATTAGAAGAGAAGAAACCCACTCAAGGGTTCGTGTCCAGATATTGATGGGGTTGGGGTTCAAATCAGAACCAGCAGGACTCTCAGACACCTGCTCTTAAACTCCATGCCTACTACACTAGGACACTCATGCTAGGTGGTCTTCACTGGGCTCTGTTATTTTTGCTTATAGCTCATCTGACAACACCGTTTAAACCTTTACACCACCTGCCTGCCTGGTACCCAGAGAGTGAATACCCAGGTAACCTCAAATGAGACAAGCAGGTTGTCCCTGGTTACAGCAATGCTCCCCTTGACCATGCAGGCTGAGTTCTATTTAGTTCCGCGCCCTCATTGTTACAAGCTCCATGTCAACATCCCTTCCCAGCCTTGTTAGCTGCTATCTAACTTCCACTGGTTCGGTTTACAGACAGATCGTATCCCTGGAGCCTTGGCCTCAACTCCTGTCTCTCTCCTTCCCAAGTGTTGCCATCCCCCAGGGGATCACTGACCTCTGCTTGGAACTTGGTCCCTAGTTTGTGCCTTCAGTTCCCTGGCTTCACAGTCGATACCTTTGGCCCACGCCTCTTTAACCACCTTTCCCCAGGTTTCTGAACTCATCATTTACAGACCTTCTCTCGGGTCTTCATGCATCCTCCCCAAAGCCTCTGACGCTACCTCATCCACAGAACTGTCTTCTTCTCTCCCGTCTTTCTTCCCGGCTGCGATCGATTCCTTGCCTTCTTTGCTCACATTCCAGAAACCTCTACTTTGCCAATATCCCTAACTAATTCCAAATCATTTATCCAGTGGGCTTAATTTGAACACTGTATACTTAGGTTTCCATCGCTGTGCGAAAATATCTGGCAGAAATAACTTAGCTTATTTAATTTGATGGCTTCAGTGGTTCAGGCCCTCACAGAAAAGGCAGAGAAGCAGCCAGCAGGACACGAAGCCCTCACGGATAACATGACCCCAAGAACCTTGACCCCATGACCTCCCATGACCTACTTCCTCTATCTGGGTCTTACCTCCCCCAGATTTCCTCAATTCTAAATAAGTGCCCCCTATGGAGACCACCCATGCAAAACAAAAGCCCACCAGCATCCGTGGCTGTATAGATGGTCCTTGTGTCCCACACCAAGCCCCAAGCCAGAAGGACCCACCTATTCAGCCTCATTGCAGCTTAGCAGTTGAAATCTCCAAACACAAAAGCAAGTCCTATAAAGTACTATGGGCTGGCTTGCACCCACTGGGTGTTCCTATGGTACTCGTTGCTGTGAAATATTTAATTGTACGATCAGGATTGGCCTCTGTTGCATCTCAGAGACTCAATAAACATACGGGGTTTTTTTTTTTTGGTTTTTTTGTTTGTTTGTTTGTTTTGGTTTTTTTTTTTCAAACAAGGAAGGACACACAGAAAGGTTTCTTAGATCAGTGTGGAAACGCACAGTGATGTGAAGCCATTCTACAACCCTTCCTGTGTCTTGGCTCTCTCCATCTGTCTCACTGGGATTGATTGACTGGGTCTGACTCACCAAGCTACGTGGCCACTTCCTAAACTCAAAGGTATTGCTCCCTCCAGCTCCCAAATAAATAAGCAGCACCACCCTATGACTTCCAAGGGAAATACCAGGGCTTTCAGGGGTTTCCCGAAAGTCGAGAATCCCTATTCCCACCTCTGCGATCGCTATGTGCTTTAACACCCACGCCTTCAAGGAAGGGAGCCAATCCATGAGTTTCTACTTTGGCCTTCTCGGTGCCTGCTGAGAGCAGTGAGACCACTTTTTATCTCAGCCCCTCTCCCACCCTGGCCTTGCATAGGATCCAACCTCTCTGCCTCTCTTGCTCAGGGCTAAAACTCATGGCATTTTTTTTTTCAACAGCAGAGTGTGAGACCAGGTCAGAGACCTAAGCAGGTTTGAGGGCCAACTGGGACTTAATCCTCTTTCTCCATCCCACCTGGCCGGCCAGTGTGTGTACTCGCTGGTACCCAAACTAGACCAGGGTTCTAAGGAGAGGAGTCTGTCCGTGCCTGAGTTTGGAAAGAGAAATGGGGACTTATTGAACAGCCTGGAGGTTTGACTTCCTTTCCCCACTCCTATCAGCATACACCCACGTGAGCTCATGAAATGTCCTCTGGTCAGGTAAGATGCTCAGCTGCAACCTCCCACAGTGGGGAAAGGTTTGATTCAGCATTTCCAGAGCTGACGATACACAGCATGGATCAATCCAAGGATAGAAAGGGCTCTGCCCACCTAGCCCTGGTGTCTTGAGTCTGGGGTATAATTCAGTTGCTTTTCGGGTTAGACCCCTTTCAGGTTAGGCCTGCCTAGATTGGCTGGCCAAGGCCAGATGAGGTAAGGTACTTCCAGACATAACTGTGTGAGAGGAAGTGTGACGCTCAGGTGTGAGTGTATTCGATCACTTGTGTATCCCCAAGAGCAGAGGTCCTCCCTGACAGGCGCATCCTGCTCCATAAACGGGGCAGCTCGTCCCTTCAAGCAGTCCAGACTCAGAAACGCTTTGCTTAGAGACGAGGGTCCGTATTCTGATAACAGAACCAGAGTCTCTGTCAAAGCACACACAATAACCTGTGTATATCACAGTCAAGTTAACAAAATACTGGCTGTCCACGATGTCACGTAGCCATTCCACAGCGACCCGGTGAGGTGTCGGGCAAGGGTCCTCTCCTGCTTTCAGATGAATCTTAGAGCTGAAGCTACTTTTACAAGATCACACAATTGGTTGATGACCAAGTAGATTGAGCCACCACCTGAAATGGCCAGCCCAGAGAGAAAACCATGCATTTTTCTCTCTTCTTTTTTTCTTCTTTTCTTTTCCTTTTCTTTTCTTTTAATTCCAGGGTCAAGGTGAAATTGTGAGCTGTGCCTTGTCCTGGCAAAGATCCCACAGGAGGCAGAGCCAGTACCTTAGCATCAGAATCACATACATATACACACACGCAAACACACACACACACACATGCACACATGCACATGCACACACACACGCACGTGCACGAACACACACATGCACACGCACACATGCACATGCACGTGCACAGACATAAATCCAAAGACCTCCCCCCTGAGTTTCAGGACAGAGCCTTGGATCTTCTTTAATTCCAATTCTCTCAGCCAACCATAGGGCCTCGTGGAGTCTACCATCCTGGCCCACCTGGGAAATGATGTTGCCAGCCTACCGACCTGAGGTAACATCTCTCCCAGCTCCAGGCAGCACCCAGCTCCTCATGCTGTGCGTGGCCTCTGCATGGCCATCTCTGCCCTGACTTCATGCCGGGCTCCAGGGTTCTTCTCTAAAGTGTCTCTGTTTCGCTCTCTCTCTCCACATGCAAAGCCTCAGATGACTTTAAATCCTTTCTGTCCCCTTTGTATTTCCAGCAAGTTCCAGCGGTACAGGTCCTCCCTGGGATCTCCCTGAACTCTACTAAATGTTCAAAATAAGCTACAGAAAGAACACCATGGTTACTTAATGGCCAAAACAAGGAAGCCTGGCCCTGCAGCAGAAGTCTCTAACCCTGCCTCGTGTGTGGCCCCAGACTTGAGTTCCTCAAGGTTGGAAGGGTTTCTCTTTCTCACCACCCTGCAGGCAGCACCATGCCTGGGACACAGCAAGGGTTCACAGACTGCCTGTATCAGGCAGGTGGACCTTAGAAGTCCTCATCCATCTCCACGTGTTCTCCAACCACGGGGAAAGAGAGCGGAAAATAGACAGGCAGGCAAGTGTTTAGGGGGGTGACCACCTCACTCCATCTGGCTGCTCTCTGTTTTTAAACCTGTCTGCAGGTTTTCCATTTTTAAGCCTGTCTGACTCCCATCTTTCATCCAGCCCTGCTCTCCAACAGCTCTTGAGAAACAGGCTGCAGACTACAGACAGAGAGCGGCTAATTCAGGAAGCAATGCCCAGCCTTTTTGCCCAACAGGGTAGGCAAGCAGCAAGAATTTAAAGGGTGAGGGTCATAAGTCCTTGATGGCCCTTCTTCTCACCAGAGCTAGAAGCTCCCCTGTCAGGGAATACAGCCCAGCTCTGTATGGCCGAAGAGGAAATTCACAGCTAGGAAATGAAGCACCTACTAGCATGTGTGAGACCCTGGACTGTGTCCCCAACACCTCACGCATACCTGAAGAACAATGTACTGACCAAATTCATACCAAGGTGTAGATAAAGCTGCTTTTGTGGCAGCTAATTGATGAGGATGCTCCTTCCAAGGAAGAGACAGGCTTAGAGGTAAATATTTGGGGGAAGACAGCATTCTGCAAGTGGCCAGGAGAGGGAAATCTGGCCCCAGCCCTCTCCAATGGCTCTTGGCAAAGTCATTCGTTCTGTTTCTTTTGAGTATAATTTGCACAGCTATAAAACAAAACATTTCAACTAGATAGTCTCCGAGAACCTCTCAAGATCCTATTTCAGTTTTTCTGCCAGCCTATTTGGTAGTGTGTTCCTAACCCAGCATGGTGGCGTGCACCAACTGTTCATCAGGAATGTGCCTCAAAGTCCCCATTGTTCAGAGAGTGAGTCAAGCAATACCTACCAGGAAGCTTTAGAAACTAAGGTCATCACAACCTCAAGAAACAGAGTGCACTCCTGACGACAAGCGGGCAGTCCTGAAGGAGGAGCCACGGGCTGACAAACACTGTCCCCCATCACGTGGACAGCACGTGGAGAATACCGACAACCTCGGATGGCCATGACGTCACCAGGCAATACCTGGAATGGGCCTGTCCTCATGCGAGTGGCCTGTTGTTGATCCAAGCACCACTTCTACTCCTTCGGAGTAAGAACAGGAACAAGGTTAGAGGAAAATAACCCTTGTAGCCCTTTGTGTGAGGTGGCAGTCACCCTCTGATGCGTACGGCAATTGGCCGTTGTGGTTCACCTATAATCTGATTTGCTCGTTACCCGTGTGAAGTAAACGAAACAGGAATAATTGTCCTGTTGCGTGCGCTGAGAAAACTACTTTCAGATGAGGGAATGAAGCTGGCTACGTGGCAACATGGGAACACAGTTCGGGCATTTTGTTCTGTTCCGGTCCCCACTATGCTACTGCTGCCTCTCTCTTCTATTTCCTACCTCTGGTTCAGATTTGAAAGCAAAAGCTGGGGGAGATGAATCCCGGAAGGAACCCTGGCCTAACGCTACCTGTGAGCTCTGCCTGCTAACTCCTACACCATTACCTAGGAGCAGAACCCAGCCAAATTCCCGCTAGCTACTACTGTTCCTTGTACAGCGACCTGGCCCCACAACTCTGCTCGCAGCAAGATGGGCTAGCTCTTACCATTCTGCGAAGCCAAAGCCAAGCTTAACTCTGGAATTGCAGAACTGATGGACATTTGCTCTGGCTAATCAATCAAGGCAGGTAGAGGTTAGATAAGCACCACACAACCAAAAGAGGCGGGCAGAGACCCAGGAAAGAGAGATGGAAGGAAGCAGGAGAAAGGAGGAGGAGGGAGCAGTGAGGGCCAGGAGAAAGCTGCTGTAATAACAGGGTAATTGCCCTGTTTAGGATTACGCTCTGCCAGCATTTCACTAAACTTTATGACACCCAATGACAAGTTAATAAGCTAGATCCCTCACTGTGCATTTAACAGATGCCCGGAACCTCCTTGTGTAGGGAGGTAACCTTCATCCCACCTCAGCTCAGGAAAAGAAAAAAAAAAAAAAGACACCTCAAGGTGTTGGGGGTAGGAAGCCAAGAAAGTGGGGAAACTGGTTATTTCTGTTGTCAAAATGGCCCCAGCAATAAATCACCATTAATAATACTGACATCTATCAAAGAGGAGCCCTGGTTGCCAAGGCCTTTGAAGTAGAAGCACCTATAATTTCCTACCTGTAAAAGGTAGCTTTGTGCGTGTGCTATGCTGGAGCTGACACGGAAGAGAGGTGAAGCAGTTCAGAACTCCGCCCCCCATCCTGTAGCAATGCAGTGCCCTCTGCCCTGTTGCCCATGCCTGGACCGACTCCTGGCTCTTCACAGGCTTCAAGCTGAGGCCAGTGAGGTTCATCAACCCAGGTGGCTGAGGATTAACAGGGAGGGACTGGATCCAGGCAGATCCAGAAGCCTCCAGCCCTATCACCAAGCTGGCTTTCCCCGGATGAGGAAGTGTTACCCTCCATCTACCTAGTGCGTAACCTCCAAGAAGGCAGGCCTGGGTAGCAGAGGGCTATGGAGGGTGGGCTCTCAGAATGACTGTGTGGATGGGGAAGCCTCCTTCTCAGCGTCCCCAGAAAGGACAAAGGGGAAGTCTGAGAAGAGCTGGTGCCGGTTCCCTCTCAGTCGCCGGCATGTTCTTCAACAAGTCTCAGAAGGGAACTGACATGCCCACATCTTACCCAGAGTGGGAGGATCCCCTGCTCCTGTCTCCCAGTTGGGTCCTCTTTAATGTGACTTGGACTGAGGCTCCCAATGTGCCTCTAAAGTAAACATCTGTTGGGACAAACTTTGCCCCACTGTGCATCTAGGAAATTAATACGAATGAGGAAACCCATCATTTGCTCAGGGTCAACAACTAGCAAAGGCCCACGCCCAACATCCAACAGGCTTTGTATTAGACTGCAGAGATTCTCAACCTGTGGGTCGAGACCCTGTCAAGGGACCCGTTCACAGAGGTCACCAAAGACATCAGAAAACACTGATATTTACAATTCATAACAGTAGCAGAATTACAGGTATGAAGTAGCCACAAAAATACTTTATTGTGGGGGGTCTCAACAAATGATGAACTATATTAACAGGCTGTAGTGTTAGGAAGGTTGAGAACCACTGCCTTGGGGTGTATGAGTTCTGAATGTGTTTATCTGACCCCAATCATTTGTCTATGTAAGATACAAACAGGACTAACACAGACGCACACGCACACCTCTTACCCATGCACACATGCTGTACCCCTCTCCTGCCTTCCTCTGTCTCTTTCCAACAAGGGCCCCAGGTTCCAGAGGTGCCCTGAGGATGAGGTGGCTACAGTGGCTCTTAGGAAGACAGCTTGTTGGCAGATGCAGAAGCAGATGGAAGAGAGGACATTTTTTTCTTCGAGGTCCAAAAATCTGTCAGCCTTCTTCAGCTGTCCTGGGACCTGACTGCTACCAACAGGGATTAGCGGCCCGGACTGTCCTGATCTCAGCCTCCAGCAAACCTAAGGAGCTGTTCAGCCCTGAGCTCCAAGAGATTTGAGGAGCTACTGTGGCCTTTGGCCTCCAGGAATAAAGGAGTCCAGGATGGAATTCGGGTTATCTGTGTCCCTAAAGCCCTGGACCGATAGGGAGAGGGACACAGGTGTGAGGAACCAAGAACCCTGGGGCCTAGAGACCCTCTGCTGGGGAAAATGTGAGGTCAGTTGGGGAGGAGGCCAAAAAGGGGTGGAGCGCTACCCTAGGAGTCACCTGTTTTTCTAAACATCATCACCCTGTTTCTCTGCACGATTTAGAGAGAAAAAATGGAGAACAAGCCACTTGGAACTGAGTCAGAAAGGAAGTGTGCCCAGCGGCCCTGAGGACTGTTGTCCCTCCTTGTTGTTGACACTGTTGCTCTGAGTGACAGGGCTGGTTGGCTGCCTGGTTACATTTTGTCCCTGCCCCCTCCCCCTTCCAGAAGTGACAGAAGGCCAAGAGTCTCTAACCAGCCTCACAGTTCTTCCCCTTGTCTTCCCCTTGTCTCTGGGACAGCAGAAAATCCACTGCTCTTGCTGATTGAAGAGAAATTCCCAAGGGCATGTACTGAGGTACAGCCTGTAATCCCAACAGCCAGACACAGGCGGCCTAAGAGCTCAAGGCCAGCCTGGGCTACATAGCTAGAGCCCCCCCTTACCCCCCCAAAAAGGAAAGAAAAGAAAAGAGCACCCTGGGAACAAAGCTGCATCCAAGGCCACAGAAGTTGCAGGAGACATCAACTCCCAGCCAATACCAAAACTCTGCCTTTTAGTACAGCGGCCTCTGCCATGCACAGCCAGGGCCACAGAAAAGCATTCTTTGAACAAATCCAACAGGCAGGATCTCTGCCCTCCGGGATCTGGAGTGCGGAAAGACATCAGGAACTCTTGCAAAGAACCCTAATAAACATGTAGCTACTCATCGTGCCTAACCAGCCAGGCTGTGGCCGACAAGCGGAAGAAGAAATACATATTTGCTGAGCACCAAATTGGGTCTAATGACCCTGGCCTGTCTCCCAGGGTCATCTTGAGAAATTGCTGATGTCGGAGGATGAGCGTGAGCAGCTGTTCTCCATTTGCACTCAACAAGAGAAAGGGGCCTTAAATTACAGCAGGAGGGAAGCAGGTTAAAAACACTCAGAAGGGCCGCCCGGCTCAGAGGCTTGGAGAGAGCAGTGTAGTGTGTTATCACGGGATCTCTGTAGACAGCCACTTTCCACGGAGACTCTGCAGGGGAATGAGGATGATGATCTGCCAGGAGGCTGCATCAGGAAATTTATTAGGTCATTGATCCTCTTTCCTGGAGCCAGGGCTCTGGACTCTGTGCCCACGGCCCCAGGCATTGCTGGGCACCGGATGTCTTTGACAGCTCCTACCATCAAAAACACTGAAAGAGCCAAGTAGGGCGGTGCAGAAATTTAAGCCCAGCACCTGGGAGGCAGAAGCAGGTAGATCTCTGTGAGTTCAAGGTCAGCTTGGTCTATATATTAAGTTCCAGGCCAGTCAAGGGCTATATACTGAGACCCTATTTCAAAAGAAGAAGATGCTGGAAAAGAGAATCCTCCAAGGCTATCAGGGCCAACGCTAAAATTTTGCTAGTAGTAGTCAACCATAATATCAAGAAGATCCAGTACAGAGATCAAAACAAATATTTACAAGGCAACAGCCAGAAGTGCATCCATAGCCCTTCAAGTCAGGTGAGCTGCCCCACAGTGCCAGCACGGGCAAACAGGTCCCCGGCTGTAACGTGCAAAGTGAACGGGAGACAACACAATCAGAGCATGCTATTACCATGGGAGAATCCACCCATTTTATAGATGGGAAGGCTGAGACCTGAACATAGGCCAGGCCTTACTGCTGCATTATCTGAAAGAGGAAAATCCTGGTTAGGACCCTGACATCACTCACCAACTCAAGCAACCTCAGGAGAGTCATTTAACAGGCTGCAGCCTTTCTAAACTTCCGGAGCATTGAGGAAGTTAAACCTCACACACGGGGCACTGCCATCCACTCAGGGCCATAGAGCAGTGACCACTGTCCCACAGTCCTCATTCTCCAACTCTAGCTGCCTGCTGCATGCCAGAAGTTGGTCATGTAGATTCTCAGGCAACCAGAAATAGCAAAGCTGCTTACCAACGTGGCAGGTCAGGAAATGGAGGGTGCTATTGGGCAAGAAAGCTTGAGACAGGGGACAGAGCAGGAGGCTGAGGCCAGCTCTGTTGACCTTCCAAAGTGGTGGGGTCTTCTGTGATCCCTGGCCAGCAGGACAATGGATTATGCATGCACTGGAAAACCCGATGGGACAAAGCAGGTAGGTGGCTCCAGGTCCTCAGCAGCCTCCATTGCCACGGGTCCCAGGCACGTGGCAGGTACCACTGGACTACACCCCTAGCATTTGATTAACACACGCACTAGAGGGTTGCTGCCGTGCCTGGAGGGAGGGCATCTATTGGACAGTTTGCCTTCTCAGCCCCACCCTGAGCTACTCCTCTGTCTGCTCCACCTCCTAGAACAAGACTTACAGACACATCCTGAGCGGTTCTCACTCCAGAAGGTCTGGGTGAGCCTTCTCACCTCAATGAGATGAGACATTCATGGTTACTCCTGTTTACAGAGGGAGAACCTAAAGGTCAGTGACGTCGGCCAATCTACCCTAGATGCACAAGGAGCTAGAGTGGCAAGTGTAAGGAGGAAACTCCAGGCCCCAAAGTCCTAAAGCCTCTGCCTTCCTGGGACAGTACCTCCAGTTTCCCATCATGCCTTTCCCTCCGAGTGCTTTTGAAGGTGCTTTCCAGTTCTGTCTGGTTTTGTACTCTTACTTCTTTTTCTGTTTTGTTTTGTTTCATGTTGGTTGTTACAGACTTCTCTTGCCGATGGCCACTGGGACCTGGTTCGTGCTAGCCAGGCCATCTGCCTCTGAGCTTTAGGTCAACCTGGACTTCTGAGCTTCCAGGTCTGACCATCTCCTGACTCGCTAAGAGGATACTGCCCTCCCTGCCACACCATCCTCCAGCTCTGAGATAGGCTTGCAGAAAGGGCCTCTCTAAAGGACCTGCCCACCCTAGGAAACCTCACTAGCCCTGTTTAACTTTGAGACGCCCTCCCCACCTAAGTGAGGGCTCAGACCATGGTACCAGGCCTCCCAGGAATACCTCCAGGTTTTCAGGGCAACGGTAACACAAAGTGATTAGCCTTCGCATTCCTAATTCTAAACTAAAGATGCAAATGGGTCCATCACTAGTCTCCGTCTGGAATCCGGTGTGTTGACACAGCCCAGCCTGTTCCTGGTTAACACACTGCACATTACTGAGCAACAGCAGGCACCTACAAGCCTTTGGGTTTAAAAAATCACGGGACAGAATCACGGTCACAAGCTCAGCAAATCCTAGGACGGAAAAAGTAACTTTCTTCCAAAGTTCGAGTTACAGCGCTGGGTGTGAGCCTATGGCCTTTGAATTCTGTAAGGGCAGGGAGCTCACTGCCTAACAGGGAGATTATCCCAACATTAAGGTCATTTGATTTCATTGTATCCTTCCTTGAGAAAAACCCAACCGGACACCACAGCTCCCACCTTTAGCCCCAAGTCTTACTCCCTCTCCCTCACAGCTGAGGGAATGTCTACATTCTGGGCACTCTACCCTGGGCAGCCCCAGCCGTGTTGGGTGATTCAAAGTAGTTTCCAGAGTAATAGAAACAGACCTGGCACATTCCTCCCAGTGCCTGCACTTTCTCTCTCACCCTCTAAAAGCCCCAGGGCCAGCATACCAGCAAGTAGCCTTGCTGACAGCTCCCGGGGCAGCACTCAGCTTGGCATCACAGGAAGCTTCATGGATCTCCTCAGAGCACATCCTAAATCAGGGAAGGGAGCTGCCTAGAGTCTGCCCCAATGCCACAGGACAATCAGGAGGGCTGAGTGCAGACGTGTGGGTGTGCATTTGTAGGAGCCATGAAGATGTCTTCAGACCCTTTTGAGGACTTCCAGTTTGGGGTTAATAAAGTATTGCCATCTTCCTCTCATTCTTTCATGCAATGAAAAGTTGGTGGGAGAAATAATGCTCGCAAAGCTCAATGTTAATGGGGCAGACAGACTTTTATGGTGGGGAGGGAACAAACCTGGAGAGATTGCAGCTTCTGGCAAATGAAAGATAGGGCATGACAGGTCAAGTCTGCCAGTCAAACTCCCTCTGCCTCTCAGCTTGACCGCAGGGATCGAGGGAAATATGACTAGTGCTGAATGCAGGGCCTGTTATACACCAAGCACTGTCCCTGAAGAAACCTGGTTGAATTTGTTGAGTCCCACACACCCACACTCTGAGATGGGCGTTGTGACCCTCATTCACACATAAAAGATTGGGATGGAGAGAGGGACTACGGTCTGCCTCACCTCTTTCCCGCTGTAGGACCAGACCACACTCCCTCCTGGTGCTATCCATGGCCTGAGGCCCTAGCATCAGGCTGGAAGAGAGTTCATATATGCATCTATCATGGACATGTCTGTAGGTTCATGGAGCCTAGCCATAAGCCAGGGCCTCGGAGCAGGCTGCAGGGAAGCAAGCCGCGAGATTAGGAACCTCAATGGGCTTCGATCAGTCCTACACCTGGCTCTGCTTTTCACCAGCTTGGATTCCTCTCTGACCTTCAGTTTCTTCCTCTGTCAAAGGAAGGTGCCAACACCCACCCTCTTTGTGCCTGGGGTAATGAGTCACTATTTGTAAATAAGTCACAAGAGTGGAGGAGCTGCAGAGAGTCTAGACAGGCCAGGAGAGGCCAAGGTGCAGATGAGGAGAGCCTTGGCTCAGTGTACTGATGCACGTCTGTAATTACTGCATTCGGGATGCTGGCGCTGGAGGACCTTGAACTCACAGGCAGTCTGGGAAACAGAGCAACATTTACCTCAAAAGAAGGGGTTTTAAACAAGCAGAGGGATGTCCACGGGAAGCTCCCCCAGCCTTTTTCGAGTCAAAGCAGCCTCTAAAACAGAAAGAAAACCAGTCTGCGGTCTTCAGGGTTTCTCTTCAGAGCAGGAGGAACCCCCTTACAAGGTCTCTGGGGCAGTCATGGGCTTTCCCAGTTGTTTAGATCAGCTAACAGCTCAGCATCCAGGGATGCATCACTGTCCCAAAGGGCAGGCCCAACAGGGCCCAGCCTCCTTCACCACAGTGGCCTCAGAAGAGTCCCAGGAGTAGAAGTAAGCCCCAGTCACTGTAGTGCGTGCTGCAAAGGAGGTGCAAGTCTTCCATGACCAGGAACTGAGAGATTTGGAGGGAGGTGGTACTCTGTGTCTTCAAGAGGGCAAGCGAACAGGCCTACAAAGAAATGGCAGGCTTCCTCTTCCATACCTAAGGCCCACGCCACTGCTCCGTCACACACCAACATGTCTGTACCCAAAGTGGGAAACACACTTCCTGAGTGGCACCGCTTTCATTCCGCCATCAGGCTGGAAAGAGAAAGAGACAGAGAGACAGAGAGACAGACAGACTCCACTGGTATTTGGCAAACGCCTTCTTGTTAGGCATTTGGAGGCCTGCTGGCTCAACAGCAAGCATTTGGGATGTTACTTTCCAACCCACTGTGGGAAAAGACAGGAATCCTACATACAACCGTCTCAGCTGCTACCACCATGAACAGAGAGGTCCCTGGAGAGACAGGAGGGTGCATCACTGAAGCTCCTACCCAAGGGGTTTGCTGTCAAGTCCAGGGGGGCAGAAAGTAAACAAATGACTCTGGTAAATAGAGTTATGGTCAACCCTAGGTGAAAGCATCAAGCGAAATGACTGCAAGAAGCTGGGAAAGAAAATTGTGAGCCAAAGGCAAGAAACACGGTCTGGATTTCTAGAAAGTGATCTGGACTATTCATCAAAAGCCTTAAAAAAAAAAAAGTTCATAACCTTTGACCTAGAAACCCAACTTCTAAGGATCAGTTCTGAGGACATCTTTAGAGGGACACAAGAAGATTTATGTACAAAGATGTATTTGTGCTGTATACAATGGAAGAACCCGGGAAACAAGGCAGGTCATGAATGCAGCCTATGAGAGACAGGCACAGCAGGGACGGCTTTCAGACAGAGAGGAAAGAAAATGCAAAGATGTTTATGACCAGACCCTCCACTCAGAGGAAATACATCAGCAAGAAACATGACAGCCAAATCTTGTGGCTATCGAGTTCAGGCTGGCCCTCTGGAGTCCACACTAAGGCCTCTGGAAGTGGAAGAGTATATCATGACTGTGTTTTCCAGAAATGCACATACAGGGTGTACATTCTGCCCACAGTATGTACATGTGTTAACATGTATTTGTAGTATGTGCGTGTGTTAACATATATTTGCTCATCTAATCTTTCCCATCTTGCAATTAAGGACGGCTGAGACCCTGAGTGACAGACAGCTAAGAGAAGGCAAAGTCATTCTACTCGGGGACATTAACCTAGTGCCACAGTTGAAGAGGACTGAGTGGGGCTGTGTTAGCAGCTATGACCAAGGTTGGATAGGGAGACAGAGGGAAGTACTACCCACTGAAAAGAAAGGCCATATCCGTAGGACTTGGTGCTAGATGAAGGTGAGCAGGGATGGGGAGGGATATGGGGAAGGAAATGTCAGGAATAACTCCCAAGCCTCTGGATTGCACTTCTCAGATTTGGGAAAAAGCATCAAACACATAGATGTGCATGCTATATGTGCACACAAGACATACATGCTAAATAAAAGCTTAGTGTGCCTATTAAACAGAGGATGAAAGAAGAGGCAAGAAATCAATGAGGACGGCTGTTTGGAACGGGATGGTGGTGGCTTTTTTTTATTTTTACACATGTGTATATTTTCTGATTTTCTTTGATACAGGAATACATCTTTCTCTGCAATCTGAGTAAAGCGACTTCTGCTGCAGAATGACGTGTGCATCTGTGTGTGTGCAGTGTGTACAGGACTGCCCTTGGGCTGCTGTGGCTTCACGAACCACCTCCATCCCTTCCAGGGCTGCAGGCCTAGCACCACTTCCTAGTCACCTGGGGGGAATAAAGAAACGCCATTCCCCTGAGAACAGGGTAATAGTCACAGCCCAGAGGCTTCGATGGAGATGCTAAGAGTAGGCACACCCTGCACGCCGCTGAGAAGTCAGGATCTCAACTGGGTTGGACCGAGGTCATGATTTGCAGACAGCCATGGGGCCCTTGGAAGTGAAGTGGGATCCCTGTGAAGTTGGCCGATGGCTTCAGAGTGACCCCTGGAAAAGATGTCCACCTACCTGCCAAGTGTCGGAAGGATACTGGCTATCTCCATGACATTGGAAGAGCTCCTTCTGGGTTCTAGAAAGAACGGTAGCCAACACAGAGTCATCGGACTCTAACCACAGTCATCCAAAGCGATAATCGTGACAACCAACTCCCAGGGTCATGAGAAGGTCAAATAGCCCTGGGTGAGGACCACGAGGACTGGCACACCACTAAAGTGTTAACTGTGACATCCATAGTCACGGTTAAATATGTGAATGGGACGATAACCTCTTAAGCAGGCAGACTTGCAACAGCTCGCACATGTGTCCTTACAAACACAGTGAGAGCTGATAATTACAGCTGAGGACCATTAGTCATTTGCCAAATGATTTCACTTGAACCCTGTGTTCATTAATTACTTCATAACAAAAACAAGCTAGGTTTTACTGCCCGGTTCTTACAGGTGATAAAAGTGAGTCCTGAAGGTCTGTCTGAGTGTTTCCTGGAGACATCCATACATTAATAAGCAGCATTTGAAGCCCAGTCCTGACCCAGTTGCGCCTCCGCTGGCCACACATGCCCCAGGACACCTAGCATTTATCTACCGAGTCATAAACTCAATTTCTGGACTTCTCATAAAGCAGCTTGGAGTCAGACCATTGGTGAGGGAGACTCTAAGTGAAGAATCAGGTAGGCCAATAAAGCAGGTGTCCTCCCTCCAAGTATGGTGCATTCCAGCACTCAGGAAGTTGAGGCAGGAAGGTCTTGAGTTCCAGACCAGCCTGGGCTACACCTAGCAAGACCTTCTCTTCTCTCAAAGCAAACCCAAAAGCTAGCGCACACACACATACTCGCTCCAATCTGCATTGTCTCCTGCTTTTGACTGAGACTGAGATCAGAGCTATTTGTCTGCTTACCTGATGGGGCTACACCGTGCTCTGAAGACCAGCAGCCATAGCAGATCCTGGGCCCAAGCAGACCTAGGAGCTGCCCAGGCTTTTCTGAGTCTGCCCTAGCCCCAAGCCACTGTCACGTTCACCTAGCAGTAAGAGGGGAAATGTATTCAGAGGTACAAGGATGGGGAGACGACCACTAAACCCCACCTCTGAGCTCTTCCAAACCAAGATCTGATCTTAGTCATCTGTGGCCCTCTGCTGAGGCCACAGGCTGCTGCCAGCTCCAGCCTGGCTTTGTGCCAGCCTTCAAGTGTCGCCTTGAGCTGGGAGAACTCAGCAGCTCTGAGGCACTGACCTTCCTGCCAGAGCCATGGCAAACACCTGTCACAGGCCTGAGTACTAATGACAGGCCTGAGTGAGTGGCACCGAGTTGAGCAGCTGTGCTAGTGGCATGCCCTTCGAAGGTCAACGGTGCACATTTACGCAGCCTTGGGGGAGCACAGGGGTGGGCGGGGCCCATCACCCTTCAAGCAGAGCAGGTAGCTCCATTACTTGCACTGAGGCTCTCCCAGCCGTACATGTAATTGACATCCCTCTGGCATTTTTTTTTCTTTCGTCCTATAGAACAGAAGGAAGAGGAGAGAAAGGAAGCTGTATTTGCCTCTTGTAGCCCTGCTGACCTGCCCAGGAGAGTGGAGTGAGCCCACCTGACACACTTCAGGAACCATCATCCCAGAACTGGGACTCCCAGAAGGTTCTTCCCCCACCGACTTTGAAGCACACCCACTCCTGTGCTGAGCTCCTGAGAGCAGCTCGTCCTGCTGGACGCAATGGGCAGCCTCTGCCTTTCTTCCTGCCCAGCTCCCCAGATTATCTAAGCCTTGCTACGGCACCTCCTGGCCACCCTCAGGAAGCCACCAGTCTCCACCCAGGGGCTCTGAGATGTCATGTCAGAGCACAGAGACAATTTAAACTGCAGGCTTTCTGAAAGGAGGAATCATCACCAAAGTCCAAGTCCAAGGCTAGTTGGGAAGGTACTAGACTGCAGGAAGTGAGTATCTAGCTATACAGTGCTCTCGGCAACCTACACCCTCAGGGAAATACACCTAGACCCCAGGAGGAGGCCTGGAACTTCTTTTCCTATATGTGTACCTATGAAGGTCTATCGATTAGGAACAATAAAAAACAAACCTACAATATTACTAATAAAATAGAACAACTAGAACATTCTGTAATAAAGGTTATAAGAATATGGAAATTTTCCCTTTCTTGTTCTCCCTCTCTCCGTCCCCTTTCTCTCCCTCGTGTTTTCTCCTATGCTGATGTGAGGTGTCACAATGCTGAACCTGACCATAGATGCTCAAAGCCTAAAGTCATGGACGGCAAAATCACAGATAAGGGGACCACTGTAGATGCCACATGCATGAAGGATCTTTACAGAGAGAAAGCATGATCGCTTCCCTCCTGGTTTGTTCGCGGTTAGGGAGAATCCATGAAGAATCCAGATTGTTGCACGTCCTGAGCTAGAGATCGGGAATGAAGAGCTGTGTCCGTGAAGAGGCTCAGAGTCCCTGTTGCAAAGGAGATGGTGAGAGAGGTGGGAGCTGCTTGGACAGAGTCGGAAAGACTCAGGCTCAATGCCCAAACCCACGGGAAAGTGCAATGCTGTGGCACTCATCTGTAATCAAAGCACGCCGGTAGCAAGATGGAAACCAGAGGCAGGGAACTTGCTCACATGCTCATGGGCCAGCTAGTGCAAGGTCTAAAGAAACTACAGGGAGAAGAACAGTAAGTCTTGAAGGTTGTCCTCTGACCCGCATAAATGAAACCTTAACAAGGGTTAGCACTGTAATCAACATGTGTGTGTGTGTGTGTGTGTGTGTGTGTGTGTGTGTGTGTGTGTGTGTAAAAGACATGTAGGCACCCCAAGCTCTGGGGAGGAGGGGTACTCAATGGGGAGGCACCCAGATCTGAAAAGTTTCAGAGATTTGGATGCGAGGCAGTGGGATCAGTGAGAGACCCACTGAGAGCAAAGAGCACAAGAACCCTAAAGATGGCGTTCCCGAAGCCCATCTCTCCGTGGCCCAGGCAGTGATCCAAGAGTCAGGAGGAGTCAACAGAGATAGCAGTTCTGCTTCAGGAAAACAGGACGGGTGTCTGGGGAGGGGGTGGGGGGAGGAATATCCCGATGCTGATTTTTAGGGGGTTGTGCGTGTGATACACAGTGGGTGGTGTTATTATTATAAAACGATGTCAGGAATAGACCACAGGCCTCCCAGCAGATGCCAAGGCCAGATGGAAGGCTGACAGTGTTTCCACCTCACTTGCTCCCGTGTCCCAGGATCCCCCTTGAGCATCCCCAAGGGGCCCAGGCAGCTAGCACTTCATCAGCAAAGTAGAGGGAAACTGTGGCGAAGAATCAGCAGAGTTTAAAGGCACCTTCCTTCCCACCAGGCCTCTCAGCATGTCTCCAAGGTTTCCCCTTACCTCTCAGGGCACTGTTCCAGGTGGGGACAGCTGAGACTGCAGCCGAGTAGCACAGTTCACCTAGACACCAAGTGACAAGGGTATTGAGCATCTCTGGCTGCACAGCCACTGAGAATTTAGTGACAGACTCGACTCACGCAGTCCTCTGTGGTCCATAAATGAGAGAGTTCAGAGATGTTGAGGGCATCCCCCAAGTCACACAGCTAGATAAGTGTTAGGAACAGCTCTCAAGTCAGGCTTTTTTGTTTTTCTGTTCCAAGACAGTAAGAACCATCATCTGTGATCAGATGTGGATAGACTTAGAAACCAAGACTGAGCCTGGACCTCAAAGATGCTCCGGCAGAGAAGGCTTGAGAGTGGATGGAAAATCTAGCTATTTCACAACCCCTCTGCCCCTCAAGGGCTGTCAAGGAAGGGACACCCCCAGGCTAACTGTGGAGCTTTGGGAAGACTTATCCCAATGTGGGGAGGGCTACGAGAGGAGAAGGGAAGTCGATGATAAAACTCCCCCCCCCACTGTGGAGAGCTGGTACCCAGGGAAGAACAGTGCATCCTGTCCCCTATATTTCATGACAGACAATAACAATTGGACATGTCGTTCCCCAAAACCAGAAACTCAAAGCAATTCGAGATGAACTTTCAGAATGATGAAACAAATGGCCATGCTCGTGTAACACACCAAATAAATCACACCAAAGTGAGAGTCATAATTCCCAAAAGTACACAGAGAATTGATTTTACTATGACACTCATCATGATGAACGGGGTACAACCCTGCAGGGGCCACCTTAAGTGGCTACCGTTTAACCCCTGTTCTCCCAGACCAGACCCTTCCTCTGTTGGGTCTACAGCCACAAGAAGGCTAAATACACAACTCTCTTGACACCGGCTTGAGACTGGACCTGCTCCACAAGCCCTCCTGATACAGGTACCACAGCAGGTCCCAAGCCCGGTGAGCTAGGCCAAGCTCCTATCTGAAGCAGTGACAAAAAGGATGTCAGCTGACCGGCTGAACAAAGGGAAGAAAGACCTGGTATCTTTCATCAGTAATGGGTTTCTTCCTACAGCTGTCTGGATGCGGGGGAACACTGCTTAAACCCAGCTGCCTTCCCGGAAGTCAAAGAAGCCTAATTACTCAGAGGCTGGGTCAAGGTCTTGCTTGCCTGCAGAGATTGGTTTTAGAGAAGGAACTGAGAGTTCCCCATCCAGATCTACAGGCAGCAGGAAGAGAGAAAGCCACAGGAAATGACTAAAACACACTTCCTCCAACAAGGCCACACCTCCTAAATAGAGCCACTCTCTGTGGACCTATGGGTGCCAAGTTTACTCAAACTACCACACTTACTGATGTCAAAGTGGGCTCTCTTTTCAGCATGTTCTGTTTCCAATGATGCTGATAGGACCTTTGTACCTACCTTCCACTGGAATTCTGTCTCATCCATTCATCCATCCATTCTTCCAGCCTTCAGCAAGTGTTTAAGGAGCATCCATTAAGTATCAGAAACTGAGATTCGATATACTAGAGAATAAAATGTTATCGACAAACTTCCTATCAAATATAGGGCAGCAGGAGGATGGAAACAGAAAAATCACACAAATGAAAGAAAAATTGGGACAGTGTTCAGAAAGGTATGCCCCATGCTTGAGCACTTAAGAAAGCTGGCTATGTCAACAAGGGCAAGGGAGGGGGGGACTCTGGGAGGCTAAGGCTGAACTGGAAGTTCTCGGATGAGATGGTATTAGCCAACGGAGGGGACTATCGAGCAATGGAAGCCAGGGCCTGCAGGGTAGCCTAGTGAGCTAGAGTACAAAGAAGAGGTGAGGTAGGATAAGTGTGGAAGGCAGGGAGTTGAGGGACTATAGCAGCCCAGTCAGGAGTCTGCCCCCCATCATGAAGCAACTCCAAACCATTGCTGGAATAAGGAGAGATCCCTGATCTGTGTCTCTAAAGCTTCCTCAGAGTTCAGAGGCCCCTTCTGGTCCCATGGAGGCCGAGCTGGTTTTCAGACCAGAAGCTGAAAGGCTACAAGGTTTCCTGTCCTTTTGGAGCACAAGTTCTCAACCTTCCTAATGCTATGACCCTCTAATATAGCCCTTCGTGTCGTAGTGACCCCCCTCAATCATAAAATTATTTTTGTTGCTACTTCATGACTGCTATTTTGCTGTTGTTGTGAATCATGACGTAAATATCTGATATTGAAGATATCTGATAGACAACCCCTGTGAAAGGGGGTCATTACACACACACACACACACACACACACACACACACACACACACACAGAGGGGTTGAGAATCACTGTATGGAGGCTTTGCCTTCTACCGATGCAGCCAACCATCTCGCGTACTGACTGCTGTAAGAGGTAACGAGTAAAGACAGCAGACGATCGTCCATAAAATGAGTCACAAAAAACCAGCTTGGGACAAAATTAAAGGGAGTTAATGAAACAAAAATAAACAGCGGTAATGTCACCAACAGAAGGTTTTGATCCATTGTCACATGAACTGTTCCGTCTTGGGTTTTTTGTTTGTTTTGTTCTGTTATTGTCTTCGAGTTTTGTTTTGTTTTGTTTTTTAAATACAGCCGCTATCAAAGTCCCACGCTGCCTCTTTGTAGGTATGCAACCTTGAATAGAGGTTTTGGCTCTGCTAAGCTGCACTCTTTGCTTGGCTCCTAACGTATCATGACCCCCCACCTCGCCCCGACATGCAGAGATTCTATAAGTGACCGACACATATCACACAGTTCAAGCTCTGGGAATTTATGGTCAGCCCAGCTTCAAAGGACAAGAAGACCATAGGCCTTCTGAGTTCCTGACTTCTCAAAGGCAACCTCTCCCTAGTTCCAGGAAGCTGGCACAGGGGAGATGATGTGCTTGAAAGAAATAGCCATCACAACTTGTCCTGTGTAAGTAAAGATGAGGTGTGATAGGCCATTGACTCCAGTCACCCAACAGTCTATAAGAAGAGAGTGCGGGGGCCAGGCCATCACAACACAGTCATGTTCTTCTCTTTTGAGCTTTTCAAGTCATAGGAGAAGAGCACATGAGTCAAACCAGAAGGGAGAGAATTCTCAGCATTAGCATCCTCCTGACCCAAAGAAATTGAGTGAGGGACAATTATTAGCAATGACCATTGCATAGCCTTTTCTTCCTAGAAACGAGCCCCCACTGCATGCCTGTAGTAGTAAGGGATATAAAGAGTTAAAGGTCCAAGGGTGGGGTCACTTTACCAGCACCCAAGGAATGAGCTTAAAGGATAGTGCAGACTCTCCTGCTGATTCTCTTGTGCTGTGTATTCAGGCTAGCTGGCCAGTGAGCCTTTGGAAAATCCTCCCATCCCTGCCTCCCATTTTGCTGAGACAGAACAGGGGTACAGGCCGCTGCATCCAGCCCTTTATGTGGGTTTGGGGACCTAACTCCTGTGGTCCGGCTAGCACAGTAAGTGCTTTTTTACCAGATAGGCTATCTCACCAACCCAGAACAAATACAGTTCAAATCATCATTAGCTTGTTACGACAGGTAATGAAGTTTTGCAAAATGGCAACCTCGAGCATTGGGCTTTAGCAGGAGATGTCATTGTCTAACCCTCTGCTCATTGTTAGTTGACTCTTCTGACACGAAAAAGATGGATCTTCATTTAATGCAGTGCCCAGCAAACAATTTCTGCCAAAGGCCAGGTTATAAATATTTTAGCCTGTGAGGACCATACAGTCTCTGTCACAAATTTCTTGACTGTTGTAGCATGAGCTCAGCCGTAGACAATACGTAAACTGACACTCTTGGCTCTGTTCCAACAAAACTTTATTTACTAAAACAGGTTTCAGGCATGATATGCCCCAAAGGGCCAAAGTTTGCTGACTCCCAATTCAATCCATCATCTTTATTATGTCATCATTTGGCCTTTTGCCTTTTGACAACGAATATCACTTCTAATTGTTGATTTATTATCCTTCTGGACCGGTCGCTTTCAATAATTCACTCCAAAATTCGACTTTGAAAAACAAATTAATAGAAAATGGTCCTTGCCTATTTACCATTCAGTCACCGAGGAAGAGCTCGTGTAAACTGATATTTAACTTAAAAAAAAATAATAATAATGAAGGACAGGATCTGAGCGGCCCAGCTCTCAAAGCAGAAGAGGGTATCTCCGGTTTCTGTAGGCCAGGGCCATGTACCTCCATGAGACAAACCCGAGTCTATGTCAAGCCTTAACAAATTGTCTTCAGCTCGGAAAACGACTCGAGGTCGCGAGACTCCATCCCAAAGGCAATGCTAAGTCCCCGTGCAGTTTCTCAGAAATGGAAGACCAGTGGTGCTTACTTTGTCCGTGAGCATGGGCAGACTTCTTCCCAGACATTAAGCTTGCTCACCAGCAAGCTAAAGACTGCAGAAGCCAGGTGTGCTGCCATGTTTGCAACACGCTCTAGACCTTGGAGAGCCTAGCATTGGTGGTTTCCCCTTCTGTGGGAGCCTCGCCAGACAGTCCAGAGAAGAGCTAAGCAGACCTTGAAAGAGCTCAGCCATATCCTGACTCTGCGTCTGCCGAGGAGTGTGGGCATCCCGTCTGAACCTCAGTTTTCCTCTATAAAACTGAAGTGATAGGAGCGTGCATCCTGTCTCTCACAGGAAGTCCTTACGAAAACCAAATGGGGGGTCAGCTAGGAAGGAGCTTGAGGTTGCATCTGCTGAGATCCGGTTTAGCCTAAGAGAATAGTTGGGGCTCTTTTCCTGCTCTGGCCAGTAAGGAGGAGTGCAGCCATAACAGCGTGGCCAACAGTCGACTGGTTCTATGGAGCTAGCTGGGGTCTGCAGCGTCTTCCACCAAAAAGGGATTAGTTCACTTGGAGACTGTGGGTGTGCGGCCCCACAGTCAACTGCAAAGTGGCCAGAGCGGTCACTCCGGAGGTCCAGATACCTGTTTCGTGAGGACTGCTTGTCAGTGAGGACATGTCAGGAACACTCAGACAGCAGACACGTGATCTGGGAGAACAAACAGCCTTGAGCAGAGGCAGTCACAGGCCTTTGGTAAAGAAGCAAAGGCCTGCTGCTCCACTAAGAGCTCCTGGGGTGCTTGCCTGCAACCAGAAGCAATCCAGTCAGCCAGGGGAGGTAGGGAAAGAAAGAATGGGGGGGGGGGGTGGAGGGGAGGGAGGGAAGAGAGGGAGAAAGAAGGGGAGGGAGGAGAGAGGGAGAAAGGAAGGAAAAATTCAGAGGTCCTTTAGCAAAGGAGTTTGCATGGATGTACAACCTTGACCCAGCCTGAGCCTGGGCTCTGAGCCCCCACAGCGCTGCCTGCGCACAGGAGTGCTGTATGTAATTGAGCCCTGTTATTCCGACTGCTGTTTTGTGCCCTGGAAGAACTATCAATGATCAGATGCCAAGGGTGTTCCCGAAGTTAGATTGCCTTCTCAAGAGAGACCCTTTTCTGCTTACATTCATCTCACAACTTCCTGAACATTATTAGTTCCCCCCCGCCTAAAGACGTTTTCTCTCTTTCATTTTTTTTTTCTGGCCAAAGCTCTAACTAACCTCTTACAGACTAACAATATATATTATTCCTATAATCCGCTGCTTCAATTTCAAAAAGCAGCTCCTCATCCTTACTCCTATTGCACGTTCCTCACAGCTTTACAGAAAAAAAGGAGGAAAAGAAAACCCCACTTCCACACAGGCCACATTCCCTCAGGCCACAGGGTTGACTGTGAATGGACATTTGCGTTCCCTGAATATGAATGGGTGGGAGGACTCTTCTCAGGGCTCTGCCCAGATGCCCAGTGTGTGCTCATCCTATTCAGAGGCGGAGGGCTCCTCGGCTCCTGTGACAAAGCACCGAGAACAAGAGTTCCGCTATGCTCACTTCTGACGCCTTTTCGTGTACTGCACTACCCTCCACACATTATCAGCCAGGAACGTGTACTCCACTGGGCCTCACCTGAGGGAAAAATCACAACACACTCTCCCTGTCCAGTTCTGTCCAACCCCCACCCGGAACTCCACACTCAGCTGCCACTCCCCTGTTGTTGTTCTCTGATCACAGACCGACTGCTCTCAACCAAGGGTTGCTGGCACCGTAGTTCCAAAGCAACTCGCAAGTGCCCAGGGCAATCACCTGAGGTTCACAAGGCCTAGAGATAAAGTGGCTCCCAGGAGGATAAAGAGTCATCTCTCACCCTCCCCATCCCAGGCTGCCAGGGCACCCTTGACTCCCGGGAGGCCTAGCATGAGCCAGACTGCCCCCAAGCAAACAGCCCTAAGAGGATAACATTTTCAATTTGCAACCTGATTCTGTTCTCCTTCAATATGTGCGGTGTGCTCTCCCTTTGTCGAAAAGAGCGCAAGCCTTTCATTTTGCCTTTTATTTGTCTTGCTGCTGGTACAGTGGAAATGTATTGGCTTTTCAGTTAGTGATTACACATCATCACGCACCCAATTTATAACACCATGCCCCAAAGAACAGATGTAATAAAGTGAGGGCAGGAAGTGGCAACCTTATAAAACAGCGCTGCCGACTCAAAGGGCTTTGCATGTGTGCAGGAAGGAAAACAGCGTCGACACAGAGCCCGAGAACCTGGGTTCTCAAACGATTGCAGATGTCCGGGATGTGCTCCAGTGGGTGGGTGTGACAGAGTAGAAAACCCCTGAAAGCCAGTTTCTACAGCCACAGGGTGCTACAGGGACTGTCAACGGCTGCCTTTGAATTTGACCTTCAAGAAATTCTATAAGTATCAGGTCAGACTTAATACAGTCCAGAAGAAGCAAGGAATTCTGGGATAGCCGGGCCACCTGCCTCTCTGCACACGTTCAGGGTTCCACTCAGTCATTGCAAGAGGTCCCCTGGATGAGGGATCTTGCACAAATCCTTCAGATAGCCCCCTCCAACTGAGACCCTGAGACAAGGGTGCACCCCAGAATCCCCAGATGGCAAAATGAAATCTCTCTCAAAGACTCTTTAAATATTTCCATAGTTCCATCACCTCATGAGGAACATTCACAGCAGCTTCTTCTATTGTTTGTCTCCCTCACACACCCATGCGTCCACACCGTCACACAGGCACATTAACCATGGGAGCATTTACTTATGGTCACAGTCCCTCCCACACATACCATGTATTTTCATTTCCACGCACACGCCCTGCTCACCAAGACACTCTCTCAGATAGAGCCCAACTCCCCCAGCTCCCACAATAACCTCAAAGTCTAACATCCATCCTATACCCTCTACCTCTTCCTCACTGTCCATTGTCTGGTGCATGCTAACCATACCTACTCAGCAAACGGCCCCTAACTTTACCCTTTGCTCCAGAGAGTTCAGCCAGAGACTAGACCCAAGGCAGGTAGGTCTCGATGACATTTTAAAACTCACTAAGGAGAGATACTTCAAGGGTCACCTCGGTCCCTGACTTCCTGACTCCCACACCTGAGCAAGTGATTGATCAATACATTGATGGATGGCCTGGTTGACTGACAGCATAAGAAGTCCAATATGCATGACTGCAAAGGCCTCTCTATGACCGATGTATGTACTTGCCTTTCAGCAGAAGAAGGGATACCAGACCCTACTGGACCAACACATTCCATCAGGTCTCAAACCTAGGGAGATACCCAGGAATCACGGTATCCAAAATGGCGAGCTAGCCCCAGATCACAGTGGGGATCCAGAGCTCTTTACAGCTCTGTCAGGGTGATATCTGAAACCTCTGTTCTTCATTGTGAATTAGGCTGCATTAGGAGCCTCTTCACTGAGTCACCGCAGACATAAAACAAAGGATTGATGGTCAGTTGAGCCCAGGACGGAGGATTAGTTGCAGCTATCGCTCAACCAATGTCTCTACCAGTTTTGATTCGAAGTTAATTCCGTTCTCATGGGAAAGATGAAGATCATGAACCCCACTTGTCTGGGCTGTTCTGGGGGGTTAAAGTTTTATTCATGCTCCAGCAGTAATGCATACTACTCCTGTGTGGAAGTAAGTCCTTCCCGTTCAAGCCCCTCTCGCCTTTCCAATATTCTTTATTAATTGAGTCTCACATTGTCTCTAACTACAGAGGCCAATTTTCATCTTCTCACAGCTTGGGAAAATCAAGCGTTATTGTCTCCACACATCCTGAGAAGACAGAGAGGCTGTGTATGCACCATGGATAGGGAAGGCAGCTCCAGTCACAGGAAACCCCAGGAAACCCAGGTCTACTGGGTCCCTAACCGTAAATATTCTAAATGTCCTCATCCTTAGCAGGCAGGATGTTAGCAGTGGGCAGAAACAGATACTTGAGAAAATTCTGGAACAGATTCAGAATGGCCATCTTTTGAGAACCTGGGTAAACGATTTATTAATTTATATTTGGATCTTGATTTTTTTTCTGATTATAAAAGCACTGCAAAAGACACAGAAAAGCAGATAGATGTGCAACGACTCTATAAATATATAAATATCACTGCTGTGAAGGATTTCTTTTATTTCCTTCAGGACTTTTTTTCTAGGAATATTCTAGCATAGTTGAGATCCCTTCTATAAAACATTTTACATCTGTTTTCCAGCTAATGTTACACATTATTATGCAATTAATTTCTCATATCATTAGAATGATGACATCATCTTTAATGGCTCCATAAATATTCCCTCATTTGGAAGCCACTAACTTATTTAACTGTTCTCTTCTTGGCCATTGAGCTCATGACCAATTTTTAACCCTGAAAACCTTTGAAACACCAAAGAGTGGAATTTCAGAAGTCCCTGGTCTAGACCAAAGTGCTCTGTAGCCCACTGGCCCTGCGGGCAATGCCCCAGCTGCACATAGCTCAGCTCCATGAGGACCATGATTAATTACAGGTTGGAGCATCAGAAAGCTGCCTCTGCGTATTGCTCCTTGCTAATATATCCAGAATTAACATTTTAATGGCTCTAGAACAATGAGATTATTCTCCCAGACATTACCCCAGTGAATAAGATGAGTGATCTAAATCGTAGTGGAATCCATTTTTTACTAGAACTCTATAAAGTTTATTGAATGAAATGCAACCTATAAGCATTTTCTTTTCTCTCTTTTATACCTTTGATCTGGGCAGTTTTAGTCTGGACTTTTTTGATTTCAGTGGTCAGAAATCCACTCGCCTGGCTCCAGTAAGAAGTGGTATTATTGTAAGAATGAACAGGCCAGTCTCAAAGGCCTAAGGGACCTTGGGTTGGCCCTGAGATGGGCAGAAAGCAAGAATTGCTTAGCCACTTTCTTATTCACACGTGGCTTCTGTTTCCTTTGCACCCTGGCTTCCTGCTCTTCTCTCTGGCGTGGTCCCCCTTCCCGGGGAAGCACATATGAATGGAGCTCCCTGCTCCAGTTTATATTGTCAGAACAAATGCTCCAAATGAACCAGGACCTTCTTGTCCCAATTAAAAGTCTCCAATTAGCATCCTATTGTCTTAGGTGAACATTTTGTCTCAGTCCCCAATAGTTAGTTTTTCAGTCAGTTGTCAGTCAGTCAGTCATTTAGTTAGCTAGCTAGTTTGGTTTTGAAACAGTCTTACTATGTAGTTCAGTATGGTCTTGAACTCCTTCTCCACCCAACCTGTCAGCTGCAGCCATGACAGGCATGAACTACCACACCCATTACATAGGCTCTGATTGATCTCTGGCCTTCCCACAGTTGTTCATGCTTCCCATGTTCACACATGGTCTAATCCATTGTGACAGAGGAAGGCAAGGTGCCATGAATCCCTTTAATGGCATTATCTATTTAAAAGTAAAAATTAAATTTTTAAAAGAACAAAGAATTGAGCACGCACGTGTGTGTGTGTGTGTGTGTGTGTGTGTGTGTTGTGACTGACAGTTCCATTCTTAGATATGGTGACCAGAAATGTATGTAATGTAATGTGGACACACCAGAAACTAAAAACCTCTGTGTGCCCGTATATAGTAGAGGATATACTGAGGTATACTCATACCGTAGGGCATCGTGCAGAATGGGGATGTAGTTCACTCTGGCCTGGATCTACCAATGAACTACAGCTGTGTACAACAGTGGGTGAACCTCCACAACATTGCAGGCCAAATACAAAGGTATTCTGTGTGTACAGCACAGCGTGTACATACGAAGTACAAAAACAGGCAAAGCTCACCTCTGATGTTAGAGTGCATGGTGTGGTTATTTTATTGGGAGATTTGGAAATGCCAGGGAGAGATGTAGGGACAACTAAGGGTTTGATCATGCTATAACTCTTCATCTGAGTTGTGATTACATGAGGGTGGCCACTTTGTGATGGTTCTAGGAACATATGTTTATGATTCGAGCAATTTCCTAGATGCGTATTTACATAAATTTTGTATCATTTTTAACAGAGATAATTATATACCATGCGATACGTATCATTATCCCGAGTACTTCATTTTGTTCCATGTATGTGTTAACTCTTGTGGGTCAGAGAGGTACAACTATTCCCCTGTAGTCCCAAGGGGAGTTAATTAATAGTAAGACACACCTCAACCCAGGTTTTAGGATTCCAAAACCAGTCTTTCTACTGTACTCTGCTGTTTTCATCCAGATATCCAAACCTCAGCCATAACCCATAACCCCTATTCTTGGCAAGACTGACCAAATACGCCTCCTCCTCACAGGAAAAAAAAAAAAAGACAAGATTGATATTCAAGACATTTTTAAGCCATGAACTAACCTTAATGTCTTGACAGCTCTCTAGTGGGCATTAGCCAAACTCAACACTTGACTTTTTGGCCTTGCCTCTATAAGTCATTCTCAGAGAAACACCTCATCCAGTAGGCACTAACTCATGATGGCCCCCCTTCTGCCAGCCTTCCAGACAGCCTCTATGATGCTGACCTCATGTCTAACAATACAGCCTTGGCAGGAAGATACTCAGTAACTCCTGGCCCATTGTTCCTGTGATGAGCTCTGGAGTTCAACTCGAACAAAAGTTAAGATGTTGCAAAACTGTTTCCCATCCAGAGGACAAAGCCCTCCCACCGGACCACACACGCAACTCTCCAGATTGGGGGTGACTGTGTTGTAGAAAGCCTAACATCACAGGACTGTGAAATTGAAAGGGACTTTAAAGCTCTACTTCTAAGGCAAGAGACTCATAAAGACTACACCGGGAAAGCACTTTACAGGTTGCCAAGTCTGTTCTCAATTCTCAATTGATCTTCTGGCAATCGTTCCAGGTAAGATGTAATTATAAACTCTCTTTGAGGGGCAAGGAAGTCAGAACTCAGGCAATTTGTAAAGTTCCTAAATGGTGACCTCCTATAATTGGTCCCAGGTTGGTTGAATCCAAATTCCAATCTTTTTCTAGACTGCACTGTACACCACATGCAGCTCTAGAGGGACACCTGAAGAGCGTCGTCACTTCTTATCCAGAAGCCTTAGCGTCAAGATGAGTAGAGCTCTGAGAAACCCAACTGAGGAATATGGGGACCCTAGTGCTGACCTGGTCCCCCCCGCCCCGCTGAGTATCCCTGGCGTTTGTAGAAGCACACTGTATTTGCAGGGCACTTTCCTGAAGAGCTCTCCATTTATAAGGTTTTTACCAGTCCTAGTGATTTGTCTGTGTCTGGATTGAAAGACAAAGCTGCAAAGGGAGTGGAGAGCATGCAGAACAAAGTTGCAGCCTTCGAATCCTCTACCCCTTTCTCTCACAGTTGCCTACGCCGCCTTCTGGGTACTGTGTCTATGGCTGACAAAGCAGACGTGTTCCTAGACTAGCTCCTGGGAAGCCTCACCACACAGCAGCTAAAAGGCAAGTCATAGAGTAGAGGCAGAAAGAGCCTAGGAAGCCCGTAAGGGTCCTGTCTTAACCTCTAAGCACCTTAGTGCCTCTGCTACATGCCTGCCAGTAAGAAAACCTCTAGAAAGAGCCTCAAAGAATAGTTTACGGTTCCTGGGCCTCACCCAGAAAATTCTCTGCCTAGTTCTTCCCAGCAGAGGAAGCAGAGTCATAAGGGACCCAGTAAGAGACATTCTTACCTCCCTTCACTACCCCTCCTGGGGCAGGAGGGCCCATCAAACTTAAGAAGTCGACATGTGTTTAGAATGCCTTTGACACGCACTGATTTAAAGACATGTTTGCTTTGTAACAGCAAGCTATCTTATCTATACCGAGCTCCAACCAGCAGCAAGAATGAAGTAGGCCTCTTCCGTCTACACAAGAGAGGAAGTCTAACTGCTATAAAGATCTCCTTGTCTCAACAACAAGCTCTTCCTCCCTGTGCTCTGACTGCTCCGTAACAAATTCTCTTCCTTGAGCAAATGGAAACATGGAAAGGTTTAAACCCTGCTTCTGCCTGGGTGCCCAGAGATGTAGCCATTTTGGTAAACATGGCCTACCGGCTGGAGACACTTAGAAGCCAGGAACCAAGCCCCGAGTAACCACTTGTTATCCTTTCCTCTCGGAGTTTTCTAAAGCTCTATAGATTGCACCCAGAGGCCCTGCTCTTTCCGAAGGTCATGTGAGCTCACACAACAGCCCGGGGTATTTGTGGGCTTAACAGAAAGGATGCAACTAAATCAATGTGCCTGTTCTCATGGCCAACAGAACCGGGCCAGGCTGGTTTTGGAAGGGACGGAGCCACAGAATTCAGGTTCTGCCCTTTACAAGTTGTTCCCTTGTCTGGGCTGATGATTCACCTGCCTGCTGCTGCCTCTGTGATCCAGATGAAAGCTATGACCCAGGCCTGGAAAAGTGATTTCTGAGCCCTGCACAAAACAGCAGACATCCGTCAGTAGTGCACATTGACATTTATTGACTGTCTGTAGACAGAGGCTGCACCAGGAGCTCTGAGGGACTGCTGAAGATCGGGCTCAAAGGAACGAACGGAAATAGACCCTTGCCTCTTCAGAGCACGCTTCAAACCTGAGGCCCTGCACAAAGGGTTAGCCTAGCATAACCACGCCAGCTGCATGCAATCATACCTGCCGTGTAATAAACACTCAAGGATGGGGTCCTTTTGTTTGGCGGCTCTCAACCAGACAAGCAACACTCCTTTACTGGTTATCTGCTAATTCAGAAAGAAGTCTTCGGGCTGTTCTGTCACCTGGGAGATTCTGGTGGTCTCTAGAAGACAGTTTGACCTCTTAACAATGTGGAAAATAATCATATGCGAAGTAACTCTTCTACTCCCAAAGCCAGTGTCCTGTTGAAAAGTAGAGACCATCCCTTGCTCAGCCTTGGTCCTCAGCTTGTGTCTTTCACCCTGTGAAAACACTTTCATGGCATTCAGTCAGGAGGATGCATTAGAGTACGCTGTGCTAGCTGGGGTGAGAACACGTCACACCATGGTCCCAGGCGTGGCCCTCTGATGTTAAAATCCTGCCTGGGTAGGCAAAAATTTGTCCTTTCCCTGGTAGAGTTGTCCCGAGAATTCAATGAGGTTATGTACATTCAGCCCTGGGCTAAGTAAGCACACATGGTTTTTACCGGTGGAGAAATGTGTGCCCAGGAATTTGGGGTTTATTTAGTCGCCAATGGAGTACAGCAAAGGTAAAGTAAATAATTGAATGTACAAAATTGGGTTTCGTGGCTATAGTGTTGGACGGTGGCACAACATATGTTTAGTACGCTGGAGACCCTGGGTTCAATACCCTACTTCAAACATAGCCCCCAAAACAAACAAACAAATCTGCATCATCTTCAGACCTGTTTTTGCCCATGAGATCATAGACCAATCAGACTCCTTCTCTATATCCCATCCTTAGTAGCAGCAGTGAGCCCCTTTCAGATGAGCATGGGGACTGACGGCAGAGGGAACAGCCGAGGTGTAACCACTGGTACTAAGACGGGAGCTGGCACATCTGGCTAGACAGGACCTTCTGAAATACGATAGCTCATCTGTATGCTTGTGCTTCCCCTTCAGGGCCAATGACATCATTTCCTCTGTGATTAAGAGGAACCAATGCAATAAGAGCAAAAGTTGTCCAACCTCACTAATAATTAAAGCTGCATATGAAAATAGCAAGAGACCGGTACTCACAGAATATTGGCAACCATTCAAAAGGGACGTGATGTTCGGTATTGGTGAGGGAAATGGGCTTTCTCAAATACACTGCGGGTGGGAGTATTGATATAATATTTCTAGAAGGCACACGCTTTGTCTCTCCAGCTGAATTTGAACCCTTAACCTCTCGGCATCCAAGTGGAATGTGGGGCGTGTGCAAATTTTTTTTTAAATCTTTATTGTTACAACAACTTTGAATTAAAGCTAGAGTGAGATTTGTGAATGCATGTGCACACTCATGCACGTGCATGTGTGCCTGTGTGTGTGTGTGTGTGTGTGTGTGTGTGTACTGATGAGATGGCTCAGTGTGTAAAAGCACTTGCTGTTTTTGCAGAGAACCCGGGTTAGGTTCCCAGAACCTATACGGCAGTTCACGACTCTAAGGCTCCAACTTCAAGAACCCAGTGCCCTGCTCTGGCTCCCATGGGTATTGAACAACAGGGGGTACGGGTGTACACTACATGGACGCAGGCAAACAGTCATACATATTTTAAAGTTTATTTATATGTGTACACATACACATAAATGTGAGAAATTAGCATTTGTCAAAAAACTGTACCAGAACTGGTCCTCTACAATGAATTAATATGGAATAGCCAAAGTGTTCCTTGATTTGGTGTCTGGGTCCATGAGTCAGTGCTACACATCGAACACAGACAGTCATCACAAAACGTGAGAGCCTTGAATGGGCTCAGGAAGATGAGGCTACATTTTCGCACACTAGAAAGCACTTCATCGGATCTCTCCATGTCAGGAGTCCATTGTTGCAAAGCCACAAAGAACTTACACAGAGTTCAGAAATTAAAAGCCTACACACCAGGCTTTTAAGCCCTGACAGTTATCACTGTGAAAGTAAATGGGTTAAAAAGGAGAAGTTTTATTTGTTATTTAGTGGTACATTACAATTTGAGGCGTATTCTACCTGGATATCAAGAGGTTAAGTGTTCAAATTCAGCTGCAGAGACGACGCAGCGTGTGCAGATTTTTAAATAAAATCTTTATTGTTGTAACTTTGAATTAAAACTACAGTGAGATCCGTGGATATGTAGTTAGCACTCCCCCCCCCCAGGGCCTGAGTGAAATCACAATGTCATTACCACTAAAGGACACCTTGATTTCAGAGACAGTAAATATAGTGTGTCTGTGCAAAACAAATAGAGCTGTACTGACATGTTAAGTGCTGGCATAGTGAAGCTGAAATGACCCCTCTGTTGCCCATTTATGCCATGGAGAGATGGCCACATACAACCAAGGTATTCACAGAATGGAGCAAGGTGTTTGAGACAAGTCTCACACTCCTGGTTTTCTTCTTTTAAACTCCCTCAGGCCTGAATTGTGGCTCAATGGTCACAGATGTCGCATGTGGATCTGGCCATCCTGGCCACGCGGTTCCCAATTTTCTCATTTGAAGGTGGCCAAATTGACTCCTTCCTTCATTCCTCTTCCTCCAGGGGGCTTCTCAGAAGAGACTGTTTCTCCAAAGTGCTCTGACATGAAGAGAATTAAACGTCTGAAAAATTAAAAACAGTTCTGAAGGGCTGTTTTCTTTAATGTCACGAATGTTATTACAACAAATAATACCGTAAAAGTGAGACTGGATGTCATCGTCTAATCGAGTTTTTATCTTGTTATGGCTTTAGGCTCCACAGTATGTTTGGTTCCTAAACAGGATATAAAGACACAAGGCTTTCCTGTCAGTTGTCAGGCTGACATTTTCTGCTATGGTACACATTACAGTCACCTTTCCTTCTGTCTGTCTGAGTGTCTACAGTAATTTCTATACCTAAAATAACCACTCTTCTCTGTCATGGTTATAGCAAGCCTTCAGTCTAACTGTCACAGATGCATATCCTAACATCAGCAGACTGGTGGAACTTCAGCCAAGGCAGCACAAAAGCCATCTTCTCTCCAAGCTCTGCCCAGAGGGCTTGGCCCCACCTCGAAGCTTATACTTAGCTATCATTAAACTTGCCTTCCACACCCTGTTCGGAACATGGGTGTCTTATGATTATACAAAGTGCAGAAATCAATGGTTGGTCATACATGAGTTCAGGGACGCCCTCCAGGGTGTTGAAATTGGCATCAACTGTCCAACTTCCCAAGGCCACGCCCAAAGCTCAAAGATTAAGACTTAAAACTTGAGGCCAAAGCTGACCTTTGGTACATCTTTTGGGGGATCCCCTTCCTCTGCAAGAGTGGCAAGTTCTCTTCAACACGGAGCCAGCTTTCTAGTTCCTCACGGATTTTTATCTTCCATGATTTCTGTTGTTGTTATTATTATTAGAAGCGTCTGTTTATTTCTCCCATGATTTTTGTTGCTGTTGTTGCTAGAAGTGTGAGTTTCTTTTAGATTTAAGCATGTATTTCTGTTACATATCACACAGAAAAAAAATAGTACCTGCTTTAGGTGTGATTTCCCTCCCCCTCTTCCTCCCCCATCTCCTTCCTCTCCTACTCCCTTTCCTCCTCCTCTTTCCTAGTTACCCTGATGAAGCAGCTTTGTCCCAATATACTTTCTCTATCATAATATATATCTTCATCTCAAACTCAAAAAAAGTCAGGATCAAGTGACCACACGGGCTGAGCTCTGAAATCATGGACTCCGAAATCATGGACTCCAAAATCTCGAGTCAAAATAAATCTCTCCTCTCCATTGGTTGATCGTGTCGAGTATTTTTATCACAGTGACAAGAAGCTGGCTAACACGCTGCCGGCGACCATTCGAGTATAAAATGTTTCCCACAGCTCCTGTGCCTGAGTGCTTGGTCATCATTAAGTAGCACTGCACAGTTTCAGGAGAGGTCATGGAGCCCTTAAGGGGTTAAAAACTAGCTGGAGGAAGTGGATTGCTGGTGGCAGAGGGAGCACTTAGAATTATAACTCAGCTCCATATCCAGCCCGCTGTTTCTCTCTCTCTCTCTCTCTCTCTCTCTCTCTCTCTCTCTCTCTCTCTCTCTCTCTCTCTCTCTCTCTCTCTCCTCCCCTGACCCAGAGCTTCCACACTCCGGCTATGTGCAGCTCCCACCATGAGGGACTGTGCTCTCCCAAACCGTGAGCCAAATCGATGCCTCCATTACATTGCTCCTTTGGGACTTGGTTTTAATCACAACAATGAGAGAAGTCAATGATACAGCGCCCTGACATGGGGGACGGGGGATGGAGGAGGACGCTGAGGATGCTAAAATCATTGTGTTGGACCTCCAAGTGCTTCCAATCTTTAGGTAGCTTCTTCTTGTTCCCTGAGTGTGGATCAAAGAGTCTCAGAGTTTGCTATGCCCTGAGGGATCAGCAGGACACATTGTGCCTCGTACTCAAAAGTCCCTGGTGGAGTCAACTGGACCTCACGCCAAGAGTCACTGCAAAAAGTTGGGACATCTCCCACAGGCAGTGCTTCAGCACAGATCTGCGTCCTATACCTCCAGATGAAGCCCAACTCTTTGGGGTGACGTTAGGCTCTGCCCTGCATTTTCTGTCTCGTCTCAAGCCACTCTCTCACAGAGCATGCCTCTAGTGTCCTGGGCCTCATTCAACCTGTTCCCTTTGCCTAAATTGCTCTTATTGAAGAGCTCTGACTGTCTTTCACTGTGGTGCCAGAATTAGCACTCAGCAAAGACCTTTTCTATCACGCCCCAGAAGAACTGGTAATCTTTCTGCCTGTGTGGACAGGTCACTGCCTTTACTGATCTGCCAGCCCCTGAGGACATGGGTCACATCATTGCCGTCTGTAATCCCCAGCCTCTTTCTCATCCCTATAAAAAGCCTTGACTTCAGCAAACAGAAGGATCTAGAGAAATGCCAAAAGAGGAAACAATTATACACAGTCCAAAATGTGTGTGTGTGTATTTTATACCTACCCACAATGCTGATGTAGACTTGCTAAGTATGGTAGAGAACTTGGAGTTCAATATGAATAGATTATTGATTTCCAAATGTCATTTTTCTAAAAAACTTCAAGTTCAAAGAGACTGGGGTTCCTGGGGTGTCTAGAAAGAGCTGGGCCATGCGCCTTAACCGTTTCCTAGAGTGGACCACTCTGCGTCTTCATCCACGTTCTGAGTGGCAGTGCGTGTATGCAGGGAAGATTACACTGCCAAGAATAAGCTACGCGAGAATCTCACTGAGATCCTAAGTGCCAGCTTGAGAATGGAGTTTGACACAAACTCGGAGACCTCAGCAAGCTTGTGCCTCAGTCTCTCCCCGTCTGCAAAGTCAGGCTGCAGAGGGTTGCCCTCTGTGTTGGCTGTAGAAGATGCGGGGAGAGCTGAGGCATAAGGAACATGAAGGTTTTAAAAGGCGCTAATGTTAAATGTTCTGCACAGTGGCTCTCCTTTCAAACACACCGTCGCCTCTGTCTCTCTCCCCACACATTCACATTGCCTATCTTTAGACCTGCTATATAAATTGAACCCTAGAGTGTGTACGCTTTTGTGCCTGGATCTTACACTGTACCTAACATCTATGTTTTATTTGTCAAAACAGCCATAGGAACTAATTGAGGAAGGGGGATATACATGCCAGAGTTTCAGGCCACCTATAGATTCTAAGTCTCTTGGGAGTAAAAGCTAAAAAAAACATGTTCTTTGGGGGGTTTCTATACCTTAAAGTGACAACCAGTTCATAATAGGACTCAACAGATCTTCGACTGGAGTGAAAAGTATCCAGCGTCCAGCAACTGAACATAAACCAATAACTCATTTTTATCCCCTTTGGTTTATACTGGCAGTCCGGTTGTCCTTCCTGCTTCCCTGATGACCTCTGTCCTTCGCCTTCCCCCACTGTCTTTGCCACAGGGTCTTTTCCTGTTTTCAACTCCTCTGGAGCCCAGTGACTCATGGGAGGCAGTGAGGGAAGAGAGAGGAAAAACTAGGATCCCTCAAAGGCTTCTTATACTCAGAGCACTTCCCAGGCGAGAGAATAAGCTAGAAGCAGCGCCCAGGCCCAAGAGTCAGCCAGGAGAGTATAATGTACCCTGGGGAACCCCGGACCCGGAGGAAGGCCCTAGGGTCTCAGTCTGAAGTCCTTGGCCTTTCCTCTCGATGAGCATCATGGTCAAGTTATAGCCCAGGCCAGCTGTGGGGCACACTGTCATTCCAGCTGTTGTTGAGCAATGGATTCCTGTTGCCAAGATATGGATTTGGTTTTAATAACAGTTAGTGCAAACACTGTAAATTTACTGCTGCGAGAGAGAGTTTTTGAAAACGTCCACTCTGGCTATAATTTTTCAGCCGCACCAGCTGTTTGTGCTCAGCTCATACCTGACACGGTGCTTTGAAATAGCAATCACTGTATTTATAAGAAGGCAAGGACTCATAAATATGTCACAAGTGGAATATACAATGCCATATTTCACCATTTTCTATTTTAAAATGGTGAGTTATGGCTGCAGAAATGCACGCCCATTAAAGGTGATATGATGTATTTTCTGCCCTGTTCAGGAGTCCATCCATCATCCAGACAATAAAGAAAACCGCACTTACTTTTTTCCTGTCGTCTGTAATTTATGATCCCCAAAAAGCTGTAACCTTTTGGCAGGCTCTGCAGAAACCACTGCACTGTTAGCAACTAAATAACCTTTTATAAGGTTTTAAATGTGTTGCTACAGTCTCAATGCACTTGCTGTATTGATCCAGAAGATCTTGGGGTTGTGGGGGGGTTGGGAGGATAGAAGAAGATCCATAACAAAATCAATAACGGCGTATAGATTGTTGAAAGATGCTTCTAATGATTTTTGCCAGCCGTCATCTTTCAGCAGGCCACGCCCTCTCTCTTAGGCTCAGTCTTGGCTCAGAATTGATTGACCTTGCTTTTCAGTTTCCCTCTCCCCTCCCGCCCTTATCGTGCAGCCCAGGCCCAGGAGAGGCGGAAATATCGGCCACCACAGGCGATTCACAGAAAGCTCTGAGAGTCCCGGTCACAACTATCTGGTTGTATAGACAAGACCCAGTAGGTACTGTGGCCCGGTGGTGATTTAGGGATAGAACAGAGACTCTGGCGAAGATCTTCAGTCTACCTTTTTCTAGCCCTGCCATCCTACTTCTGGGGTTCAGCCTGGAGGAGGGAGAGGACAGAGTAAGGGCATGTTTTTCCGATTAGCTTTGTAAACCCAAGCAATCTGCCTGGGGCAAAGCTCAGAGCAAAGAGAAGGGATGGGAGAAGCTTCCTAATGGACTCCGCATCTCACTTTGTTCCCGAAGGTGTGAGACAGCAATAGCCGTGGTCATCTTGCTCACAGGTAGAGAAGATTCTATGTTTGGCATGAGTCGCATGTAGCAGTCCAACAGAAAAGGTAACTCTGGTACTTTCTGTGTTATCCGTCACCTCTGTCTTGTCTCCATCACCATAATGACTCCAGGGACGAAAGTAGATAATCTTTCCAACCATAGTCCCTGCGGGTGGCGCCTCCCTATCTGCCACAGAATAGAGGCACTGTGGTGACGAGGAGCTTCCTGGCCTCCAATCATAAGCTGAGCCATGTCCTCAGAGCTTGGAGGAAGGCCTGTGCAGTCACTTCAGATGCACCCCAGAAGGCCATCTGTCACTGAGCTTAGACACTGTAGTTCTGCTGGACAATCGGACCGTAGTTAGCAGGGGTGCTTGGGCACACCCCCTTCGGGACACTCCCCGTAGGCCAGGACTCTCCTCAGAGGCAGCCGTGTGCTGCAGACTCAGAGTTAGAGCATTTTACAACCTGCAGATCGGCCACCGTTTACGACCGTGAGTAAGGTTTCACAAGAACACAGCCCCGTCTTCCTGCTAGGGGTTGTCTGTGGCTGCTTGTGGCTATGAGAAGCTCCAACACAGGGCATAAAGCACAACTGGTCGAAAATACATAAAACTTGCCCTTTCCGCAAACACCGCGAGGCCCTGACCTTGGCTCTGCCCAATGGCAGTGCAGCGGCCTCTGTAGCAGGTGATCCATGGTTGCTGCTTGCACAGGGATTTGTTACTTACGGATGCTTTGGCGAGTGTGACCTTGGCCGACTCCTCCAGCAATGCTGTAAGATGTAAAGTCTCATTATTCAGGTTTGCAGAGGAGTAAAGCACCATGCCCAAGGTTCCATGGAGTCAGAGATGGGGTGCGGAGAAGAACACAGGTTTCCTTACTCCCACACCCTGAAATCAAGGAACCCCACATGGGCACTCCAGAGCTGAAACTCATGGTTCGAGATCCCGGGAAGGTCACTAACCTTTCTGGACCTCAGTACCTTCCAAATATGATGACTCATTAGTGTACACACGCCAAGGGGCTCTCCAAGCAGAACCCACCCCCTAAACACATAGGATACACTCCCTAAGGCAAAACTCCTTTCTTTTACCCAATCTGACACTTGTCCCACCCAGGGATGAGCAGTAGGAGATGCTAATATAGCAGTGGGATTGTGTGGGAACCCCACAAAGCCCACCAGGTTTCCCTGAACCCCAACAAACTGCATTGAGCCACAGACACAAGGAGTCTTGAAAGCACAGAGCAGGCACTCTTGGCTCCCTGGTCCTACGGCCTCCATGGAGAGCAGTCTATGGAGTGATAGAAGGTCTCACCACTTCAATAATGCTGGGCTATTGGGTAGGGGCAGATTACAAGGACATGGGGCAGTTCACCCTTTGCCAAGTGTCTTGCCGCCTCTGTGTGTGGAAGTCAGACGCTCCCTCTCTTTCTTCTGCACACTCCCAGAACACCCTCGTCATTATTAACATTATAAATAAAAAGAGAGGCAAGTTATTAAATGTAAAATATGCAAAGTTCCTCTCAGAACTCGCTGGGCAGTTCATAAATGCGATGGCTTAATCTTGCTGTGGATCCAGGCAGCTGACGAAGCATCTCCAGCTCTTGGGCTAATTGAAGTTGTTAACAAAGAGGAGGGGAGTGATGGCGGCAGTGGGTGGCTGCCTTGGGGACCCAGAAGAGCTGTCCTGGGTCAAACTGGAGCCCATGATCCTCATCGTCACTGCGGCCAACATTACCAGGGCCCTAGAAACCCCATTAGAGGGAACTGCTTTTCTGTATTTAGCCTGGTTTGAGCTTCCATTCAGACCCTACTTCAACACCCAGGGTGAGTCCTTCTCTGTTATCTGCTGCTGTTTAAATGGATGACCTCAATGACCCATGGGTTAAAGACTTGGTCACCTTTGGAGATGAGGCATATCAGAAATAGGAGGTAGTTAGGTCACTGGGGTTGTGCTCTTAAAGATACAGGGACCCCCATAACCTTCCTTCTTTGCTTCATGGTTACCATAGAGGAAGTATCTTTTTCCACCACATATATCTTCATTTTGTATTGCCTCGCACGATCCCAAAGCATCAGGGCAATCTATGGCTTGAGACTTCTAAAACTCTGTCCTGTTTTGGAGTTGATTATTTTAGATCTTTTGTTAACAGTGACTTGCACACCCAGAGAAAAGCATTTTCAGAAGGAGATGGAGGTAGAATCTTTGAAAGAGTCGGTTTTAGGGTAACTGAAGAATTATGGCCCTTAAAATTTGGACTGAGAAGAAACAACCCAAATGTCTGCCAACAGAAAAACCAACAAATATTTTCAGTGCTGGGATGTTACTTAGGCACGAGAAAGAAAGGAAGAAAGAAAGAAAGAAAGAAAGAAAGAAAGAAAGGAAAGAAAGAAAAGAAAGAAAGAACACATATGTGCTACTACATAGATACACCTTTAAAACATGGTTCTGAACAAAAAAGTCAGGCTTGAAAGGTCACGTGGGGCATGATTCCATGTCTGTGAAGTGTCCAGATTAGGTCAATTCATAGGAAAAGGAAAACAGCTGGTTTCTAGAACCTGGGAGGCAGAAGCACACTGCTTGACCCTATGGGGTCTTATTTGGTGGGTGAGTGGGGTGATGAAAATATTTTGGAGTTCTGAATGACTAAGTGCTGGCGAATACCTTAAACAGTTTGACTCAGTGTTTTTTCAGAGAACTCCAGTTGGTTCCCAACACCCACTTCTGGCAGGCAGCTCCCAGTCACTTGTAACTCCAGTCCCAGAAAATCCAACTCACTCTTCTGGCCTCTACAGGCACCCATACACATATTAAACATACACATACACACACACACACACACACACACACACACACACACACACACACTCTAAAAGGGTTGAGTGTGTGTTATATACATTACACTTCAGTTGTTGTTTAATGTTGAGGGGAAAGTCCAGTCCTAAGACAAATTCTATTTGCCGTGTCCTCATTTGTAAAGCTTGGCTCCCCTTTGTGAGCCACCGATTTTCCCACCAGGAAGTCCAGTCAGGACCTAGCTCTATGACACTGACCCCTATGTAAAATCTCTCCATCTTTTACCTCTTCAACCCATCCAGTCACCCAAAAGAGCTACCCAGGAAGTGAGCAAATCTGTGGGAGAAAGAACATGGCATGGCGGGAGACCAAAGGGGGTTTGATGCCGAGAGTTTCATTAAAGTCTGGTACCGATGTGGTCTGGCAGTGAGCTACTAAATAAGACCCCTGAATTCTTTCATCCTCACTTGCTTTCTCTGCTGCCCAATAGGCATGGTGATGTCAACCTTGCCTTCTTCATAGGCTTGTTTCAATCAAGTCAAGTGTTAGCTAGCTTTCTACAAACACAGCAAATACCTGAGACAATACTCTGATAACCAGAGAGATCTGCTATAATTTTAGAGGTCTGGTCCATGTTGGTCCCACTCCCTGGGGAAGGCATGATGCCATGGTGGGAGGTGTGGGAGCAAAACTGCTCACCCCTGACCAGGAAAGCTAAAGAAAGACAATTCCAGAGACCTACAGACCTCTCACTAGGCTCTGCCCCTTAGAGGTTCCACCTCCTCCCCATCTGTGGACTAAGTCCTTCCCAGAGGTCATTAGGTGTCTCCAAGATTCAAACACCACAGTCAGGGTTGATGACTCTTCAAAAGCCTGTGTATTGGGGATCTAAGAGATGGCTTCAGGCAGGCATTGCTCTTATGTAGGATACAGGACACACACACACACACACACACACACACACACACACACACACACACACACACACACAGTAGCTCACAACCATCTGTAACTCTGTTCCAGGATATCTAACCTCCATGGGCACCAGACACGTATGTGGGGCACATCTATGCCTGTAGGCAGAGGCTCACACCAATAAAAATAAAATAAGTAAATCTAAACAAAAACCTTTAAAAGCCAGTATTTTTTTATTTTCTTTTTTTTCTCTATCTTTATTAAATTGGGTATCTCTTATTTACATTTCAATTGTTATTACCTTTCCGGTTTCAGGCAAACATCCCCTAGCCCCTCCCCCTCCCTTCTTAATGGGTGTTCCCCTCCCATCCTCCCCCATTACCACCTCCCCCAACAATCACGTTCACTGGGGTTCAGTCTTAACAGAACCAAGGGCTTCCCCTTCCACTGGTGCTCTTACTAGGATATTCATTGCTACCTATGAGGTTGGAGCCCAGGGTCAGTCCATGTATAGCCTTTGGGTAGTGGCTTAGTCCCTGGAAGCTCTGGTTGGTTGGCATTGTTGTTCATAAGGGGTCTCAAGCCCCTTCAAGCTCTTTCAGTCCTTTCTCTGATTCCTTCAACGGGGGTCCCATTCTCAGTTAGTGGTTTGCCGCTGGCATTCGCCTATGTATTTGTGTATTCTGGCTGTGTCTCTCAGGAGAGATCTACATCCGGTTCCTGTCGGCCTGCACTTCTTTGCTTCATCCATCTTATCTAGCTTGGTGGCTGTATATGTATGGGCCACATGTGGGGCAGGCACTGAATGGGTGTTCCTTCAGCCTCTGTTCTAAACTTTGCCTTCCTATTCCCTCCCTAAAAGCCAGTATTTTGGAACTACCAAGTTCCTAGTACTGTTGGTCATACTCGGGGAGCCTAGGAATTGAGTGTGGCTGCAGTAGACAGAAGGCAAGAGGCGAGCCCTATCTTCCATATAGGATGGCAAAGCTACCAACAGATACCATGGGAGGGCAGAGCGAGGGGCTGACATGAGCAGTGTGTGGCCAGCAGAAACAGTGTGACTTCCAAATGCCAAGAACCCAGGCCAGACTCTACTGCCAACATTGTGCATTGGAGACACTTAACTATTTTTACCTTGGCCTCCTTGGCTTTTTTGAGATAAAAGCCTTAGACTAAACGTCCACAAAACCTTTTTCTAGCTTTAAAAATCTAGAAGAGGCAAAGCCTGGTAATGTGTTTTTAATAAATAAGTCAAAAGGTAATTGCTAAACGTATAAAGGGGCTTTTTAAAATCAATAGAAAAGATGGCTTCCCCAAAAGGGAAACATGGGTGACGAATACAGGATTTCATGCAAAGTTTTTTCCACTAAATATTTTTTTTTAAATTTTAACTTGAAACCAGCCTACATCTAAAGTAGTAGAACTACTTTTCACTTTAATCCTGACAATTACACCCATAGCCTTTGATGGTCATGATCGTTTTTGTTAGATAAGATCTTTCCATGTAGCCCAAGCTAGCCTTGAACTGGTAACCCTCTTGCCTCAGTCTCCTGAGTGCTGGACACAGACGTGTGAGTCCACCAGGATGTCCTCTCCTACCGTCTGCTTGGTTTTGAGGGGGTGGTGGGCAGTAGATAGAGATGACCAGAAACATGCACATTGCAGATCTGATGACCATCTGAGCACTGGATAATCTCTGCATTTCTTCCTTGTAACTGTGACGTTTCTCTGCATTCCTACAATGGACATGTTGTTTTTTAATTTAGAGGAAACATGTTCAATCTGTGATACATCCTAAAAACAAATTTAAGGTTTTTATATTCAGAACCGTTAAAAATTCGTCCTGGCACCAAAATAGCAAAACATTTCCTAAAGATATCAAAATATGTAGCTAGACACATCCTAGGCCCTAGGGAAGAAACTTGTACATTTACTGTTCTGCTAAGTGGATATAGCGTGAAACCAATGCCTAATGACGTACAGATATACCATAGATTAGCGTGTCTCTCAACCCTCCTCAGAGAATCCTCCTTTAGTTAACATGTATCAATAATAATAAGTAGATATTAACCAACAGAAGCAAGTAAAAAACTCAAGACTACACAGTACTCAGTCTTAAACAAGACACAGATAACGTACTGCTTCTATCCAAGGCTCAGACATCACCAGGAAGAGGGGGCAGAAAGACCGTAAGAGCCGAATGTGATGGATAACGGAATAAACATGTTCCTGAGACGCAACAGGGAAGTGGCAAGTGTGAGCTCAGTGGTTGTGGCAACCACTGGACATACCCATGGGCCATACCCATGGAGTCTTAGGCAGACAGATCCCAGGATGGTACGGGGAAGTGGGCATGAAATCCTACCCCTCGCTAAGGAGTTATTGACAATTGATAGTTGCTAGGCAACAGACCACTATCTTCTTTTAAGGGTGGGACGAGTGGTAGGTGACTGCACTCAGTGGAAGGCCATGCACTCAAGAATATATGAACAGCATAAACTACACTCAACCAGCTTTCAAAAAAGAAAAAGAAAGGGTATCCAACTTTGGGTAAGTAGGGAAGAGGGTGACCTTGGAGGAGAGTATAAGTGAATATTATCAAAATACACAGAATTTTCAAAGAATTGATAAAAGTATTTAAATAAAACAAATGTTTAAGAGTGGAAAGGTAATCTTTATTTTCTGTGGTTGTGTCTCTAGCCCAGCATCCAGCTCCCTAAATTGTTGCTTGGTCTACCGACATTCTCAATTCTTAAGTTTCCTGAAGACAGAAAACTAGGAAGATGTGTTCATGGATCCCAGTACTATAAAAGACACTCCATAAATGTTTGTTTAAAAAAAATGGCAGTATTGAAAGATCGTTTATCTGAAAAATGTTAGGCAAGCGGACAGAAACCATGGCTGGATCCTGAATCATACCCAGCAGTGGGTGTTTTTATTAATATTTTACTCCATCCAGTGACCCTGCTTGGCCTGAACAGGGCGTTAAGTACTGCAATCTAGAACTAGAAATACCCTCGGAGCCCGACTGTGAGGAACTCACGGTTTGGGGATAGAGGCACACCATCGAGATCTTAACGTTTATAATTTATTACCTATATTCAACTACAGTATTCTAAAAATATATATATACTTGGAAGTTTGCAGAAATAAGGAATCCCTAAGTTTTAAATCAAATCATTCTCAGCAGTATAATGAAATCTTACTCCATTCTTCCGGAATATGAGTCATTCATCAATCCAGTGTATACACAATGTATCATATATTACCCATCTTTCCTTACTAACTAGTGCCTGCCTCAGTTGTCAGTGGTAGCTTTGCAGGGCTTACGGATAACTATTATCTGAGGGAAAACATAGCCATGGATAAGGGGAGCGACATGAAGCTAGAGAAGAGGAGAACCGGGGCAGCAGAGACAAGGTCACATGGGCAGAAGGGAGAACAACTGTCACACAGGACTAGATGCTGGAGAACTACACAGAGGTAGGAGCGGGATGCAGGATGTCTCTGAAATCTTCAAACTATGTTTGTCCTGTCACCCACTTCCACACCCATTGCACAGGCCAGGAAGTGACAGCATGGAAATGTGACCCCTTCTCAGAAAGGGGGATCTAAGCAGCAATACCCACATCCTCAGCCTGTGGCCATTGCCTTGAGCCTCAGAATCAACTCTGCACAAATCACCCAGACATCGCTTCCTGGGAAATAACTTCAACCTTGAGGAGAGATGACCCTCAAGCAAGGGTTTCCAACACTATGTTGTCTGCATCCCGTCACCCAACAGAGATATAGGTAGCTCGAGTGTGTCTACTCGGGTATAGGGCAACCTCACCTGTGAGATGGTAGAAATACCCCCAAGGAGTTTGTGTATGACAGTGCACATGTGCTATAGCCTGCATGTGGAAGTCAGGAGACAGCCTCAGCTGTCTTCTTCCTTGTTTGAGGCAGGGTCTCCCTTCCCCTCTACCTCCCCCCTTTTCCTCTCTTTTTCCCTCCTCCTCTCCCTCTCCCTTCCTTTCTCCTTTCCCCTCTCCCACTCTGTTTTGTTTTTCAAGACAGGGTTTCTCTGTGTAGCCCTGGCTGCCCTGGAACTCATTCTGTAGACCAGGCTACAAGCTCAGAGATCTGCCTGCCTCTGTCTCCTGAGTGCTGGGATTATAGATGTGTACCGACGCCGATGCCACCACCGGCTGAGGCAGGACCTCTCTTGTTTGCCACTGTCCTTCATGCTCCAAGCTAACTGGCCTATAAGCCTCTGGATATTCTCTTTCTGTCTCTCATCTCTCCATGAAAGTGCTGGGCTTACAGGCATGTGTCATTGCATCTGGCATTTACATGTGTTCCAGAGATCAAACTCGGGTCATTGCCTTGTAGGCCGAGCTCTTTTATCTGATGAGCCATCTCCTGGGCCAGGAGATGTTTAGTTTGAATGTTTCTCTGTTTTCATCCTCCAGGAAACATCAGCTTCTGCCTCCAAGTTGGTCCAGCTTAGATCTGGAATCCATTATTTGAACACGAGCAAATGTAAATTAATGTATAGTCATCACGTTGGCGTCCCAGCAAGGTAAGGAAATGTTGACATCAGCCTGAGAGTCAAATGAGGCACTGAATTATATGGTGTGACTTGAGGTGTTGACACGCCGGCCCTCTCCCTTCCAACCTTCAGGAAAGAAAGCAAATGCTTCAGAACAGAGCTCATGACTTCATCACTTTCCAGAATTGGACAGTGAAGAGTCCACATTGAGCAGATCCAAAGCATTGCTTCATTCCTGTCCTGGAAGCGGCACCCATTTCTGACTGTCCACTGAGGGTTTAACACTGCACCAGAGACACAGATGACCTCCAAAGACAGAGCAGGTATAACTCCAGCTGCAAATCTGACCAGGGCTGTGGCCTCGCTAGCACCCACCACCCAACCAAACTGTCTACACCATGGTCTTCCTCTCAACCTCCTGATCCTTGCTCAGCCCACACCACTCACCCCATGACTGGAACTCTCCTCTGTGTGCATCTTTCCCGTGGGATTCATTGTCCTTGTCACACTTGTCTTGACAAACTATTTCCCTTAAAACCCTTGAGGGCCTTCCTATCTCACACATCTCTTGGCATAAGAACATTTTCATGATCCCAGTCATTCCAGATTTCCTTTCCCTACTCCGCCCCCTCTGTCCCTACATCGATAGCAACCTCAAGGCATATATAACGTCCACCCAAACTGGTCCTCTGGTGGTCCTTTTTCCAGACCATCTGGGATCCTCCCAGTGATCCTGCACTCTTCAGAGCCTACTCCACTCAACTCTTGTCTCCTTGAAGAGGTGTGACTGGCTGGCCCACAATCCTGTCCCTCCTCTGGACACCTCTGTTCCCTCCCCCTCTGCCATCATATCTGTATAGACATGGCTTGCATGTTGTTGCCTACCTGGTTCTAAGCTCCTTGAAGTTAGACCCTGATATCATCCTCTCTGAATCTCCGGCTGCATTCATAGTATCGGAAACTTAACCCAGTTTTGACAAATGCCCATCAGACAATTGTCACTGTCTTTGAATGTCAAGCGACTTTGACAGAATAGCACCTTCTACCGAAGAAGTCTCTGCTTTAATCTCCGGAACCCACGATCACGTTCCGATGCACAGCTAAAGGGACCCAGGCTGCGTTTGACTAAGGTTGTGAACCCTGAGACAGGACGATTATCCCGGATTAGCCAGGTGAGGTCATCTATAGAGCGGCTCCTACAAACTGGAGAGCCTTCATCAGCTGTGGTCACAGAGAGACCTAACAATGAAAGAGCAGTCACAGAGGCACGGTTTCTGGCTCTGAAGAGGGAGGAAGGTACACAAACTAAGGACCCTGGGCATCCTTGGGAAGCTGAAAACCATAACATGCCTTCTCTCTGAGGACCTCCAGAGGGAGTCCAGCCCTGATGACACCTTGACTTGGCCCACTTGGCTTGGTCCATGGTGGCCCCCCAGACCTACATTTCTCTTAAGTTACTTACTTGATGGCTGCTTGTCACTGCAACAATAGAAAAGCCTAATGCATCAAGTTCCTGCTGGAATGCTATTAAGGAAACGTGCATAAGATGCCCACGGGGCCGTGTGAGGGAAACAGACATCCGACTGAAGTTCAAGCCTATCTTTTTGCAGAAGATAACATTAGAACTAATTTTTTTTAAAGGATTTGGGCAAAGAATAGGCACGGGGCACCATAAAACAGTATGCCCTCCAGCCTTAGGTCTGAAGACTCTGCCAGCTTAAGGAAACAACATCGTCAGGAAGCTTGACCCAACCTCAAGCCTCACTCCAGTACCAGACTCCCATGATCCCCTTGTTTAAACAGACATGAACTTACTGAGAGACTCATCCCGGTACTGCCAGCCTGCAACAGCGTTAGCGTTTGTAGACTGGCAGGTCAGACTAGACTTACTAGATGTAAAAAGGAAACAAGAGAGTGCACAGGAGAAGGTTGGACTTGACTTATCACCGAGCATCTGGTGCCTGTCCCAACTCATAGACGCAGTAGGAGGGGAGATGATGAGGACACCACTGTTGCCTGTTCTTGATGGGAAAGCTTTCACGAGGAGGCGGACCTGGAGCCAAGGCCTTCCTGAGAAGAAGAAAGTCATCCAAGCAGTAGCCCAGCTTGGCTGGGACACAAAGACAAACATAGTTCATTGCTGTCTGATAGAGTAGTTAGCTATTTTTCTCTACCTGACAGCTTGCCCAACATCTCCCCACAAGGCAAGTCAGGCATGGTGATTCAAGCACTGGGGAAACTGAGGCAGGAGGATCAGGAGCTCGTGCCCTCCCTGGGCTTCATAGAAACCTTGTTTTTAAAATAAAAGTGGGGAGGGCTGGCAGGATGGCTCAGCAGTTAAAGGTGCTTGCCTTCAATACTGGGGACCTGAGTTTGATCCCCAGAACCCACATGGTGGCAGGAGAGAACCAACTCCTGAACGTCATCCTCTGGGCTCCATTAGACATGTGTGTCCTTTCCCCCAACAAATAAATGTAAAACAAAAAAATTCAATCAATAAATAAGAGGATAAGATATAGCCCAATTGGGGATGGGGATTTAGCTCAGTGGTAGAGCGCTTGCCTAGCAAGCTCAAGGCCCTGGGTTCGGTCCCCAGTTCCGAAAAAAAGAAAAAAGAAAAAAAAAGATATAGCCCAATTGGTACAGTGGGTGCTTGCCTGGCACACCAAAGTTCTGGTTTCAATCACCATAGTGCACACTTGTAATCCTAGAACTCAGTGGAGAGAGGAAGGAGGGTCAGAAGCCCAGAAGTCCCTCACCTCATAGCAAGCTCAAGACCATGAAGCCTTATCTCAAAAATAAATAAGTCAAGTCCCCAGGTCACTGGATTCTGCCTCAAGGATGAGGAGGAGTCCAGCCCTGAGTAATCAGGCTGATTGTTGAGAAGCAGTTGCATCCTAAGGACATGAACAGCTCAGAGGATGATGTAATGAAAAGCCCAAGAGGCAGAAAGCTAAGAACACGGTCTTCTCTTTATTCTCTACCCTGGAGTTACGAGGGAAGGGTTAGGTCTTTGTTTTCCAGCAGATAACCTCTGACCCAGGGCAAGGGTAGCTTATGAAATTCCTGTGGCTTCTACCTCCTAGCCAGAGTCCGATACACAACTGCTGAGCTCTGAGACCTTGGCAGCGTCCACAGGATTTGTGTGTAGGCGGCTTCCTAAGCCTTCTTATCAAAAGTCACCAAGGAGGATGACAAACAGGAATATGACCTAGTATGCCCGCACACCTGTAACCCCAGGGTTCACTAGACAGGAGGGTGGTGAGTAAGGCTAACCTGGGCTAAAGGCAAGACTCTGTCTTAGAAAGGAAGTAAGGAATGGAGACGAGGGAAGAATGAACATCGGGAGAGATGAAAGAAAGAAAAGGGGTGATAAGCATGGATCGATCTGCATTCTTCTACATGTTGACCTCCAGTTGAACCAGCACCATTTGCTGAAAATGCTATCTTTTTTTCCATTGGATGGTTTTTGGCTCCTTTGTCAAAAAAATCAAGTGACCATAGGTGTGTGGGTTCATTTCTGGGTCTTCAATTCTATTCCATTGGTCTATCTGTCTGTCTCTGTACCAATACCATGCAGTTTTTATCACTATTGCTCTGTAATACTGCTTGAGTTCAGGGATAGCGATTCCCCTGGAAGTCCTTTTTTATTGTTGAGGATAGTTTTAGCTATCCTGGGTTTTTTATTCAGATGAATTTGCAAATTGTTCTGTCTAACTCTTTGAAGAATTGGATTGGTATTTTGATGGGGATTGCATTGAATCTGTAGATCGCTTTTTTGGCAGAATGGCCATTTTACTATATTAATCCTGCCAATCCATGAGCATGGGAGATCTTTCCATCTTCTGAGGTCTTCTTCAATTTCTTTCTTCAGAGTCTTGAAGTTCTTGTTGTACAAATCTTTTACTTGCTTGGTTAAAGTCACACCGAGGTACTTTATATTATTTGGGTCTATTATGAAGGGTGTCGTTTCCTAATTTCTTTCTCGGCTTGTTTCTCTTTTGTGTAGAGGAAGGCTACTGATTTATTTGAGTTAATTTTATACCCAGCCACTTTGCTGAAGTTGTTTATCAGCTTTAGTAGTTCCTGGTGGAACTTTTGGGATCACTTAAATATACTATCATATCATCTGCAAATAGTGATTTTTGACTTCTTCTTTTCGATCTGTATCCTGTACAAAGCTTAAGTCCAAGTGGATCAAGGACCTCCACATCAAACCAGACACCTCAAACTAATAGAAGAAAAACTAGGGAAGCATCTGGAACACATGGGCACTGGAAAAAATTTCCTGAACAAAACACCAATGGCTTATGCTCTAAGATCAAGAATCGACAAATGGGATCTCATAAAACTACAAAGCTTCTGTAAGGCAAAGGACACTGTGGTCAGGACAAAAGCGGCAACCAACAGATTGGGAAAAGATCTTTACCAATCCTACAACAGATAGAGCCTTATATCCAAAATATACAAAGAACTCAAAAAGTTAGACCATGGGGAGACAAATAACCTATTAAAAAATGGGGTTCAGAGCTAAACAAAGAATTCACAGCTGAGGAATGCGAATGGCTGAGAAACACCTAAAAAAAAATGTTCAACATCTTTAGTCATCAGGAAATGCAAATCAAAACAACCCTGAGATTTCACCTCACACCAGTGAGAATGGCTAAGATCAAAAACTCAGGTGACAGCAAATGCTGGCGAGGATGGAGAAAGAGGAACACTCCTCCATTGTTGGTGGGGTTGCAGACTGGTACAACCATTCTGGAAATCAGTCTGGAGGTTTCTCAGAAAATTGGACATTGAACTGCCTGAGGATCCAGCTATACCTCTCTTGGGCATATACCCAAAAGATGCCCCAACATATAAAAAAGACACGTGCTCCACTATGTTCATCGCAGCCTTATTTATAATAGCCAGAAGCTGGAAAGAACCCAGATGCCCTTCAACAGAGGAATGGATACAGAAAATGTGGTACATCTACACAATGGAATATTACTCAGCTATCAAAAACAACGACTTTATGAAATTCGTAGGCAAATGGTTGGAACTGGAAAATATCATCCTGAGTGAGCTAACCCAATCACAGAAAGACATACATGGTATACACTCACTGATAAGTGGCTATTAGCCCAAATGCTTGAATTACCCTAGTTGCCTAGAACAAATGAAACTCAAGACGGATGATCAAAATGTGAAGGCTTCACTCCTTCTTTAAAAGGGGCGAGAATACCCTTGGCAGGGAAAGAAAGGCAAAGATTAAAACAGAGACTGAAGGAACACCCATTCAGAGCCTGCCCACATGTGGCCCATACATATAGATCCACCCAATTATACAAGATGGATGAAGCAAAGAAGTGCAGACCGACAGGAGCCGAATGTAGATCGATCCTGATAGACACAGCCACAATACAGCAAATACAGAGGCGAATGCCAGCAGCAAACCACTGAACTGAGAACGGGACCCCGTTGAAGGAATCAGAGAATGAACTGGAAGAGCTTGAAGGGGCTTGAGACCCCATATGTACAACAATGCCAAGCAACCAGAGCTTCCAGGGACTAAGCCACTACCTAAAGACTATACATGGACTGACCCTGGACTCTGACCTCATAGGTAGCAATGAATATCCAAGTGTAAGAGCACCAGTGGAAGGGGAAGCCCTGGGTCCTGCTAAGACTGAACCCCCAGTGAACTAGACTGTCGGGGAGGGCGGCAATGGGGGAGGGTGGGAGGGAACAAACCATAAGGAAGGGGGGTGGGAAGGGATGTTTGCCCGGAAACCGGAAAGGGAATAACACTTGAAATGTACATAAGAAATACTCAAGTTAATAAAAAAAAAAAAAGAAAGAAAGAAAAGGGGAAGGAAATGGAAAGATGGAGGTGAGAAAGGACAGAATTACCAGGGCAGGGAGGAAGGAGAGATGGGTGAATGTGGTTGCTTCCATTCCCTTGGCTTCTCCCTAAAAGAGGCTTCTCCTCAAGCTGTGGGTTGTGGCCCCTTTGAGGGCTCTAGTGACCCTTTCACAGGGTCACACATCAGATATCCTACATGGCAGATATTTACATGATCAGTAGTGAAATTGCAGTTACGAACAGCAAAAATAATTTTATGGTTAAGGGTCATATGGCATTAGGAAGGTTAAGAACTGGTGCATTAAAAAGAATGATGTGGGACCCGTTATGCTCTCACTGGTGGCAGTTTCTGTAATGTGGTGTAAACTTGAATTAGGAATCTTCGCCATCCACGGCGCCTGTCCTTGTGAGTTCTACACTTGACACAGTCTAGACTCTACTACAGTCACCTAAGAAGGGAATCTCCATGGAGGGATTACAAAGATTAGATTGGCCTGTGAGCATGTCTATGGGGGATTCTCTTGACTATTAATTGATGTAGGAGAGTCTAGCCCACTATGGGCAGCACCATCCCCTAGGAAAGTAGTCTACGCTATATTAAAAAAAATTAGCTAAGCTTGTGCTACACGCAAACCAGCAAGCAGTGTCCCTCCACAGTCCCTGCTTCAAGCTCTTGCTTGAGTTCCTGCCCTGAGTTCTCTCAAGAGTGTGGCCTAGAGGTATAAACCAATCAATCCTTTTCTTCCTTCAGTTGTTTCTAGTCAGTGTTTCATGGAGAAACTAAACTAGAGCAGTGTTCCTTGGGAGAACTGAGGGCTGTAGGGCAGTACACCTCTCACCTAATAGCACAATCTCCAGGATGATAACCCACCAGAACACATCTTCCTGGTTTGGGGCCTGAAGCCACATACTCCAGAAGTCCTCGTAAGCCCAAGTTGTCTCTGTTTAAATGTGGAATTAAGGAGCAAACCACAGGACTAGAAGGTTCCTTTTGTCATGTGTCCCAGCCTTTCTGGCAGACAGAATCTAGAGGGACCCTGAAGTCAATTGTAAGGAACTGGATTCTCAGAATTCTCAAGGCCACAGGTAAGTCAGTGAGTGAGAAAAGAGATTAGCCCAGACTACCTGAGAGAAAGGAAAGCAGGTGATGCATTTCTTTGGTGTTTGGTGGCCACAGGCTACCCCCTGATAGAAGTACCAAATATCCTACTGGCTAAACCAAAATACTCAGTTTCTCTCTACTCATTTTTCATTTCTGTCTTGATGAAAATCTTGCAGGGTTTGTTTTGATTGTTGTTATTCGATCCCACTGTGAACCCTGAGATTGTTATTTACTGGGAATTAAAAAAAAAAAAAAGTTTCCTGTGGTGTGGCTCAGCCCTGGCACACACCTTTAATCCAAGAACTTTTTGTTTATTGTAAACAGGATTAAATAAAGTCAACCATAGGTCAAGAGGTAGAGCAAGCAACCAGTTGACAAGGAGTGAACACAGTCAAAAACCACAGAGAGTTAGAGGGAGTCAGGAGGATGGATAGAGAGGCTCACAGGAAGTAGAGAGGAGGGACTTTCAGTTTGAAAGGTGTTTTTGAGATGGTGTGGAGAAGGAGAGCTTCCTTTCGGAACGCTGACTATGGAGGAAGGTCAGCTGGGTGCTTTCTCTGCCTCTCCGAGCTAGCAGGCTTTCCCTCAGCATCTGGCTCCCAAGTCTTTATTGATAAAAATCAAACATTTGAGATTTCATTTAAAAAAAAAGAAAAAGTTTTGTCTCCACCACCACAGCATAAATGGACCCATGACCTAAGACAGTGTCATCTCAGATGCGTCCAATATGGCTCCTGCTTCTCTGGTTCCTGAGCCAGAAGAATGCAGAGAGGCAGCTTTACAACCCCAGCCCCCAGGGTTAAGGCTGCCACACTTCCGCTCACCTCCCAGTCAGTCCATCAGAGGCAGTAAATCCTGCATCCTGAGGCCCAGTCTCCTATCAGCCTCATCCAGGCCTTGGAGCCAGGAACAATTGTTCAGGGGCCCCGGGTGATGGCCATACTCTAATACATCCTGGCCTAACCCTGCTAGAGAAAAGGCCAAGTCTGGATTCCATCTAGAGGCTGGATGGCTAAAGACAGGAAGATGGGGCTTTTCAAAAGAGGCCCAGGATTGGGGGTTGACGGAAGGGAAATGGAGGAGTCCTGTACATAACATTTGAGCCGCTAGCCTTTTTCCAGATTGGGTTATTACATTAATTCAGAACTTATGCTCACACTTAAAAGATTTCTGTCATACTTTATGAACACTGTGATCTCAGAGTAATTTGCCCTGGAAATATGTCACATTAAATCAGGGACACTAATAAACTTTATTATGTATTCTCCATGTGGGTCAGATCAGGCAGACAGAGCAACTTCCTGTTGCATGTATCTGCACGCCCCTCAAGGATGGCCCCTCCTAGGGTGGAAGTGGAAATAGGCTGGGTAGCATTCCCTCGGCGTGTGCAACAGGGTGGTTTGAATATGCTTGGCCCAGGGAATGGCTCTATTAGGAGGTGTGGCCTTGTTGGAGTATGTAGTGCCTTGTTGGAGGAAGTGTGTCACCTAGGGGTGGGCTTTGAGATCCTCCTCCTAGCTGCCTGGAAGTCAGTCTTCTCCTGGTTCCCTTCAGAACAAGATGTAGAACTCTGAGCTCTTTCTCCAGCAGTTACCTGTCTGGATGCTGCCATGCTTCCCTCTTTCAATACTTGACTGAACCTCTGAACCTGTAAGCCAGGCCCAATTAAATGTTGTCCTTAGAAGAATTGCCTTGGTCATGGTGTCTCTTCACAGCAGTGGAAACCCTAAGACATCAGGGCTGCATTAGAAGCCTGGCCCACTGTCCCACAAGGGAAACTCATTCTGGTTTCCAAAGGATGGGCTCAGTCTTTGGAACTCACTCTGAACTTGTGGTTGTAACATCTTCCATGTGCACAGTGATGGCCTTCAGCCTGGACTGTATGTAGCTGCTAAGAACCGCTTCATACATACAAGGGAGATATTAAAAAGCACTAGCTAACAGCCAGGCACAGTGGTGCAGGATTGTAGCCATAGCTTAGGGGAGAGAGACTGGAGAGTTCCAGGTCAGTCTGGGAGCTGTATGGAGACCGTGCCTCAACCAAGTTCTAAGAGTTAGCCCTTCTGTTGTCCTACCAGCTGGTATGTGACAGAGCACACACCAGCCAGGACCCGATGGTAGAAAAAGCATAGGCGTCCAGACCGTTTCCACTTAGCAGATATTTTGTGATGACTTGCGTAAGAGTTTTTTGTTTGTTTGTTTGTTTTTCTTTAAAGCCCAACGTGATCCATGCCCACGGCTGAGGACTTGGAATAGAATACAGATCCAATTAAAATCCCAATAGGGTAATTTGAAAAACTTAGTTAACTTATTATAAAATATGTATAAATCTATACTCTTCTTTATAGAACATAAAGTACTTTTTAAAAAAAATTTTAAGTTCATATAAAAATATCTAAGAATAATCAGGAAGGACTTGTGCCATCACATATTAAGCACAAAATGTATGTGGGTGTGGGAGCTGGTGAGAGGTTCAGCCATTAAAAGCTGGGCTCACAACCAAAACATTTAAGAGAGAGAGAGAGAGAGAGAGAGAGAGAGAGAGAGAGAGAGTGCATGAGTGTGTGCATGTGTGTGTTTGTGTGGAGAGGGGGGAGAGAGAGGGAGAGGGAGAGGGAGAGAGAGAGAGAGACTTGAGATTGCCCACACCACTTTATATATACAAACTTTCAGACACCAGCCCTGGGGCTGTGAGAACGAGCAGAAGAAAGAGAGCGCTGACAGGAAGTCTGTGCTGACCACATGGATTCCCAGGAAGTTTTACCAGCATAAACAGTCGTGCATTCATCTAGTCCCACTGCTCAAAGAAACTGGAATTCTTTTCTCTGGGGAAAAAAAAAGGCTGGAGAAATGGCTCTCTACAGTTAAGGCTGATTACTGCCTGTTGCAAGGGATTCAAGTTTAATTCCCAACTCCCAAACCCAGTGACACACAACCTCCTGACACTTCAGTCCTGGGGAACGCAATGCTTCTGGCCTTTATGGATACACACACACACACACACACACACACACACACACACACACACACACACACACACACACATCTTTTAAAAATTAAAAAACCTAAATCAAATAGAGTCTGAACTGAAGACAAGGCTCATAGGCTTCCAGGAGTGAGACAGAGTAGAATGGACTCCGAATATCAAAACGAAGATGCTGGGTCCTGTCCTCTGTCCCTGGAATGCCAGCATCCAGGGAACCTTCATGCACATCAACAAAAGCTGAGCAGGTCCAGAGAGAAGACCCCACATGCGGGTCTGAGAGAGACAAAATGGAAAGGCCTCTGGCAACCCGCTCTCCCTAGGGAAGCCCCCACACACAAACATCCTCCACTCAAGCAGGGAGAGACAGTGAGAAATACTTCTCACAGAAGACATAATCAAAAACAAACATGAGGAAAAGTGTTTGGAAGAAAAACAGACAGGGCGATCTTATTCTCAGAGAGAGAGGATAGCTTCTCGCCATAAATCAGAAACAAAGCGGTGCCTTAGATGCCTGCGTGACAGCAAGACGCTGCCGGTGGAAACCAAATTGGAAAGCCAAACACCATGGCTCAAGGAGATTCCGATTATAAGTTCAGGGGATCGTATATCATTTAGAAGTTAGTGGCCATATAAGATGAAAGAAGAAATTATTTTAAATCCAGTGTAATCGGAAAGGCTAATGTCCAGAATTTCATTTAAAAAATGAAGAGAAAATGTAAGAGGGAAATCACTAATGAAAAAATCAATTAAATCTGGGAGATAGACAGCTCACTGATACAGGACTTACCTGGCATGCTTAAGTCCCCACACATCTCCAGAAGTTTATAGACACATGGTCTACACAGCAGGGAATAAGAGACCTTGTCAATGTAGAAACAATGTAGAAAGGTATTACTGATACCCAAGATGGCTCTCTGACCCCTATACACACGCAAATACACATGCAATACCACGCATGTACCTTTACACACACACACACACACACACACAGAGAGAGAGAGAGAGAGAGAGAGAGACTTTTTTAAAGAAGACAAAAGATAAAAATAAATAGAAAGATGCCTTTCGTTCACGAGCAAAAAGACAAATTATTTAAGATGTCCGTACTACCAAAGCAATCTGTAGATTCCACGCAATGTCTTGAAGAACCCCAACAATACCTTTTTTTTTTTTCAGAAAGGGGGGAAAAATCATCCTAATTTATACATGGAATCTCAAAGGATTCTGACCAGCCAGAACAATCTGGGAAAAAAATCAGAGCTCCCACACTTGCAGGTTTTATGGCATATTGCAAAACTCAGGCAATCAAAACTGTGTAGTGCTGGCGGAATAAAAATAACCAGAAATAAGTAGAGAGAAAATAGAGAGAAATCAAGTTCTGTGTGTATATGTGTGTGCATGTGCTAGTGTGAGTACGTGAATATATATACACATACACACATTATATATACATATATATGTGTGTATATATATATATTAAATGATTTTTGACAAGAGTGCCAGAACCACTCAACAGTGTTTTTAACTAGTGATGATAGGAAAAAAAGAATACCCACATGCAGAAGATTAAATTGGATCTTTATCTTATACAAAATACAAAAATGATCCCCAAACAGGCCAAAGACCAATTGACCAGAAGAAGAAAAAAAGAAAGACAAGGGGCTGGAGAGATGGCTCAGTGGTTAAGAGCACCGGCTGCTCTTTCAGAGGACCCACATTGTGGCTCATAACTCTTGTTATAGATGGGATCCAGCACCCTCCTCCGTCCTCCAGAGGCACCAGGCATGCACATGGCACACAGACATGCGTACAGGCAAAATAGCCATACATGTAACAATAAAAATAGAAATGAAAAATTTAAAATAGCACCAAATCTGCTTAAAAATAATAAACGTCTTATAAGAATACAAAGGAGAAGTTCGTCGTAACGCTGAACGTGAAGTGTTTTCTTGAATGCGAGTTCAAAATCATGGGAAGGAAAGTCATTAAAAAAAAGTTAGACATCATCAAACGTACAAGCTTTTGTGCATCAAATGACAGAATTGACAGAGCTAAAAAGCCTCACATGGAAGGAAGGTGAGTATTTGCAAGTCATATACCTAATAATGGATTGATACTCAGACTCCACAAAGGGCTTCCAAACTCAGCAACAGAAAGAGTAGTGTTTAAATAGGCAGCAGGTTGAACATTTCTCTAAAGAACTTGTTTGCATGGTTCATATGCATAGGAAATAATGTTCACAGTTAATCATTTAAAAAAAATACAAATCGTGACCATGATGAACAGCTAGTTAGCTTCCACTAAAATGACAAAGAAAAAAGGAGGGAGAGGGAGAGGCAGAGGAGAGGCGGGGAGGGGGAGGGAGAAAGGGGAGAAAGTGGAGGAGGGAGAGGGAGAGGGAGAGGGAGAGGGAGAGGGAGAGGAGGGAGGGAGAGGGGGAGAGGGAGAGGGAGAGGAGAGGGAGAGGGAGAGGGAGAGGGAGAGGGAGAGGGAGAGGAGAGAGAACTATGGTAGCATCCACAGGACCTGCACAGGTCTAAGCCAGATGGGGTCCCAGCACTGAAAGGGAAGTGGACACTAGCCCCATCCCTAACCCCAGATGCTATCTCCAATCTCCAGTAACTCACAAAGGAAAAGTCAGTTTCTGTCAACAGAGTCTCACTTGAGACCCTGGCCAACACGAAATGAACTCAGTGGTATTTGGGGAGAATTCCCTGTCTCATAATGCTTTGTCTGGGCATTACTTTTATTCTTCTTTTTTTTTTCTTGTATATCTTTTACATATATTTTATGGTTTCTGGGGTTTTGTCTTTATGACATTTTCTGTGTGTGTGAACGTATGTGGGTTTTGTTGTTTTGGGGTTGGGGGGGTTTTGGGTTGCTTTTTTTTTGTTTTGTTTTGTTTTTGTTTTTTGTTTTGTTTTGTTTTTTGTACTTTTCTAGGCTCTTTTCCTTCCCTTAGTTTGCTTTGCCCTGTTCTGGTTTGTTCGTTTTGTCTTATCTTACTTTATTATTGCTTAGATGCCTGTCTGTATTCCCATGAGAGAGAGAGAGAGAAAGAAAAGGTATGGATTTGGGTGGGTGGAAAGTTGGGGAGAAGTTCGGGGGGGTACCATAACAGAATATAGTATATGAAAAAATGTATTTTCAACAAAGAGAGAGGGGAGAGATGATAGGAGAAAAGGAAGGAAAAGAGAGGGAGGAAGGGAGGGAAGAAAAGAGAGGGAAGGAAGGAGAGAAGGAGGAATGAGGAAAGGGGAAGGAGGAAGGGAAGCAAAGAAAGGACTGGAGTTAGCTTAGCTCCTTGCTAATGAAGTGCAGCTGATGTGGAGAACGCCTAGGGTGAAGGCAAAGACTGGAATAAGCCTGCCTCCAGTTCACATTAGCATCACTCACTGAACACTAGAAGTAGCACAGATATTCACTGAGGAAAGGATAGCGTGATGTATCTATTTGGTGCACACCAGTTGAGCACAGAATGGAGGAAAATATTGTTATCATAATAAGTGGGTGGGGCCTTTCCGCCGGGGTAGCCATCTTCCAGTAAGTCACCAAAATGACGAACACATAAGGAAAGAGGAGAGGTACTTGGTATATGTTCTCTAGACCTTTTAGGAAACATGGAGTCATTCCTTTGGCCACATACATGCGAATCTACAAGAAGGGTGATATTGAAGACATCAAGGGAATGGGCACTGTTCAAAAAGGAATGCCCCATCAGTGTTACCACAGCAAAACCAGAAGGGTCTACAATGTCACCCAGCATGCCGTGGGCATCATTGTAAATAAGCAAGTTAAAGGCAAGATTCTGGCCAAGAGGATCAATGTGCGGATTGAGCACATCAAGCACTCAAAGAGCAGAGACAGCTTCCTGAAGCGGGTGAAGGAGAACGATCAGAAGAAAAAGGAAGCCAAAGAGAAGGGCTCCTGGGTTCAGCTGAAGCGCCAGCCTGCGCCACCCAGAGAAGCCCACTTTGTGAGGACTAACGGAAGGAGCTGAGCTGCTGGAGCCCATTCCATACGAATTCATGGCCTAATGTATACAAAGGAAATAAAGGACCTGGACTGCAAAAAAAAAAAAAAAAGTGGGTAGAACCACAAGAGAGAGTGTGTGCGTGCTCGCACTCGAGAGTAAGGGGGTGCTAAATAAAAGTTAGAATTAAAAGAACAAATATTATCTTTCCCTATGTCTAAAGAACTATTTAGCGGAGACAGAACAGGTCACTGTTTGCCTGGGGTTGGAGGTGAGAGTTGAGGCTGAGTAGGTGTCAGGAGTAACAGAATCATCCCAGCAATTGCAATGACAGCCCCATAACTACACACTTACTAAACTCATCCCCTGTGCCCTTAAAAACGGGGAGACTTTATGGTACATAAATTGTAACCATAGAGTTGTTGTTGTTCTCCTAAAGTAGTTGATGGATTCTCTTTTCCAGCACTTACTATGCTGCCCCAGAGCTTTGCTCCAAATGCTGAGAATGAGCAAGAAGGGCTGGTGAGGGCGAGTCAGGTGAACAAAAGTAAAAGCATTCTATCCACAGAACACCCAGCAAAGAGAACTGCTGGCCTGAGAGCCGTTCTTCACGATCCAAGAAGACGTAGAGCCCTGATGGAATCCCTCCTGCTGCGGGAGGTGAACACTGGCCCTCTGTGGTGTTCTCAGCCTCCCCCTTGGGACATCACGACACCAGCACAAGGAAAAAGCAGCCCTGGGATGAGGAGCCTCACTTCTCCTGCCAACTTATGGTCTTTAGGAAAAGGTGGAAGCATCACCAAGGGTGGGGTGCAGCGCAAGAGGTGGCTGCATGTGTGTGACTCTGTGCACAGAGGACTCGCCAACCAGTTCCAGCATACACATGGTTAAACTCACGGCCAAGCCCGGGGAGAGACAAAAATATAAAGTTTCGCCACAATTATATTACACATTTTTAATTATAGGGAGAAGATAAGAAGGCAATAGATTCCAATGTTAGCCTCCGATGGTTGTTAATTTTTAACAGAAAATAAAGTGGTCCTCAAAAGAAACCCTGTTCTCATGGCTTGGCCCACATACAAATTAGTGGGCCAGATCTGCAGAGGGGAAGAGAAAATGCTGAAGTCCAGCTTTTACACGATGCAAGAGGCTTTTACAGAAGCAAGATTTTTAAAGGATAAAAATAATCGAGAGGCCAATGGTGGAGTGCACACCTGTGACCCCAGCACTCTGGAAGTTGGCGGGTGGGGTGAGCTTTGACCCAGCCTGGACTATGCAGTGAAGAAAGAAATAAGAAGGGAAGAATGGGAAACAGAAGTGGAAGGAGAGAGAATGGGAGGGAAGGAGGAATAGAGGTTTAGAGAACTAATCTCAAAGTCTGTGTTGTTACTGAGAGAACCATTAGAACACAAGGAGATAAACGCAACAGAGTCCAACAACTTTCACCAGGTTCCTTGGTTGGAAATCTAGTTCCTCTCCCATTAGGCGTGGTGGCCCTGTTCATCCTTCACTCAGTGCGTGGAGAAGCCTGGGACAACAGAATCCAGAATCTCAATTCCTATGGGAAACCTCCACTCCACAGGTTCCCCAAAGACCATTCCTTTGCTCCGACTTCCTGAGTAGCCAGTTCCTATCAGATTAACCAAATATTTACAAAGTTGCCACTTTCCCATTATCTCTTGCAGACAAAACAAAAGGCGTAGTTATTTTGTGTCGAAAAGGTTCACTGAAATTAAGCAGTGCACAGTATATGCAACTTACAAACTATCAGCTATATGTGCCCCCCACAGGTTCATGTGTTTGAACTCTTGATCACCAGCTGCTGTGCTGTTTTGAGAAGCTGTGAAAGCTTTGAAGCCCATGGTCTAGCTGTCTGCTACATGCCACTGGGGACAGGGCTTTGAGGGCTACAGCCACTCCAGACTTCCAGTATGTGCTCTTACAAGTTCCTGTGTCTGTGGCCTGAAAAGGACCACTTCAGTCACCGTGCCCTCCCCATCACAAAACTCTGAGCCGAAATAATCCCCCCTCTTTACATTGCTGTGGCGGGGTGTTTTGTCACAGAAGCAAGAAAGTAACTACTTCAGAAGCAATTCCCACTGCTTAGAGTCATTGTAAGAATTAAGCGCCTCAGTGTCTGTTAAGCACAGCTCACAAAGAGGACAGACATCTGGTAAATGGTAGGTTCTTGCCACTATTTTCCATTCCCCGGCTCACCGGTTGTCTTCACTGGTGTATGCACACAAACACATAAACATCACACACACACACACACACACACACACACACACACACACACACACACACATTTCACAAATCATATTCTAAGAAGCTGCACTGACACGGCCCATGGAAAAATTGAAAGGAACTCTCTTCAACAAGGTTCAGCCTCAGCAGTACTGGCCAGATGAAAGACTGGGGGCTGCTCCTACAGAGAACCAGAATTCCGTTCCAGCACCCAGCTCACAAGCACCTGTAATTCCAGCTTCATAGGATCCAGCACCCTCTGCTGGCCTCCACCAACACTTGTACTCACATGCACATACCCACACAGAGACCTACAGGCATACACATAGTAAAAAGAAATGTGAAGGGACCATCCAAATGTATACTGCAAGACAGGAAAGGGCACTTTTACTCCCAGAAACGGAGCGGGTTCCTGCAAGCAGCAAGGGAACGGCCATCTTCCTCCCACGTCATCTGACCCCATACCTGTCTGGAGGGGGTAAAAGGCCAGAGCACTCAGATTTGGCTAGCACTGTGCTGACAGGCAGAGCCTGGTGCACTTGAATGATGACAAGGATGGGGATGCCCATTTAAAGCCCTATAAGATGATGTAGCCTGGTAACAAGCAAACTACTGGCCCCGCCCATTCCCAGCTATTCTCTGTTGGAGCTTAATCAGTGATTGGGTGGGGTCAAGATTAAACGCAACCTGTCTCCAGTGTCATAAGCAGCCTTGACTCTTGGTCTTTTTAGGAAGGAGGCCGGATGTCCTTTCCATATATCAATACTAGGGAGGGCTGCAAGGGGCCAGGGTTCTGCTGCCATGGCTTAGGAAAAACAGTCAGTTGCTACAACAAAAAGTCAAAATAAGAGTGGCTTCGACATGATGGCTTATTTCTTTCTCACAAGAATTCAAATATAAATAATCCAGAACAACCGAGCTGCCAGCTCCAGGGTCAGGAACCCGGGTTCCCAGCTGACTGGAAACCACAGGACCCAGACTGCAGGAGTCGAGTAAGACGTGACCTAAACACTCTTGCCGAGTGACATCTTGACTATAAATGTGAAAAGGAACCCAGGTTTCTGGCAGCCTGAACATGAACCTTCCACTTCGTAATCCGAGATAGATGCTGTTGCTTCAGCCTTAAATATACACACAGCCAGAAGGGGGAAGAGCCAAGGCATAGCTAGAAATGCATACGTGTGTGTGTGTGTGTGTGTGTGTGTGTGTGTGTGTGTGTGTTCAAATAAATGTTTAGATATTAAATGGTACATTTCTGCCACCATCATACACTCATATGATTTCTTTTTAGTCTACCTAAACACTTTTTCTCTCATTGTTCTGAAGAAGGGGAAATGTTTTAAAGGACCTTGAAAGTATTATAGAAGTCAGGCACTGTACTGTGAGGTTAGTGCAGATGCTGACCACTGGAAGGAAGGTGAGGGGGAAGGAGAAGCCTGCTTCCAAGGCTGCATACAGGTCATCTCTTCTGCCCCAACAGACGGCGTTCTCCCTATGTTCTCTCTCTACGCAATCATGACCAAGGAGCATGCAAAGCACTAAACTATTATTAGGTCAGAAAACAAACAGCCCCCTAAAGGAAAGGACTTTCCCAAATCAATGCTGCCTTAGTTAGGCTCTTACTGCTGTGAACAGACACCATGACCAAGGCAACTCTTATAAGGACAGCATTCAATTGGGGCTGGCTTACAGGTTCAGAGGTTCAGTCCATTATCATCACGGCAGGAGCATGGCTACATCCAGGCAGGCATGGTGCAGGAGGGGCTGAGAGTTCTACCTCTTCATCTGAAGGCTGCTAGAAGACTGGCTTCCAGGCAGCTAGGGTGAGGGTCTTAAAGCCACGCCCACAGTGACACACCTACTCCAACAAGGCCACACCTCCTAAGAGTGCCACTCCCTGTAGTGCCAAGCATCTACAAACCATCACAGATGCCCAGGCCAGATAAGAGCAAGAGTCCACAAAGGGATTTCACGAAATCAAAAGGCTTCTGCACATCAAACGAAGCAACAGAGCCGAGAGACAACCCACAGCATGAGGGAAAACCTTTGCCAGCTGTACATTTGACAAAGACTATCTAGACTATATAAGGAACTAAGCACTGAGCAGCGAAACATCGAATCGTCTATCAGTACACGGGCAAAGGATTTAAGCAGTCTTTAAAAGAAGAAATACAGACAGTGACTATATGAAAAGGGGTTCGATAGCATTAGCATTCTGGGATAGGAAAATAAAAATTATATTAGGATCCCATCTCGCCCCAGTCAAAACAGAGATCATCAAGAAAGTAACAAACAAGGGGGCTAGAGAGATGGCTTAGTGGTTGAAAGCGTTGGCTGTTCTCCTAGAGGACCCAGGTTCAATTCCCAATACCCACAGACAGCTCAAAACCATCTGAAATTTCAGTACCATGAGGGCCATCTGGACTCTGTGCAACCAGCATGCATGGGACATACAGACACAGGCAAGAAAGTAACAAACAACGACAGCAAAAAAAGCAGGGGGAGGCGGAGGAACTCCTTCCGCAGCCACCACGGAAGTCAGTATAGAGGTTCCTCAAAAAATAAAATAATAAATAATAAAAGTAGACCCACTATCCTAGCTTTCCTTCTGTAGCAGTGATAAAAGCTGTGACCAAAAGCAACTTGGGGTCTGGGGTGGTTTCTTTGGCTTACCTTCCACAGTCCATCGCGGAGGAAAGACAGGGCAGGCGCTCGAGCAGAAGCAGAGGCAGAACCACGGAGGAGCACCGCTCACTGGCTGGCTGCTGGATTCAACTACTTAAACATCCAAGGCCCACCTGCCTACAAATTGCCCAGTCACGCCCACAGGTCAGTCTCACTAAGGCAATTGCCTTCAGTTGAGGCTCCCTTTTTCCAGGTGTATCAAGTTGACAACCAGGATTAGCCAGCGGCCCTACTATGTGAGCCAACTGTACCACTGCTCCCGGGAATATAGCTGAAGCCAATGCACCACAGAGATATCTATACATCCGGGTTTTGTTGCAGCACTAGTCACAAATTCCAAGTCCTTCGGTCAGCCTCGGCGTTCATTAACTTAGTAGATCTTGCCCATGTGTACATCCTTAAAAGATAAAAGGCTTTAAAAATTAAAATACGTAGAATAAGCAAAAAAAAAAAAATACATGGCAGAGTTTGACTCAGCCATAAAGAAGAAGTTAAATTAAGTCATTAGCAGGGAAATGGAGGGAGGTAAAGATGGTTGTGCTGCTAAGTGAAATAAGCCAGAGACTCTTTGGGAAGAGGAACACAGCAATGGATGATGGGAGAGTGGAAGGCATTGGAGGGCCTCACAAGAAAAGAACATGCCGTGCAGGGTAGAAGTGACACCCTGGAACCCCGTCATTTTGGCCAAGGACTGTCTGCTAATAATACAAATGAACAGTACCTTTGACAATGTATCCAGCTCTCGGGATCTGAAAAGCATCCCTTACCCCCAGTACGTGTTCCTTCCCCTATTGTCAAACACGGTGTACTCTGACAGGAGTAGCATGGCCCCTACCACACCGTCATTAAAGGGTGAGAGCCATCTCCATTCTTCACCACCACGAGCTGTTTGGGGGCCTTGCCACACATCTGACTAAGTCAAAAATACATCTCGTTCTAAACCGGTCTTTCTTATTATGCAGCCCACATACATTTCAAATCTAATATTTGCTGATACATTTAATTTTAACTCATAGGCTGATTCATAAGGCATATTCCAAGGGTAACTAGCTCACCCCACTTTTCTCGGAACATCCTGATGCTGGCACTGAAGTTCTTGCAGTCCTCCAGACCCAGGCATACCTGGACATTGGTCAACCTGTAATGATATCTAAACTTCATCAACCTCTACTGAATTTTATGCCTAGATCAACAAGATTTAAAAAAAAAATCACTGAGAAAATCCTTATTTTTTTAAAAAAAGATCCTCTCTGATGGAAACTATTTTAGGTTGCGGTTGTAGCTCCAGAAAGTGTAGGAGGAGGGGGTGGGGGGGATCATACAACTCAGCAAGATGTGTGTGGCACTGACTATGGCCACACAGGGTTCTGGGGCTCCCAAAGAACTTCAGTGACATGAAGAGTAACTGTGAGTCACTGCTGTGGCTTGGAGAAGTGTCCCCAAAGGCTAGTGTGGTAAAGGCTTGGTCCCCAGATGGTTCCACTGACAGCAAGGGAAACCCTTTAAGACCTTAAGACCTAGTATGAGGCGTTAAGGTCACTGGGGCTATACCCTTAGAGGGAATTGTGGGGCCCCCACCCCCTTTCTTCTGCTGTTCCATGGCTATTATATAAGTGGTTTTTGTCCTACCAAGCACTTCAGTCATGATGTATACTCATGTAGCTCGACTTAGCCCTAAAGCAACAGCATCAATCAACCACGGACTGAAACTCCAGCACCCTGGGCCAAAATAAATCTTTTCTCTCTATAAGAGATTGTCTTGGCTATTTGTTATAGTGACAGGAGGCTGAGTAACACAGTCAGCTCCTTCTCTTTCTGGGCTCCCTGGAATGTCTCTCCCATGAATATTTAAAATGAAATACCAAAGGAGAAAAGAGATTTGGGCAGCGATCCTCAAACCACAATACACTTAGGAAGAATCTGAGAAACTTGCTTAAAAGGTTACAATTCTGGGCCCTCTCCCCAGAAAGTTTGGTTTGGAAGAGTACAAGAAGCAGTCTTGTTCCCAAGGACCCCAGATGATCTTGATGCAAGCAAGTTGGTGATCCGAGCACGCTCGTTAAGACTCTGGACTGCAGGGAGAGTGGTAGAAAGTTGCTTTTCCCTCTCCTGAAAAGCAAAACAGAATCATCAGGAACCCAGAAGGAACAGGAAGCCACGTGACCATCTTAGTCAATGTTACACTGCAATGACGAGACGCCATGACCACAGCAATTCTTATATGAGAAAGCAGTACCTGGAGGCTTGCCCACAGTTACAGATATGTTTAGTCCATATCATCATGGCGGGAAGTGCCATGATATCCAGGCAGACATGGTGAGGAAGAAGTAGCTAAGAGTTCTACATCCAGATCCACAGGCAGCAGGGAGGAGAGAGAGAGAGAGAGAGAGAGAGAGAGAGAGAGAGAGAGAGAGCGCGCCAGAGCCCACTGGGCCTGAGTCAGAGCCTTGAAACCTCAAAGCCCACCCCCAGTGACACACTTCCTTCAACAAGGCTACACCTACTCCAAGACGCTCATGCCTGCCAATCCCTCCCAAGTACTGCCACTCCCTGATGATCATGCACTTAACCCTAAGAGCCTAAGAGGACCCTTCTTATTCAAACCACCATATTAATAAAGCAAGGGAGAAACACTGAGACTTTCAGAATCTAAAGGGCCTCTTATAAACCTTAAGGTTGCTGGACTAGCCAAAGCAAAGCATATCTGAGCTAACCAAGGCAAGCCGTGCTCTCTCTGTGTGTGCATGCATGCTGTGCTAGGCAGCTATCATAATAATATATGTGCAAATTATGCCAAAATGAGATAGCAGCCATTAAACTGATTAGCATATAACAGAAACTGTAAGTGTTAGTGCATCTACGTGCCCTGGGGTGTGTTTAACATATATCAGTAATCCTGTTTTGACCATGTTAAATCTAGGATGGTCATAATGAAGGTGCCCAATAGGCAGTTGGATACGGGAGCCTCTATTACAGAAAATACTCAGGGGGCAGGTTAGGAATAGATATGTAGATTTAGAGAATCAACTCCATATAGACTCCTGGGCATCCATAAAATTCAAGCCATGCCAGTGGGCCTGGGTGGGTCAGGGCTTACTCCTAAGTCAATCATGTGCCCTACAGCCTGTCAGCAAGCTAAGAACCCTTCCCCAACCTGAAGCTGGCAGAGTTTAGGATATCAGTACACGGAAATTAGAACAAAGGCCCTGTGCAGAAGGCCTTGATCTCTCGATGTGTAAACCCTAAACCAGAAACTCCTCATAACAGAAATCCCCAGAAGGCCCCAGACAGAGACAAGTGAGATCACCCTTGTAGACAACCCAAACATAAACAGGGAAATGTTCGCATATACAGCATCCCCACAGGAAAATGCACTTGGAGTCCAAACCATGAGATAGGAGGAAGTCAAAAAGAACTCCAACACTTCCACTTTAAAATTACTGTGATTGGAGCTTCCAGGGACTAAGCCACTACCCAAAGACTATACATGGACTGACCCTGGACTCTGACCTCATAGTTAGCGATGAATAGCCTAGTAAGAGCACCAGTGGAAGGGGAAGACCTGGGTCCTGCTAAGACTGAACCCCCAGTGAACACGATTGTTGGGGGGAGGGCAGTAATGGGGGGAGGATGGGGAGGGGAACAACCATAGAGAAGGGGAGTGGTGAGGGGTTAGAGGGATGGTGGCCCAGAATATGAGAAAGGAATAACAATCGAAATGTAAATGAGAAATACTCAAGTTAATAAAAATAGAAAAAAAATTACTGCAATTGGCAAAAGAAAAATCACTTAGAGGTTTGAAAGTTGTGGTATGTGATGAAATTGGTGTTTCAGGCTTTTAGAAGCAGATCATCCCGGCCATTGTATGTCAGTGATATGAGGGACTGAATGGACGAAGCTGAGAACAGAGTTTGACCAGCCAGCAGCTTGACACTCTCCCCGTGGGTAATTTCTCCTGTCTTCTGAACTCCCGTAAAATTTAACTGGCACATCTCTAATGACCTTATGGTCTGTTTTATAGTTGCTTTCACGTATATAAGACATATACAGGACCTATACTGGCTAAACTCGACACTCCTTGTAGGTGTGTGTGGGTGTGGGTGTGTGTGTGTGTGTGTGCACGCGCGCATGCATATCCATACATTATATATCTTTATTCATGCACCTTTTTGCATGCCTCACAAAACCTAGCACAACACCGCACATGTGGAAGGTACATGCTTAATATAAACTCATCAGTATATGGCCAGGAACCTTGTGAAATACTGACAGATCAAGCCCATGCCCTGTGAACCTCTCACCTAGACTAGGGGGAAGGGGAAGTCAGTTGGTAGTGAATAACTCCCTCTCTCTCTCTCCTAACCTGATAGACTCCCTCGGGCTGTGTGCCTTTCATCTATCATTGCATTCGTATGTCCGCAGGATTAATTAGCAACCTTAAGTTCCATAGCGCTGAGGAAAATGTGTGCATGTATATGTGTGTGTGTGCACATGTATGTGTACATGCTTGTGGAAGCCGGAGGACAACCTTGAGTTTTACTTCTAAGGCATCTTCCACCTATTATTTTGTGTTCTGGTCTTTCACTGGCCTAGAACTCACCCCTATAACCTAGGCTGCCTGACCTACAAACCCCAGAGATCTCCAGCTGTCTCCGGCTCCCCTGTGCTGTGATTACAAGTATGGGCCAACAGGCCCCGTCATTTCTCATGTGAGTTCTAGAAAACAAAATCTTGTCCTCAAGCTTGCACAGCAAGTACTTTCCAAACTGGAATATCTCCCCAACAAAGGGACATCCCCTGGTCCAGGATTTCCTTAGAGCAGACTGAAAAACAATGGAGCCCCCTGTACAGAACATCAGCTCCTTTGTGTTTGCTTTTAAGTTATAGTAAACCTTGCCCTTACCTAACTGTCCGACTACTCCTAATTAAACTAGTTCTTCCCTTCCTTGAGAAAAACTCTCTACAGCAAGGGCTGAACCCTGAGAAACACTAGTTCCTTAACAACTTGGGCCACAGTGTGTAGCAAAGCAGTCAAGATTCGGGACCTCCTAAGATACCCAGAGCCACCCTTGTATACCACGCTTTCCCACATAGTGTTAACCAGAAAACCCCGTGACTTTAATTGATCATGTGATATTGTCTGTATTTATCCTGGGACCTATAATACAGCCAGAAATATAATCCTTATAAGAGCCTAGCAAGCATGGCACTGGCACCGCCATCTTGCCGATAAGAAAACGAAAGAACGCCCCTAAGTTCACTGTAGAAATCCATCGTGTCAAGGTCAAGATTGGAACCCAGAGCCATCTGAATCCAGTTTGTATTCTCAGCTCTTCACTGTTTCCTCTGCAGAGGAGAGGCCCCACCTCCAGCAAAACAGACAGTGGCTGGCGATGAACATGGATTTTGGAACTCGAATCTCTTCCTATGAGACTGTAATAAAAACACACACAGGCACTGGCTCTGGTGTATTCATTCCAATCTCATTCACGGGCTCTAAGGAAAGACCATGTATATGTGCTCTTATCACAGAACACTGTGTTTACATACACCATTGAAATGGTCCATTTCAAGTGTATCTAAGAACACCGTACTGGATTACTAGCTAGGCTCAAAGTAGCCACAGAATTTAGTTACTTGAAACACTTTCACCGTAACTTAAGGGCTCCAACAATTGCAGACCCAAAGGCTATAGCATTCCTAATTTTAGGTAAGGCTTATTAGTGCTTTGGGAGTTCCACATCTAAAGACAAGGGGTCAAATCCTGGTTTAACCTAGAATTCAACTCCTGGTTAGGCCCTTGGGTGTCAGAGAGTTCCAGATCTCCCAGAAGTTGCAGTGGTATTTGGGAAACCAAGGAGAGGACCAGATCTGAGTCTGGGGAAGGCCACCAGCATGTGGAGAGTTTGAAAGCAGCAGACAAAGGAAGTCCTAGATAACATAGTTCAATATCTGACTCTCAAAGAAAAACTTATCGGATAGATAGAACCTCTGGCCCTAAATGCCAGTCACAGAGAAGAAAGTACAAATCAATCCCACTCAGCCTCAGTCCTCCACTGAACTGAAAGAAAAATCAAGATGCTTATAAATTTTAAAATAAAATACACAAAAGAAAGAAAGAAAACCTCAAGCAATAAACGAACTCCCGGTGCGTAAGCCCCAGCACAGAAATAGAGACAACATGGAAAAACCAAGACAGCGCGTCTCTTCCACTAATTGCTAACAACCCTGTAAGAATGGCACCCACCTAATAAAATGACTTGGAAGAACTACCAGGCCAAAATATTAAAAAAGAATTACAACCATGTTCAAATGATTCAAATAATACATGAGTATACTCCAAGAGAACAAAACACAGAATGACTGAAGTGCAGTCAGTTGAAGAAATGAAAATAAAGATAGAATTGCTGAAGAAAACCCAAACTGAGATGGCGTTGAAGATGGGAAAACTCAATAATCCAAACAACATTTTCAGTAAGAGGCCTCTCCTAACAGAAGGGATCACGTGGGGAAACAGAAAATAAGGGATAACCCAAGATATTAAACCCAACCAAATAAAATAAAATCTAAGGATACATCTAAAACTCTCCATGATAAAAATATTAGAACATTATAAAACATTAGAAACAATTCTAACCACTAAGCCATCACTACAGAAGATTCCAGAAGGACCTTCAGCCTGATACGGGGATCCGTACACTCAGTAGGACACAGGGAATAACTAACAGCTCCAGAGGAGTTGATCACAAGCCGTTTCAGCAAATGCCACCAAAACAAAACAGACAAGAATCAATGCCCATCATTAAACATCAACTATTGATGTTAATGAACTCGATTCCCCAGGAAAGAGACAGATACTAGCAGGTTGGATTAGAAGACCAGATCCATCTTCTTGCTTACTTCAACACCCAAATCTCACTATCAATGACAGATTCCGTCTCAGGGTCAAAGGATAGAAAAGGGTATTCCAAGAAAATACATTTGGTTAGCAAATACATTTCTAACCAAAACTCAGAAGAGATAAAGAGAGTCACTTGGCATTATTAAGAGGAACGCCTCACCAAGAGGTTATTATACTCCTAAACATATACTCATGAAACACAGATAGGCCCAATTTCATAACACTATACCACATAAAACTTCAGATTAACCCTAATACAGTGTCAGAAGGGACTTCAATATCCAATTCTGTTTAAAAAATAATGAAATTAGGGTTGGGGATTTAGCTCAGTGGTAGAGCGCTTGCCTAGCAAGCGCAAGGCCCTGGGTTCAGTCCCCAGCTCCAAAAAAAAAAAAAAAAAAAAAAAAAAAAAAAAAATGAAATTCACAGGTAAATGGATGAACTTGTAAGACATCATCCTGAGTGAGGTAACTCAGATCCAAAAAGACAAATGTAGCATGTTTTCACTTATGTGTGGATTAAGCTTAAAATGTGTTCTGTAATCTGAGTAACCACAGAGGTTATCTAGTAAGGGACCAAGAGAAGGAAAGGATCTCCCAAGGAAGGAGAATATAGTGCTATGGAGTGATAAAGGGGGAACCAGAGTAGGAGGAAGACTGCATCAGGAGGGGGATGGGAGAGAAAGGTAAAAGAAGGAACATGAAGAGGGACCGCTAACACTAAACACCACTTGAAAAACCATTTGGATCCAGATGTGGTAGCACATAACTTTAATCACAGCCCTTGGGAGGCAAAGGTAGGTAGATCTCTATGAGTTTGAGGCCAGCCTGGTCTACGTAGTGAGTTGCAAGACAACCATGACTATGTAGAGAGAACCTGCCTCAAAAAACAGCTATGCATGGAAACCACTACTATAGGAGCTTTATATACATATATACATATATGAAAGCCATCTAAACGGAGTCACCAAATAATAGGGGAGAGAATGCCCTGGCTAGATATCCTATGCAACCAATTAAAACTTGTAGTGTTGGTAATTGGTTGTATCTTGTTGAGTCACCGGGCAAAGAGCTGGACTGCGTGGATTACCCCCTAAATATCGTAAGCTATTACCAAGACTATTGGTTGTTCTAGAAAACCTGATGGAAAGACCCTATCGTTGAAGACAATACTTACATATGTCATCAAACACAGAGACGTTGAGTTGAGTTGGTGCCTCACCAGAGCCTTCACACCTACTGACTGGCATTCACGATGCTGGCAGGTACTGTGCACATCACCAGAGGAGAAAGTTAATCGTCAGTATCACCAATCTACAAACCTTGAAGCCTACGTCAGTGACCTGAGGTCAGATGGGTCATGGGCCTGCAGGAAAGCCTGATATTGTTCTACCAAAGGAACATCACAGTAAAATGATTCCTAATGACACATTGCTATACCCACAGATCAGTGCCTCTCCCAACCCACATCAGAGAAGCTTCTTCTGCAGAAACACGGGCATTAACACAGAGAGCCACAACTGGGCAAGGTACAGAGGGTGAGACACTTTGCCATTCTCAGTCCTCAGTGGGATGCTAGTCAAACCTCTGCCTTCAGAGATCTCCATGGGAAAGGAGGCAGAAAGAGTGTAAGGACCAGAAGTGATGGTGATTCTGAGGATATGATCGTCCTATTGATAAACATATGGACTCACGGAGACTCAGAACACTCACGAAACCACTATTGGTTCAAGCCAGACTGAGTCCTGGTAGTGAGAAGGGCAGTAAACCCTGTCTCCAATGCCTAACTGAGAAGCTAGCTGTGCCATTGGTACCCGTTAGCAAAGGAAACCCTAGTTTTCTCCTATGGAGTGTTGCTGGGTTTATCGAACATATTCCAGGGCAGGCCTCATGCCCAAGAGTAGTTGACCAACACAAAATGAACTCAATGGAATTTTTGTGGACTTTGGCCTATTTTGCTTTATTTCGACATTTTTCATCTTATTGGTCTTTTGTTTACTGAAATTGTTTGGGGGGTTCGTGGTTCTTGAAGTTTTTTTCTTTGTTTTTGTTTCTTCTGTTTTGTTTGTTGTTTGTTGAAAGAGAGAAAAAGAGCATAAGGCTGGGTAGGGAGGTGGGGAGGATCTGGGAGGAGTTGAGGGAGGGTAAAAAGCGTAATTGACATGCATTATATCAAATTTTTTCAATGAAAAAGTAATAAAAGAACAAAAATGGACATGGCAGCTGGTAGATCAGTCATACTCCAGTAGGTGGACCCACACCAGAATTATACAGACAGCACAAATTGAAGTCAATGGATTATTACATTTAAAGATAAAATGAAGAAATGGCATTGGGAAAGTAAGCAGAAGCCGTGGCTTTGAGAGGAATTAAGAGCAGGAGTTGGGGCTGGGATTTAGCTCAGTGGTAGAGCGCTTACCTAGGAAGCGCAAGGCCCTGGGTTCGGGTCCCCAGCTCCAAAAAAAAAAAAGAACCAAAAAAAAAAAAAAAGAATTTTGGGCTGGAGAGATGGCTCAGTGGTTAAGAGCACCCGACTGCTCTTCCAGAGGTCATGAGTTCAATTCCCAGCAACCACATGGTGGCTCACAACCATCTGTAAAGAGATCTGATGCCCTCTTCTAGTGTATCTGAAGACAGCTACAGTGTACTTATATATAATAAATAAAATAAATCTTTAAAAAAAAAAAAGAGCAGGAGTTGGGGTGAAGACAACATACATTGTATTTTCTTAAAGACGTCATATGAGTGGCTTTTCAAAAATGTTTTCTGGATCAAATGTAGCAGTCAAAGTTCAAGAGAAATTGAGCCAAGATAGGAGGTTTAAGGCCAGCCTGTGCTATATACCAGGATATATTCATCAAAGTGCAAGATTCTAACAAGCCACAAGCATCGTGAAGACAGTGGAGGAAACACAGTTTCGGTCCATCCCCCCTGTGCAATACTAAAGCAGTAAACATACATGAATCACAGTTACTCGCAACAATACAAATGAAGCCTGGAACTTAATGTTCAGTGAAAACAGAAATCCACCTACATGTGGTCGTTCTAAAAAAAAAAACCACTCACAAATTCTGTAACACCTCATCCTGATGTCGATATCTTGCTTCTGCATGAACGTAGTAAAAAGCAGGAGATGACTTCTCAGAGTAACCTTGGGAGAGACACACATGGGAAGAACTCAGGCTTCCTGACAATAAGCCGTGAGAACTTCCCAGCAACTTGTGGGAGCATAAAGGGAAAGCCTCCACTCTAGTTCAACCTTCATATGGCCTCCTGATAGTTTGACTTCACCTCATGAAGGATCCTAAGCCAGAACTGCAACATTATAATTCCAGACTTATGATCCACAGGACATAGTGAGGTATTTATTGTCTTAAGCCTCTTCCTTTGGTCCGTTGTCACCCAGACATTAAAAAATTAACACAGCAGAATGACACCATTTTTATAAATCTCAAAGCAAGAAAAGCGTTTGTATAAATACATTCAGATGATAAACCAAACATTCGTTTGTTCGTTTTGGTCTCACTGTGCAGCACTAGCTGTCTTGAAACTCACCTCATACATAGACCAGCTGGCCTCAGACACACAGAGATCAGCCAGCCTCTGCCTCCTAAGTGCTACCACACCTGGGTAACAAAAACTTTTACTTAATCAAAAGAATATTAGACAAATCCTTCCACTAATAACAACTAAAACAGTTAAATCAAACGTATAATGCAACAGCCTATAAACACCTGCAAGCAACTGAGTTTGGCAGAACTGGTAGAGCCAAGAGCAAAAAGAGAAGGAATTTGAAGCGAGCCCTGTTTCTCTCTCTGGCCTTGCCTCTAGGTCCCTTGTCACGGCGTGATGCTCCAGCATGCATCATGCTAGCAGACTGAAGGCAAAGCTGGGAAGTCAGGGGTTAGAGTTCAAGGCCATCGGTGGGGAGGTGATTTGGTAAAACTTTGGAATTCCCAGAAAGATTGCTTGTCTGGAAATCAGTTAATTACATTCTATATTCAGAATTATCCCTGAGATTACTAAGAAAGGAACAGTGAGATGTGCAGCGCCCTAACAGAGCTCCCAGGAACCCTTGCTGGCATCAGGATGACTTGACCATACTCTCACTCCCTGACAGGAGAAAATTAATGATCTTTTGTTTCGTCATTTACAGGGTCGGGGGCTGAGCCCAGAGCCTTATGCACCCTAAGCAAGGCTCTACTGTGCACACCCCAGCCTAATAGGAAGGAAGGAAGGTACATCATCCAGAAGCTGAGAGTTTTATAGCAGTGCCTGAGTTCAACAGAAAATTACCAGACATTAAATCTGAGAGGGGAGAGAAACAGAGGAGAAGAAGGAACAGCGAACTCCTTCCAATTATCGGACAGACTTTAAACTATCATTGGTGTGCTTAAGAAAATAAAAAGGGATAGTTTTACAACAGAACTGTGGTCTGCTTTTTAAAAAGATGTGAAATGGAAATCCTTGAGCATTTGCTAAGATTAAGGATGGAATAGAGCAATTCAAAGTAAAATAGACATCCAAGGTTTAGAATAAAAAGAAAATGTTATTTTTTTTAAACCATCGAAGATGCAGAGACACGGTAAAATCATTTAACGTATTCATTACTGGATCTCAGATGGAGGAGAGAGAGGGGATGTGAATGAAGCAACTTGTTAAGAAATCCTGGCTAGGAATCCTCCAAAAATTATGAAAGATGGAATAAAGTAATGCCACAGAATTTTAAAAAATTATAAGCCCATGAGAGATAAAATATAAAGATACCACAGTGCTATATATTGCGGGGAAATTACTAAAAGTAAGAAAACCAAGAGGAAACTCATGAAAGGAGCTACAAGAAAAAGAAAGGGTAATTGTTAAAACTGGAAGTAAGCAACAGAGGAAAAACATGGAACTAGAGGAGAGCTGTAGAGAAAGAACTATTATAGCAGCCTAAGAAAATAACTGCCGACCTAAAACTCTATGCTCACTAGAAATGTCCCTCAAAACCGAAGGCACGGCAAAGACATTTTCAGGAAACAGAATCAGAATTTAGCACGTGCACATTAAAGAAATGCCAGGAGCATTCGGGGAGGCAGGGGACCCCAAAGCATCCCAAATGAAAACACAGACGTGAACAAAGGACTCAGCAGTACCAGAAGGTAAAATATCTGTGCAGATCTAAACTAGTGTTCAGTGCATAAAACACTATAGCATCTTATGATGATCAAAATACACGGGGTGATAGATGATAGATAGATAGATAGATAGATAGATAGATAGATAGATAGATAGTTAATAGATAGATGATAGATAGATAGATAGATAGATAGAAGATAGATAGATAATAGATAGATGATAGATAGATAGATAGATAGATAGATAGATAGATAGATAGATAGATAGATAGGTAGATGATAGATAGATAGATAGATAGATAGATAGATAGATAGATAGATAGATGGTATAAGATAGATAGATAGATGATAGATAGGTGCTAGATAGATAGATAGACAGACAGACAGACATACAGAAGAGAAGGGATGGGTAAATGGAGCGCACATGTTCTGAAGTTCTCAGATTCCTCGGGATGTGATATAAGTATTATTTAAGGTAGCTTATAATAAAATAATGACAGACAGCAATCTCTGGAGTGGTTATTCTGCTCACTTCAGCAACTCTTAAACTAAAAGAATACAGATAAATCTGTTCTCTATGCACAGATGACAGAGATTACTGAGTAATCACCTGAGAAGAGTTGAAAAAGCATACAAAAAAAAAAAAAAAACCCCAAACAATTGAGTAGGAAAAGGAGCGATTTGCATAACAGTTCCAAGGAGGGAAAAATAAGGGCAAAGTGAACAAAAATCATTTGGAATAAATAAGAGGTACACAGTGATAGATTTAAAGTACAATCTCCATGGTTACCTTAAATGTAAACGAACAAAGATTTTAGTTAAAAAACAAAGACTGAACCCAGTGAAAAGGCTCAGGGGTTAAAGGTTCCTGCCACCAAGATCCACAACCTAAGTTCAGTCCCCAGGATCCACATGGTGGGAAAGAGTTAACTGCTTCTCACAAGTTGTCCTCTGACGTCATTCACACACACAACACACACACACACACACACACACAACTCATTCATTCATTAGTTTATTAAAATTAAAATGCAATTAAGCCTTTAAAAATAAATTGCAAGGCTGGATAAAAATTATTTTGAAATCTAACTATGCTTCCTGTCCTGGCCACCATCGGAGAGCAGTAGCCATGGTCCCGTGCTACTCCATGGCCGTGGGCCTCAACAAGGGCCACAAGGAGCCTCGCCAAGCACACCAAGTCCCAGGACATGATCCGAAAGGTGTACAGCTTCTCATCCTATGAGCAGCGCACCATGGAGTTGTTCAAAGTGTCCAAGGAAAAGCTTGCCCTCAAGTTCATCAAGGAGAGGGTGGGCACGCACATGCGCACCAAGAGAAAGTGGGAGGACCTGAGCAACGTTCTGGCAGCCGTGCGGAAGGCGGCGGCCAAGAAGGATTGATGCACCCTCCCCCATCAAATGATCGTCCCATTCCCCCCACAAAAAAATCTATTTGGAGTGTATAAGCAACACCTTAAGATTAAGAAAAGTCATGGGTCAATCTATAAAACAAAGCCACAAACCCTTTGGCACTTTTCTCAGTACAAGTTGGGTCTGCCTACCTTCACCAGTCTGGGCCCGTTTGTGGTTCCTTCAAGCCACAAAGTATTACAAAAGCAACGCTGGCTTCGGAGGCGAGATTAAAGGAAGCTGCAGTGTATGCTTTGTCTGATGAGACAGTCAGTCACTCTTAGCAGTCTGAGCGACTGTTTAGGAAGTCTGACCACTGAGACATGTCATAAGGAAGCCCAAGTATGTAGCAACCACAGGTAGACACGTCAGTCGATATCATTATCTGGGCCTCATGTCACGGTATCCAACTCCAGGTACCAGATATGAATAACAACATCTCCAGACAGTCGTTCCAGCCCCAAATCTTTGGAGTCTTTCCAACCAAGGCTTCAGATGACGTAAAACGACAAGAAGAGTCCTCTGTTGTGTCGTGTCCAGTGCACTGCTCCATAAAACCTTAAAGTATAACAAAATTCCTGTTGGTATGCTGTGTTAAATAACAACAGACAACTGGAAAAGGCTAGAACTTGAAAGGAGAGGGAAAGTCATCCCAAACAAAAGTCAGGAGAAATCAGGATCTGGGCAGGTAGCAGACAGGATAAACCAGCACAGGAAGTGTCCCTTGGTGACTGAGTGGTCAACTCAATGGAAAAATAGAGCAATTCTAAATCTGTATAGGCCGAGGGTGGTGGTTTGAATACGCTCGCCCCATGGGAAGAGGCCCTATTAGGAGGTGTGGCCTTGTTGGAGGAAGTTTGAAACTGTGGGCACATGCCTTTAATCCCAACACTTGGGAGAAAGAGACAGGCAGGTCTCTGTGAGTTTGAGGCCAGACTGGTCTACAAAGCTAGTTCCAGGACAACCAGAGAAACCCTGTTTCAAAAAAACCAAAACATTAAAATAAATTTAAAAATAAGTTTTCCAAAAAGGCAAAAAAAATAATAATAATAATAATAATACAAATACAGGATAATGGCTCTTTCTAGAGGAGAGACCAGGATGTGAACAAGCACATACAGTTTTAAACTCACATGGACAGTAATTAATTAACTGTTAATAAACATGAAATTTTAGTTTAAAAAAACCATTTAAATGTTTACAAGCACTGAGAGACTTAAAATCAAAATTAGGGGCTGGAAAGATAGCTCAGTAATTGAGCTGTGCTGGCTGCTCTTCAAGTGGGGCCTGGAATTCATTCTCGCCTCCTTCATGGTGGCTCATAACCGTCTGTAACTCCAGGTCTAGAATATCTTGAAGCCCTCTTCTGGCTACCATGGGCACCAGGCATACACATGATACACAGACATATAGTCAGGCAAAACAGCCATACAAATAACAATAAGTAAACAAGCTTTAAATATAATTAATGTAAATGACTCAGCGATGTTAAAATGCAAGAAGGCACCGTGCGTTGATTGATTTAGTGCCTTCCCAGCATTTCCCCTCCAAGAGACCACTTTGAGCAGGAATCCTGACGGGCATTGTTGAATGCACACTCTCTGTAGCACTGTTGTGAATGATTTACATGCATTTAATTGTCATATAACCCTATGAGGCCAAGGCTCTTATCACCCCAATTTAACAGATGGGGAAACACACACAGGGAGTTCAAGTGATTTGCCCACGGCCTCGCAGCAGGCAAGCAACACGGCCAGCATTTGAAGAGCCTGGCTTTGAGCTGCAGCCTGGATTCAGAGCCTCTGCCCAACTCTAAGGAACACAACTCCCGCGTCTTGGGAGTTCCCAGCCGTAACCTGGACCTCTGGGGAAGCGTGGAATCGAGTTCCCTGTGTTACGTCCACCTGCTTGATGGAGGAGGGCATTGTGATGTGGCTGTAATTACAAGCACAATGAATTAGATTGTCACTGCAGCCAGTGACAGCAGACATTAAGCCCACACAGCACTATATTATAAAGCATATTAAAAAACCTGACATGACCCAACAGCAAATACAGTGCTTCATTCTAGACCTTCTCTAAGAAGAGCAAGAATAAATTATCTCCTCATCTCCTCCCTGAACACTCACTCTCTCTCTCTCTTTCTCTCTCTCTCTCTCTCTCTCTCTCTCTCTCTCTCTCTCTCTCTCTCTTTTTCTCATCTTTTCCCAGCTTATGGTGCCTACCACTCAATGCACCGACTTAGATTTCATTAGCTGCGACTTTCTTCCAGGACAGAATTTCCTTCCAACTCTTCTTTGACTCCTTGTGCAAATGGCACTGAGAGGTTCTGCAAATATCTACCTAATGAACATACATGTGACGAAGAAGAATCAGACACATGGGTCCTTTGTAAAGGATCCCCATACATCCCTGGGCCTTGCCTGTCCTATTCACTGCTATAGTCCAATGATTTAGAAAGGAGCCTGTAAGTTATAAATATAAAATTCTGCGCTCCACACGAGAGGCAGTGCGGGACAGATACCTAGTGGACATGATTCCTCCTCACCTCTGGGGTAAGCCTCAACACGTCTATCAACGTAGATAACAAAGGCACCGTGCACGGCTGGATCTCGACGACAGGACAAATTAGTTCACACTGGCATGATGGGCAGCCAGCTCCTTAGAGAACGCTTGAGAGAAAGCCCACACACACAGTTGGGGTAGTAGTCCGTGCTGTGACTTGGATTTTAAATCCTTTACAAAGGCTCACGTACAGGGGTTTGGCCACCAGCCCCTGGCACTCTTTGGAGGTGGCAGAATCTTTAAGAGATGGGGCCGAGAGAAGGAAATTAAGTCACCGAGGGCACACTCCTGAAGGATGTATTAAGGACGGCCCCACCCTCCTTTTATTTGCTTCACAGCCACCAAGGCTCATGATTTACCTTGTCCCAACCCCAACAGGGCCAAAGACTATGAGCAGAGACTGCTGAAACTATGAACCAAATAAGTCTCGTCTCCTTACGAGTTGATTAGCTGGGCTGTTTTGTCCTAGCACCAGCAAGCTGACTAATGCAGCCTGTCAGCAGAATTTCCCGTGAGCACTTCTTACCACCCCAGAGGAAGACAGGGACAAAAATGTCTCCAGTTACTTCGAAAATCTCCACCCTTTGTGTAGTAGGAAGTGAACATAATCTGCGGGGCTGGGTAAGCAGAACTCTTTGCTCAAGAGAACCAAAATAGCTTCCTCTCCTGAGTCCTCTGTTTCAGTTCTGGTCGCACTTTCTTTAAGGAGTTACTCCTCTCCAAGTGGACAAGTAAGCGACTGCCATTTTAAAATGTGGACCACCGCGAATCAGTGGGGGAACCTTTCGGGAAGGGACCGGTGGTTTCCTTCCCCAATAAGTCTGCCTTGACTTTTCAAGAGATGTGGTTGACTTCCTTCCTCACACAACTCCTGCCCCTCTTTCAAATATACTGGGTCCCTTCCTCCCCGCTCACAGTTTCCTTTATTCTACAGTGGGAAAAGCCAAGAGCTTGATCCCAGCGTGCAGAAAGGAATCCTCAAACCAGCACACAGAACCTAGGGGAACGTCGCCAGAACAGAGTGGTTCTTAGGGACTTGGGTAGACCATCTGAACTTGGGGCTGGGGTCTAATGCAGTAGTTCTCAACCTGTGGGTCGTGACGACCTTTTCATGGAGTCACACAGATATCCTGTATACCAGATATGTATTTTACGGTTCACCACAGTAGCAAAGTTACGGTTATGAAGTAGCAACAAAAATAATGTTATGATTGGAGTCACCACAATGTGAGGAACTGTGTCAAAGGGTCACAGCCTTAGGAAGACTGGGGACCACTGGTCTAATGTGTCCTGTTTATACCACCTTCAGTTCTGCCCATGCCAGTTCTGATGCCCGGCACAGGGAACGGCATAGCAATCTGAACGCTTTCTTGTATCCTCTCTGCCATCCTTCTTTCCCTTGACCATGTGACCCAGGGGGAGAAGTGAAGAAAACCACCTTGGAATTGAATCCACTCTCTGTCTTGGGCCTCAGAATGCAAGGTCTAAGAATTTCATCCAGAGACCTTGTCCTTTGGGAGTGTGTCTGTAGATGACCCTAACATTCCCAGTGTTTTCGACCTCAACGCTCTTCTGGTGTTTCTATTGCAGTATCCCTCCTTTATGTCTCTCCCCAAGGTCCTGTCTTTGGAGGACTCTTCTGTCACCACCCCTCTGGGACAGGGGCCCTCCCTCCAGGGGCCCTGGGAAATGCCTGAGAGTGTGTTGTGTTATACCAGGGCTTTCATCCCGATCCAGGTGGCTGGAATCCAGTACAGGATTTACACCGCCCTGACCCTGAGCCGTCAAGAAGGAACAGCCAGATTAATGGGGTGGGCGGGCTGGGGTAATAATCGTTTGTTTGATGTGACAAGCCTGATAGGCGTTGATTTACTTACAGACTGATGGGCTTTTAATTGAGCACCTCCATCCCAGTCACTTCAAAGGCAGGGGAAGTTGACAAGGGGCCCCTTTCACGCAGGGCTCCTAGTGACTGACAGGCCCCCTCTGCAAACAGCTCTGCTGGGCCAGGATGGACCAGGGCAGCGCTTACCCGACCCTCTGGCAAAGTAACACATTTTCTGTGTAACTCAGAAATGGCCTTTTGTCTGCTGCCAGAGAAGGCAGGCCCTGCTCGGAAGGCCGGGCATCTTCCAGAAAGGCTAGAGGAGCGGGTGATGTGTTCGTTCCGTCTAGGGAAAGGTCCCTCCTGGGGCACTCTCAGTGTGCAAATGGCTACTTTGTTCTAAACCTCGTTACCAGGGCAAACTGTATCCCCGACTTCCTCTCTCTTATTAAGCACTTTTTTTTTCTTTAGGCTTCCCAGGCCCCTTCCTTCCCCTCCTCCTTCTCCTCCTACTTCCTCCTTCCTTCTCTTTCAGAGGGAAGGCCAGAAAAGGTGGGGCCCACTTAGTGTGTCCCTGTTAAGGCCATTGCTTGCCTGCACTGAAAGTGGAGCTTCTGGTTCCCAGGCAGCAGGCTGCTAGGCCCTTCAGACTGGAGGGCCTTAGATGACAAGACCAGTCCTCCACCTCTGACTCCTTCTTCCTGTAAGCAACACCACTTACTTCCTGTAGGCCTTACCTATGGTCAACCTCTGTCTTAAAAAAAAAAAAAATGCAGTTCGATTTTATCTCAAACCCTAACACGGATACACGTGTGTAGAATCTGCAGTCGCAGGCATGTGGGATTACTGTCCTGTTCTCTTTTTGCCTAGCAAGTCATGCAGATTTTACTCTGTTTAACCTCCTAGAGCTGATCTATCAGGGAAACGTTGCGAGAATGCATTTGACTTGGTGTGATTTGGCTGGGTACTGCTTACGAAGTCCGGATTTATTGGCTGCTAAATTTGTCTTATTGCCAGAGAAGGCAAAGCAAGTGCCGCTTCTGCCCAGTCAGCTTGTTTCCGGGCCTAGGACCCCCACTGCAGGGCAGAATCTGAGAATCTGAGAAGAGAGACTTTCTAGGGGCATCCCCAACCCTTTGCGCTGGGTCAACCAGGGACAAGTGAGCTTTGAATTCTGAGTCAAACTCTGTGGGCTACCCCCCCCCAAAAAAAAAAAAACAAAACTGGGCAAGTCTGGTAACTAGTGATCATCTCGGTTCCCCTGTAGGAACTTGTCCAGTCTCTCAAAGCTGGTACTTGCCTAGAAAGAAAAACAACGATAACAACTCACATTTACACGGCATTACTTCATTTGGAAAAATGCTCTCACATCTGTTATCTTAATTGATCTTCTAACAACTAGGTGAGGTAAATCATTGGAATGTTATGATACCCATTAGCATAACGAGGAAACTGAGTCTCACCGGATAATTTGCTCCTAAGCTGCACGATTAGGTCTCAGACTCAGGAATGGCTCCAGGTTGGCTCCCTCTTCCATTCCGCTTGCATGGGAAAACTATTTCCTCGCCGCGCTTTGAAGGGTTCTTTGGACCCTTCGAACCCAGGGCCCTTGTATGTGCTACGGAAGCGCTTGGCCACTGATCTGCATCCTGACCCTTCTCGTTCCTTTTGAAGCTGCATTTCCTCACTTCAAGTGGTGGTTCGTACATTTCCCTTCTGCTTGGAGGCCAATCCTTCACTTCAGCTCTACCCTGAAGCTAACTTTCCAGCCCTGCCTAGGAGCCCCCATCGGCAGGCTTCCTCTGCCATCCATGTGATAAATGGTCAAGGCAGAGAACCCGTGCTTGCACCCAGCGTCTGCCGAGATCGTTCATCTGAAATCCCAAGCAGAAGACGAGTCACGGAACCAGGAAATCGTGTGTCCCTCTCTGACCTCTGGAAGGGCATTTCCTACACAGAGTGAAGCTCTCGGGCGAAAGCTGGGAGATATGAATCATCTTTCCTTCTCGGCCCCATGACGTGGGTGCATTTGCATAGACATACTCAGCACCCGGAGATGATTCTCACTGAGAAGCCTGACCATCAGGCCAGCGCTTACCCTTGCACTACATTCCCTGACCTCCCAACGGAGAAAGTTTTGTTGAATAGTTCCGCTGCTTGCTGGATGCCAGAGCTTAGATTTTTGTTTTTGTTTTTTAAGATATTTTTATTTTATGAATATAAGTACACTGTTGCTGTCTTCAGACACACCAGAAGAGGGCATCGGATCCCATTACAGATGGTTGTGAGCCACCATGTGGTTGCTGGGATTTGAACTCAGGACCTTTGGAAGAGCAGTCAGTGCTCTTAACCGCTGAGCCATCTCTCCAGCCCGAGAGCTGGCAGAGCTTAGATAAGCCGTTTATACTGGCTGTGCCTCCATCTTCTTACCTGTCAAGTGGGACAAAACCAGCACCCACTTTATACAGCTCCTGTGAGGCAGGAGTACGCTAATAACCTCTTTCATCTATCCCACAATGCACTGTTATTTTGGACCCAATAAGAAAGAAACGCGCTGTCAAATAATCTGCCGCGATCCCGTTGTCTTCGTTACATCGGTGTCAGAGATGCTAAAATCCGAAACGCGCACCTCGGGATTAACTATAGCTAGGTGAGACATTCGGAGCTACAGCACGCACACAGTGTGTGCTGTGGTAGTGATGTTGCTGCTGATGCCAATAGCATTCTCTCAAGAGCACTGTGGGGAAAAAAAAATCCTTTGACCGATGAGGAAACAGAAACGGGGAGAGATGAAGCGATTTGACCAAGCTGCTGTAGCCAGTCAGTCCTCGGGAGGCATTTAAACCTGCCTTTGAGGTGCAATAATCTATATTATTATAAGAGCTGGCAGCCGCCCACCAAGCTACCACGGAGTTCAGAGCTGCATTTTGTTCTCAGTCGCATTAGCTGCTTTCTTTAATCTAAGTCCCCCCCCCCGTATAATTACTCTCCCTCTCCCTCCCCCTCCTTCTTTGTACTTGGCTCTGATCTTTTTACTTTTCTGTTAATGGCTTCAGATTTTACAGTATCTGCATTTTGAATTGTACGCGACCTCAAATCTTTTACGGAGGTAGGAGGGTATAAATAAATATGAAGATTAAGATCGGCTTTTAAAGATGACATGCATCAAGGGGGGAAAAATATGGAACTCTGCCCACAGTGCCACTCAGGAATGTGGAGCATACACAGGTACACTCCTCAGGAATGGGCTAGCCTGTCACCGTGGCCACAGAACACCCTTGGGATCCCTCCTCCTACCACTGAGAGCCCGGGGTGCTAAGTGTCCTGATAAAATGCAGAAAGTCCTTTTGTCCCGCAAGCCAAAATGTCTGTGTGGGCACTGGAGGGTCGTGGTGAGTTTGTTTGGATCTGGTCAGATAAGATGGGGCATTTCAGAGTGGACAACTGTTGGGTTTTTGATACTTCTCTTCCCAATACTATAGTCCAGATGATAATTGTCTAGGCCACCAGGCATACATGACTCAATTAGAGTCCTTTATTAGCCAAGGGCTTTTTGCCACCCCCCCCCAAGAATTCTTGGCACCAAAGCTCAGGGGTACAGCATTTATATAGGCAAAACCCACAATGGCATCATCAGGAGTAGACCAGGGAAACCTAGGAACACTTGCTTTGGTAGAACACATCAGTTGTTTGTGTTACACATGTAGGCATGGGTCAGAGTCGGGGAAAGGTCTCGAATGTGTTGCCAAGATGGACACGACTGCTCAGGGGGCTAGGGCCTTGCAAATAGTGCCCGAGAAGACAAAATCTGGAGTCAGGGCAAGACGATGGCAAGATGGCAGTACCTTGGTGACCTCACCATAACTGCTTCGACAGACCTGGTTGAGGCAAGGCAGAAGATGGGGTGAGGAAGAGAGGGAGTGCTATGCTAGGAAGCCTTGTCAAGAAGACAGGGAGAGCACCTCCACTTGGTACCCAGGAATAGAGTGGGCCCCACTGCTCTCCTGGGGGAGGGGAGCCCCAGGCTCAGATCGGCGACATCAGCCAAAGAGGGAAAGATGAAAATGGTCGTTTGGCTCTTTATTCGTGTACACGTAGCTCATCTCTATGACTCCCAAGAAAGGAACCACACACCAAATCTCCTCTGATGCTGTTTAAATCTGAGCCCTCTGTGATATAATCTCTTAATGGAATATTTGAGAAGTCCAGATACATATCGGCAGCCTTCATCTCACCTGGGGTTCATCCGCCACAGGATACGTTGTGCGTGTTTCTTTCTACACAAATGGGTGCAGGTGACTTTCTAGGGGTCGGGGGAGGGGGATCTCTGTGTAGGTTAGACATGTCTTTCAGGACCTAAGTCTATTTTTTGACTGTAGATGGGAAAGCAAGAGTTTAAATTCTAGAGATCAGAGCCTAGAAAATTGATGTGCTTTGAGATGATTCAAAGTTAAAAACCGTCGCCTTCTGAAAAAAAAAAAAAAACCTTTCTTGTCATTTGTAGCTGGTTAAGAAAAAATACCTATTGTTATTACACACTCATAAATAACCTGATTCTGGCATACCAAACAAAAATGAATAAATTAAACTTGATTTACAGCCCTTTTCATTTTTATTAGTACCGCTCTGAAGAGTTTATGTAAGGGACGTGCCAGCACACTTATGCCAAATGTTTTAAGGCGTTGGTATTGATATTATATAAATTAAGGTGTTTTAATTTGCATTCTTTAATTAACTAAATACTGGCAGAAAAATAAAACACAAGGGCAGCCCTGACTTATTGCCTCTATTAAAACTGCTGACATCTCCAAAAAGATGTGTTAAGTAATCCAATTCACAAGGGGGTGGGAGGGGGATATTAACAGGCTCCTACTTGGCACTGTGCTGGGGTATAAGAAATGAATCTCCTGCTTTGCTTGCAGAGAGAAATGGAGGAGAGTATGCTAAGGTCGGGAGTTTGTGTCTGCAAGGAAGAAGCTGGCCAACTGCTTGAATTACCCATGCTGCCCCGGTCTGAGCCGAGGTCACCGAGCAGGGTTCTCAAGTACACTCTAACTATGGCTGCTTTTGCTACCCAGGGCTGAGTCGTGGCTCCTCTGGAACTAGATAAACTCGTCGAATTAGTTAAATGTGTTCTGGATCAACCTGATCGCACCACAAACCCAGAGAGAAACAACCGAGATCTTTCCGTGGAGCTGCGGCTTCCGGTTCATGGTTCATCCCAACCCACAAGAAACAGAGTTCTAACAGAGGTACCAGGAGCGCCCCAGTCCGGGTGCCAGGAATAGCTGCCGTTCCTCACAAACTCTGGGTCCTATCACCCCTCTGAGAACTTTTTTTTTTTTATTTCATCATCATAATGGAGACACAGACTTAATCTCCCCCCCCAACCCCCGAGTTCTTTTTTCTTTTAACTTCCTCTGGCCGGCGGACGTTCCTGATTTTTGCTATTTCTCTCTCCTATGGAGACAAACAATGCTAAACCAGTAAGAGCTCTTCCATAATCTCCCTACCCCCAGACTTTCGCGGAAGAAAAGCTATGGGGAGAACTTTTGGTTGTGCACAGGAAAACCATTTTTCTTTAAGCACAGTCTGAAAAGGCCGCATTTCTCTTCCCTAGCACACAGGGTCCTCCACGAGCCATCTGTTTACTGTTGCCTTGCCGTCCTGAGGGTGTCTGTCTTGTGTTCTTGGCCTAGTCTGGGAAGCATCATGTGGAAGCCGGAGATCTAAAGGTCCCAGTATTCGACTGAGTCCTGAATCACAAGGAGATATGAGGCTGGGCTTCACCTCATCCCTGCCCCGCCCATCTCCGCCCCCTTGCCCCACCCCCAAGCACCACAGTCTCCTACTGTACGTACTCTGTCCTTTGAAAGGTCCCTACAAGAGGCAGTGCGAGCCAGCAGCTAATTGTCCAGGTCTCTGAGAACTGACTTTCTGCAGGGCCCTCACCCCAGCTTCCTTCCTGGATGATTTTCTTTATCTACTCAAGGAAGAATGAATTCCAACTTCAATAATGAAAACCCTGCTCTTCTTTGCCAGCATCCCATCCCCCTCCCCTCTCCAAAAAAAAAAAAAAATCATCTCACTTTCATGTCGTTTCCCATCTTGCAGCTCTGTCAGTTGTTTTAAAACAACTGTTTTAAAACATGTCTCCTGTCATAAATAAAATCGTCATTATGCATTTTGACGGCAGTGGTGGGAATTTCACAGCGGAGATAGAGGACAGACCTGTGAGGGGCTGTTCGACTCTGGTGCTGCCTGGGAAGAAAGGGCCCCATTCCACGCAGCTTTTAACTACTACTGGGGCTTTTCAACTCCGGCTGTTGGGAGGGTTTAGATATGGTTTATTGTCCTTAGATATGGTTTATTGTTTATTGCTGGGAATTGGGTGCTCGGTGTGTTAAAAATGATAATGTTAAAAATCAATGGAACCTTTAAAAGCTGGGAGCTAAGAGAGGTTGTTGGGGCTGTATGATTAGACAGGATTCATGTAGTTTTCGTGGGTTCGAAGTTTTTCTTGGCTTCCAGTATAACCATGTACTCTCTCCTCTGTTCTCACACATATCACGGCCATGATATCACACAGCAAGGTAGGGAGCCGCGCCAGAGCCTCTGGGCCTCTATACGAAGGGCTCAATGAACCTTCTTCCCATGTAAGTTACCTAGCCTCAAATACTTCATCATAGTTACGGAACATGGTCTAACATCTGTTGGGAGATTCATTTAGTTTCCAATCATTTGCACATTGGTTTATTTAAGGAAATTGACACGAAAAACAAAGACAGTTTAGCATAAAGCGCCTGTGTTAACTATCGAGATCAGATCTTGACAGGCACCTGAAGGCACCCAAACAAGTAACCTGTCAGGCTGACAGACCCGAGAGGTGCACTCAGTAGGAACTGGAGTTCTTGTTGGAACTTTAGGCACCGTGGACTCAAATCTATCCAGAGACCTTAACTATTCCTGACCCTTCTCTCCACCATCTTGAAGTAATGGTCACTCGAAATATAAGCTTGGGCCCAGTGACTCAGGGAGACCCCGGCTTGGAACGGAAGGTTTAGCAACAAGATAAAGTTGAGTTCAAATGATCTTTCTCTTTCAGCTTCCCAGGAACCCACTCCCATACACACAAACACAGGCCGAACGTAAATAATACATTTAAATATCCACCAGTAGGGAACTCGTTAAATAAACTCAGGCACATCACATAACAATGCCATGAAAGGCAGTGGGGAAATTAGATAAGACGCAGCCACTCATTGCAAGATCTCTAAAATCCATCATTTAAAAAAAAAAAATCAGAATAGCTTGTGTACTAGGTACCATTTGTGTATGGGGGGTGTGAATAGATGTTTCATTTGTGTGTAAGCGGAGGAGGGTGAGTAGATACATACTTGCTAATGTGTAAGCGACCTCCAGAAAGGAGCACAACAAACTCGCAGCTGTGACGTTCTGAGAAGGGAGCAAATGTCTGTTTTCACTCTCCTCATTACAACTTCAGGATGTGGTGCCATGGGAATGCACTACTTCATCGGGAATAAAGAAAAACCTTTTTTTTTTTTTAACAGAAAGCAAGTTTAGGTAATGAATACACACTCATGCGTGTTCCAAATAGACTGTCTACTTTGACATAGGTTTGGTTGAGACCCAACCCCTCCCATGCTTCTCCAGGCAGAAGATGGGGGGGGGGTATCAAAATAAATCCTTCTTGAATTTTTCTGACATCTTGCAAATTCATCTTTATTGGATAATAGTTGCAATAACCAAGGCATTATCTAAGAAACTCTATTTTTGTTCATGTTTTTCTTTCCTTTTTCTTTCTTTTCTTTTCTTTTTTCTTTTTTTTTTTCTTTTCTAGTTATGATCTTGCTCCATAGCCCAAACCAACTTCAAACTCATGACTGTCTGACCTCCTGGATGCCAGGATTTCAGGTATCCACCATGCTGTGGGCATTCTTTTTTTTAAAAAGAATGTTTATATAACTGCGTTTGGGGCTGCATGGCTTAGATGGCTCGGAAAGGGGCACAATGAGCGAATTTGGAGGAAAGACCATACAAATACCATTGCTTTCATGCCCAGTTCTCACAAGAAAGGTCAATAACATATGACCTCAGCCCTGAGGAACTGACACGCACACAGACGGCCCCCCACCCAGATCTCCCCCCAGACATGGGTTCCCGTTGCCTCCAGTTGTTAACTCAGCCCGGGGAGGCAGAATGAGAAGACCCCTTGGGGTAGCCGTGGTCCCTGCTTCCCACCGCAGAGTCCTTTTATGGTCCATAATGATTTTCCTTATGTATAAGCGACCAATTCCCAAACGTACCTAGAAGGATATCTCCACCCCCAGACATTGTTCTATCAATGTTAGTGGAAATCCTAATTCATATTTGATTTACCAGGTACACACCTATGGACCCGGTACTTAGAATGCTGGGGGAAGGCAGTTGGGCCAACCTGGACTACATAAGGAAATTCCAGGCCAGCCTGGACTTTATAGCAAGATGCATGCGTACTTAAGAGAGAGGTAGTGCTCCGTCCCTCATTGTGACCCAAACAAAACAACAACAGAACCCCAAACAAAACAAAACAAAAAAGAAACAGAGTGAAAGATTTACTTTGAAGCCTTATGGTGTAAAAGGGTTCAGTGCACGGTGTCTCGGTTCCTTCACTCTGTGCTTGAAGTAAGACCAAACATCGTGGCAGGAAAATGTGGCACAACAAAGCCACTGTCCGTGTGGTAGCCAGAGAGAGAGAGGAGTGGGCAAGCAATGGAGTAGGAACATGGTGCCCTCTTTTAGCATGAGTGTCCAGAAACCTTTTCTCTCCAACTAAGCTCTGCCTCCTAGTCTCCTCCAGCATCTGAAAAAGCCATGGAATTGCAAATTCATCCACTTATGAAACCATTGGTTAGGGCTGGGGAAACGGCTTAGGCATGAAGAACACTTGCTGTTCTTGCAGAGGACCCCAGTCCAGTCCCACCCACACTGGGTGACTCCCAACCACCTGTATCCCCAGGTCTAGGGCATCTGACATCCTCTTCTGGCCCCTGTGGGCACCTAAAGACACACACATACATACATACATACATACATACATACATACATACATGCATGCATGCATACATACATACATACATACATACATACATACATGTTTAAGTATCTTTATTAAAGTCACAGTCTTCATAATCCTGGTCCTCCCAGAGGCTCTCCACTGAACACTACCTTGGGGACCAACCCTTCAGCACACGAGTCTTTAGGAACGTTTCATATTCAAACCACAGCAGACATTAAACAGGAGTTAAGATCAGGCAGCCACCTCAGTTTTCTGTGGTCGTTTAATCTGTATAAGAGCACATGGTGCTCAAGGGGGAGGCCTGTGATCCCTTTCCTGAAACATTGAATGTGTATTGGAAAGATGGGAACCTGGGGCCCATCCCACACAGCTGCCTGCCTCTAGCCTCCGGGGATTGCCTCAGGCCCACACCTATCAAGTGGTCAATAAATAGTCATTGGGAGGATGATTCATTGAATTAATCAGTTCAATCCAATTAAACGAGTAAATGGATGTTTCCTTCACTCCTTTCTGGGCCTCAGTTTCCTCGCTACCGTATTTCTCATTTCTCAAGATGAAGGGAAATCCCGGTGGGCGTGTGCAACTCTCTAGAAAATTATGAAAGTAATTTGTTTTCCGTGTGTCTTGCTGACTTTTTTTTTCCCCCACCTTAAGCAAATTCCTCCCCCTTCAGGTCTGCCTTTGCAAGTGGCCTAAGAGCCACATACCTGCCACATACCCACCAGCTCTACCACCTCCTGGCTGTACCACCTGGTAAACTGCTTAACCTCTCTGGGTCTGAGTGTGTCACCTATAAGATAGGCTCAACGGTAGTACCCGCCTGATTGATTTGTTGCAAGAAATCAATGAATTAGCGCCTACCGGGTGCACAGAGCAGCATCTGGTATCCCAAAAGCGCTCAGTAAACGCTGCCCTATATGCAACCCTCATTGCTATCTCAGTTGAAGTTCGGGCTGCTAACAAGGGTGAGATACACCCCCTCGGCCATATTTACAGCTTAAGAGAGAAGTTTCAGGCAGGGCTGAGGAATTGAGCAATTATCTAGCCTGGGCAAGACCCTAAGTCTGATCCCCAACATCAGGCAGTTTTCTCAGAAACATATAGACCTAAATGGATGAAAGTCATCAAAGATGAATGGCCAGGCTGATGTATGGGGCAGAACAAGCAAGGGAGGCTGACTTCAAAAGCACACCTACCCTACCGCATCCCCCTGACCCCGGTCTGTAAGGCTCCCTGGGGCTGATGGGAGATAAGGGGAAAGAAAACACCTCTTCAAAGAGCCCTGCTCAAAGGCTTCAATCCAAAGAACAGGCTTGAAGATAAGCTCTGGTCTACATTTCCTTCTGTCCTCCTTCCCTCCACATCTCTAAAGGAAATTCCTGGCGGAGGAAAAGGAGTTAATTCCTCCTCCTTTTATCAGGAGCTACCACACCCCCGCCCCATCCGTGGAGCAATGGAGGTGACAGAAGCCAATAGGTCATCAACAGGAAGGAGTTAAGAAGAGCTCACTGCATGCCCCACTCCCACCCATGTTTGCTGGGTGACGTGCAAACCCTCCCATCAGCTCTTAGAACCTATGCCTGCATCTGTCACGAGGGATAATAAAACCTGCCCAGAATAACTCTGAACTTTGTTATAAGCAGAGGAACACAAAAACTCACTTGGGGAGCGGAGATATGACTCAGTGGATAAAGAGGCTTGAAGTCATGCCTAACCACCTGAGTTTGAGATCCAGGGCCCACATGACAGAAGGAGAAAGCCAATTCCTATAAGGTGAACACTCCGACCTCCACCCACACACTCCTCAAGCGCTCTCTCTCTCTCTCTCTCTCTCTCTCTCTCTCTCTCTCTCTCTGTCTGTCTCTCTCTCTGTCTCTGTCTCTCTCTCTCTCTCTCTCTCTCTCACACACACACACACACACAATAGACTTGAGAAGCTAAGGCTGGAGGATTGTTGAGTTCAAGGCTACTCAGGATTAGAAAGCAAGATCCTGCCTCCCATAAGTGCATGGTGGGGGGAGGAGGGAATCCTTTCATGTGGTATATATATATATATATATATATATATATATATATATATATATATATATTTTCAACACTTTGTAAACTCCAGTTGTCTACCTTAGATTTTTCATGAATATGTTGAGATAAGATATAAATAAGTATATAAACATGTATATGTAAAACTGATATATGCATTTAGGGCTGGGGTTACAGCTCAGAGAGCTTGTCCTGCATGAGTGATGCCCTAGGTTTGATTCCTATCACCAGAAGGAAAAGATCGGAAAAAAGAGAGGAGGAGAACCGAAAGGAGGTAAAAGAGGAGGAAGAGGAAGGAGATCAGACAGAAAAAGAATCCAGGCTAGAGAGAAGAGAAATGACCTGCGAGCTTACTGCACTGGATTAGGTAACTGCTTAACCTTTCTGGGCTCCCGTGTTTTCCTCTGTGCTCAGGGCTAACCCACTTTCAGGGGTTCTGCAGGAGTGAACCGAGAGAGTGGATACAAAGTGTTTAGAATTGTGTCAGCTACTGCCTCAATGGTCAAACACTGCTAGAAAGTAAGGACATAGAGGGGAGAAAAACAGCGTTTCCACAGTCCCGTGGGAGGTAAGACAAAATGCCCCCAGACACCTGCAGAGACAGACCCCTGAGCCCTTTTCACCACAGCAAAGTCTTCCTGTGAGACTGGCTGGCCTGGCTCTTGCCAGTTCGCTGCCACCAGTCCTTAGTGACCCTGTCATGCCCCAGGCAGTGTCTGAAGCCTGGGGTGGGGCAGCTGAGGAAATGCCTCCAGAGCCCAGTGCACTGTGCTAACTCGGGGCTTGTGGCCAAGGCAGTAATTGCCAGCTGCTGAAAGATATTAAAGGCAGGGAAGGAAAACCAAGTTCTCTACAAGACAGACTTTGCGGAGTTCTTACAGCTTGTAAAAAAAAAAAAATGTAAATAGTTACCCAGTGAGATATTATTTCATGTTGTTACCGCTAGGGTTTGAGTATTATGCATGAGGTAATCATTCAGGCAATTCCGCCCCAGCATGGAGTGAAAAGTGCCCATTACCCCCTCACAACAAATCTACCACCTCTCGCTCTCCACCTGACTCAGGCGTTTTTTGTTTTGTTTTGTTTTGTTTTCCTGGGTGGCAAATTTTATGTAAATTGAAGTCTGTGGGGAAAAAAATCTATAAATATCCACAATTTTCTAAAGGCTTTTTTTTTCAATAGCTTTTGAGGGGGTATTTTTTTTTTTAAATACATTGGACTGGAGCCTGGAGGAAGGTCTCCCACCAGTTCCATGGAATTCCCAGTCTAGGCTGAGATCTCCGGGATCCAGACGTTGATGGGTGACACGCTTAGCGCATAACTCTGCAGAGCAATTTTCCCAAGAGGCAGACAGTACACTGCATCCCAGGCATCGTTTACCTGGGATTCTCTTTGTCTCAACACTCCACGTGCGATGGCCACTCTTAGATTTTATGTATGGGAAAAAACCGAAGCGTATGGGGAAAAGGCAAGGTGCCCAGGTCACTGCCTCGGCGCGCCCTCAAGGCCTGATTGTGCCGGGGACCTGACTCCATATAACTCCAGGAACTTCAGGTAAATAACAAACCCATTCCTCACTCTTCAGCTCTGGCTGGGCTGCTTACAGCATCCAGTATTATGGAAAGCATCGCATAAAATCAAGCTGGCTTGTGATTCCTGCTAAGGAGATCGATCGTGAGTTCTAACCTAGGCCGAGCTACATAGTGAGATCCCGCATGCTAGACAGAAAAGGGAATGACTTGCAGGCAGGCCATTCTTTACTACAGTGTCATAGAAACAGCTTCAAGTAGCTTTAACCCTGTCCTGTGTGACCACTGCTCCTCACTCCCGGGGGCCAACCAGCGAGGAACTGACAAATAAGAGCCCCGTGCATCTGCCACATTTCTGCAAGGGAAGGACGCGGGCTGGGTGCCCTGCTCGGCAACGTTTTACACGGGTTATTCAGGCACATTCCTAACACAATGCTCTGCCCACAGCTGGCCCCTCAGTAAACACGGACCGGGGTTGATTAATGAGTCATGTTCTCTCCCAGGTGGCAGGCCATTCCTTTGAAAACTGAACTTCCTTTCAGGCGGCTGAGGCCCAGTGTAGTGCTCTGTATGGGGTAACAATTTTGCTAAGTAAATGTCAAATAGTCATCTCGATAATCATCTGCAAGTGTTTTAATTAGGCCTTGGGCCTAGCTCAGTATGGTTTTTTTTTTTTTTCTCATTTTCCTCTCAGAAGGAAACTGGATAGACCCAATCAAGGACACTCTCCTGTCCTTACCAGCACCCCAACGTGTGTCCCCACCCTCTGTGTGTGCTGCCGAGTGTGTGTGCCCTGCATTCTGTCCAGGAGCTGGAAGCAGACCTGGCCTAGACAGCATGCTGCCTGACGCCATTATCCCTGTCCACGCTAACTGCTGTGAGCTTAGAGAATTAAGTTTCTAAAAAGGACAATGTATAGTTCCGTGGGGAAATCACCTACCCCTACCCAGCCCGGACATCCTGTCTGCACCCATTCTCCCTTTTGTTCATTTGACATCTTTCGACTTTCCTAATAAAAATACTGCACCGTCCTTTCTGTGGCCTCCTGCCCTCCCACCCACATTCCTAAGTGTCTACTCTCTTTCCCTCCAACTTAGCTCCCATTAATCATTTCAAACGCACATCTGCTCGGCTCCTAGAAGGGCTTCTAGGCTCACTCTCCCAGCTGGACTTTCATCTCTGTCTCCAAACTCTTCCTTCTTCCCAGTTCTTCCTCCGACACATCCACAAAGACCATCCCTTCTACAGCCTAATGTCTGCTCTTTTTCTCCCAAAGGCCAAAGGACCGGGTAAGTTGAAGTAACCCTGCACTGAACTTTGTTGGGAAACAGGGTCTCACTCTGTAGCATAGGCTAGACTGGAACTCACTAGGTATGCCAAGCTGGTCTCAGATTCATCACGTGACCCTCCTGTCTCAGCCTCCTGGGTGCTGGCTCCCTACCCAGCCTGAAGAAGAATTTTAAAGATAAGTGTTTTCAGGGAACCATGAGGTCAGAACGCATAGGCTGGTGTGAGCAGAGCTTATGGGAGCTGGGGGAGGGGGTAAATCTTTGCACCATAAAATAAATGAGAAAATCCTCCTCTTTCTGTTCCCATGCTCCTCCTGCTGCAATGTGGACCATTTCGTCAGGGTCAGGGCACCTCTGGCCATTCCTTTTCAACTCATTTTATAAGATCTAAAGATGAGGGAGGGGACAGTCAGGCAATTTCTATATACATTTATTTATCCATCCATGTGCATCCAGGGAGAGTTTGAGTTTAGTGTGTGACTTGCGTGGCCTTGAAAGCTGCCTGCCGTCGTCCGTCCGTCCGTCCTCTTTCCTGAGCATCATAAAGTTTATGATTGTTCTATGAGTAGTTATTTCTCTCACTTTGAAGATTCCTTTGAAAGTTCTTGTTCTCACGTTGTGTTGAGTCATTGGTACCAGAGTCAGAGGGAAAGAAAAAAGGGAAAAAGGAAAAAAAAAAAAAAACCGTGGGTCAGCACCACGCACTCAGAACCACATAGTCCTGGGCAACCCAAACACAATACAAAGACAGAACTTGATGGTCAGAGTGACTGACAAATCACAACTGGAAAGTGGTATTCAAAAGGAACGGCGACACCAGCGCGCCTCCACTGGCCACTGAGGGCATGCAAAAGTGGTCACTCCAGAGCTGGGACACAAAGCACCATTCTCACTGATTGAGCCAAGGATCTAGAACTTTACGGTCAGGTCCATGACTATGGAAAAATTTAAAAAGAAAAAATCTCTGACAAGTGTAAATACATACTTTTTCCGGAAGGCTTGGGGGAATCCGAGAGGGTACTGTTATTATCAATTTTAAAAAAAGTTTTATTTCGAAATTTCCCTGGGGGAAAAACCAATAGAGCAGTCTCTGGAGTTTGTATCACCCTGCAGTGCTGAGACCCCCCCCCACCTCCTCTAGGATACCGGCCTCTACTTTGATGCGACTCTTAACCACGTCGCCGTCGCCGCCAAGCAGCAGCTCGTCACAGCAGGGTGAGGTAGCTTTACGACTTTAAACGGGACAAGAACCCTGAAACACACCTAAACACGATCAATAATTCAGGGCGCCCCCGGGGCGTCCCAGGAGCTTTGAGGCAGCGCTCCTTGCCAAGGGAGGCAACCTTCAACCACGCTTCACCTAGACCATCCCTCCTGGAAGGGAGTCTTTCAATTTGCAGTCTGACTGGACAAGCTCAAAGTAGTTGGAAGGGTTCAGGCAGCGCCCAGGGAATAGTGGATGCCCCCAAGGCTTCGGTGCTTCCAAGTGAACACATCCGGGAGAAGCCAATTAGGGGAAAGAGAACCGGCCGAAGCAGCTCGGAGAACCGGCCGAGCTCCCGAGGCGTAGTCCGCCCCCAGGCGGCCCCGGGGAGAGGCTTGGATCCTAGGACCGGAGCAGGCGCCGTGCGTTCCCACTCCGGTCTCCACCCTAGACACTAGTGGGAAGCAGCGGGCAACAGGAGACCCAGAGCAGGAGAGGGCGCAGAGCCCGTGTCCAGAAGTCCCATCCCTTGTGTGACCCGTTGGCTAGGGCAGCTGGGCACAACCCGCAAAGGGAAGCGGATCCAGCGTGCGGCGAAGGCCGGGAGGCGGCGACGGGCTAGGGCGCTTTAAGACTCTCCCCGCCCACCGGCGGCGCCCGCCTCCGCCCTCCGCTCTCCCCGCCCCGGGGTCCGGGAGAGAGCTGCGATTGGGCGGGCGCGGCGATCCCTTTGAAGTGTGGCTGCAGATCGCGGCTATTTGACGTGCAGCTCGCGGAAGGCGAAGGTTTTTGTGTTGCTCGCCTGGGCTAGCGGCGGCGGCGGCGGCGGTGGAGGAGGGGAGGCGGCACGGAGGCGCAGCGACTGCTGCACGGCGTTCGACGCAGCGGAGCGAGCCCACCCGCCCCGGGAGCTCGCCTCCCGGAGCTTCCCCTCCCTCCCCGCCCCCCCAGTGGCGCTGCCTCCTCCAAATGAGCGATTCGCCCGCTGGATCTAACCCAAGGACACCCGAAAGCAGCGGCAGCGGCGGCAGCGGCGGCGGCGGGAAGAGGCCGGCGGTGCCGGCAGTGGTGTCCCTCCTGCCCCCGGCGGACCCCCTGCGCCAGGCGAACCGGCTCCCTATCAGGGTCCTGAAGATGCTGAGCGCTCACACCGGTCACCTCCTGCACCCGGAGTACCTGCAACCGCTGTCCTCCACTCCCGTCAGCCCCATTGAGGTCAGTCTCCCGGCGCTGCCCACCTAGAACTGAACCCACTCCTCCACCCATGCTGGGCCCTTGGCTCTGCTCCCTGCCCCCCCCTCCCAGTAGCTCAGTGCGACGCGAGGCCCGAAGCTGGCCACGCTGGCGGAGCTCCTGAGGAGGGACGGAAGGCAGGAATCAGACCCCTCCAGGTTCTCCCTAGACTCCTGGGTGGAAGGTTTTTGCCCACTCGCCCTTTGGAGCTGCGTGTTTTCTATAGGGCTGGATTTGCTCGTGTGGTGCCCAGAGTCCTTTACTTTTTCTGTGGCCCCTTAGAGTCCTGTCCAAAGACTGCTTCTGGACCTCCCTCGCCTCCACCCCGATCTGTTCTCTTGGAAGCCAGAGGTGTCCCTCTGCATCTTCCGCGGCCTGGTGGGGCACAGTGCAGAAAACCAGGCACTCGCGATCCTGGGTCTTTCTTCACCCTACTTCTCAGGGTGTCCTCCCTGGGAGGGAGGGAGAGAGGGAGGGAAGGAGAGAGGGAGGGGCTACTCACAGGGCCAACTGCGGCTCTGCCTTTAGAAGGCGCCTCTCCCTACTCTTACCCCGAGCGCCATCACCAGAAACCCGTCCCAAACGAAGTTCTCCCAAACTAAAGGCTTAAGTTTTTCCCTAGGCCAAAAAGATGGGGAAATTAGATTAAAAGGGGGGGGGGAGAATCACCACCCCGATTACAGCGAAGTCACCTTTATCTGGGAGGGCCGTTGTTGAGCCGTTTCTCCTGCGCGCCAGCGCCCATGACACTCAGGGACTAACCCACAAGGCTAGTGCCATTCTGCCCAGCTGCTCCGCCAGAGCCAGGCCCTCTTTGGGTGACCCTCTTCTCTAGGCCCCCGTCGCTCCCCCGGTGCCTGACTCTGCCTCCCTGCGCACTTAGTGGGTCTCCTAATCTCACCGTCTTCTCATTCCCCCTTGCCACTGTCTCCCGCAGCTGGACGCCAAGAAGAGTCCTTTGGCTCTGCTAGCCCAGACCTGCTCGCAGATCGGCAAGCCCGACCCGCCGCCCTCGTCCAAGCTCAACTCCGTGGCGGCGGCGGCGGCCAACGGGCTGGGATCCGAGAAAGACCCGAGCCGCTCCGCCCCCGGCGCCGCCTCCGCGGCCGCGGCGCTCAAGCAGCTGGGGGACTCCCCGGCGGAGGACAAGTCCAGCTTCAAGCCCTACTCTAAGGGCTCCGGCGGCGGCGACTCCCGCAAAGACGGTGGCTCCTCGTCGGTGTCCTCCACCACCTCTTCGTCCTCCTCGTCCCCCGGAGACAAGGCTGGCTTCAGGGTCCCCAGCGCCGCCTGCCCTCCCTTTCCCCCGCATGGAGCAGCGGTCTCCACCTCGTCAAACTCGTCTTCGCCGGGCGGCTCCCGCGGAGGTTCCCCACACCACTCAGACTGCAAGAACGGCAGCGGCGGGGCCGGCGGCGGCGGGGAACTGGACAAGAAAGACCAGGAAGCCAAACCCAGTCCCGAGCCAGCCGCTGGGAGCCGAGGCAGCAGCGGGGACTCGGCTCACGGTGGCCCGGAGGCCACCGCATCAGGGCGCAAGTCCGAGCCGCCCTCCGCCCTGGTGGGGGCGGGCCACGTGGCCCCAGTGTCACCCTACAAACCAGGCCACTCGGTGTTTCCACTACCGCCCTCCAGCATCGGTTATCACGGCTCCATCGTGGGCGCCTACGCCGGCTACCCGTCTCAGTTCGTGCCTGGCCTGGATCCTAGCAAGTCTGGTTTAGTGGGAGGTCAGCTGTCCGGGGGCCTGGGCCTGCCACCGGGCAAGCCCCCCAGCTCCAGCCCGCTCACCGGGGCCTCCCCGCCCTCCTTCCTGCAGGGATTATGCCGTGACCCCTACTGCCTAGGAGGCTACCACAGCGCCTCGCACCTCGGCGGCTCTAGCTGCTCCACTTGCAGCGCGCACGATCCGGCCGGGCCCAGCCTTAAGGCCAGTGGCTACCCTCTGGTGTACCCCGGGCACCCCTTGCAACCTGCGGCGCTCTCCTCCAGCGCCGCCCAGGCCGCGCTCCCGGGCCATCCTCTCTACACCTATGGCTTCATGCTGCAGAATGAACCGCTGCCACACAGCTGCAATTGGGTGGCGGCCAGCGGGCCCTGCGACAAGCGCTTTGCCACTTCCGAGGAGCTGCTCAGCCATCTACGGACTCACACAGCCCTGCCGGGCGCAGAGAAACTTCTGGCCGCCTACCCGGGGGCCTCGAGCTTGGGCAGTGCCGCAGCAGCCGCTGCAGCCGCGGCCTCTTGTCATCTGCATCTCCCCCCGCCTGCTGCCCCAGGCAGCCCCGGGTCGCTGTCATTGAGGAGTCCACACACTTTGGGGCTAAGCCGATACCACCCCTATGGCAAGAGCCACTTATCTACAGCTGGGGGCCTGGCAGTGCCGTCCCTTCCCACAGCCGGACCCTACTACTCGCCATATGCACTGTATGGACAGAGGCTAGCTTCCGCCTCGGCGCTTGGATACCAGTAACCACAGCTCTGGCCCCTCCCAGCCCTTCCCCACCCACCCCTTCCTCTCTCTGTCCCACTGCCTTCGACGCTGCAACCTCCATTACCGCTTACCCCTACCAGGATCCAGCCCAGCCCCTCCCCCACCGGACTGTGTATTTATTTACTATAATGTTAGCTTACAAGCTGGGAATCTAAGTGCATTAATGACCACATGAGTCTATGGTATGCAAAAAGTCTGTCTCCCCAAATAATACTATTAACCGCCCAGGTAACTCCATGATCCCCCACCTCCCTCTCCCTTTTTTTTTTTTTTTTTTTTTTTTTTTTTCTTCTTAGGTTTACATTTTAAGGTTTCTGGGTTGTTTGGTTTGGACTGATTTGGAATTGAGGAAAGAAGGGAGAGTTGGGGTTCTACACTTTTAGTTTCCCCATCTTGGGAAGTTTCTTGCATGAGTCTTAACTGTTAAAACTGCATTTTTTTTCCTTCCCTTTTTCCTTCCACCCCATCTTGTTTCCTTCCACGTGAGGTTTTAATTTTTTTTTTCCTTTGTACAAGAAAAATCGTAACAGTTTTGGAGGAGAGGGTCAAGGGGGTTGGGGGACAACCTTGGTGGCTGGAGGTCTTGAGCTGTGATGGACCAGAATTCTGTTGTGCTGTGTGGTACTCCACAAAAACACCCCCCCCCACCCTCAGCTTCCCACATGAGCACGTGGTTCTAGGCCCTGAGCCCTCAAATCAGATCACAGCCTTGACCCTCCAGGGTGCTCGGAAAGTCCCGGTGCCACCAACAGTTGGCCCAATGGCCTCCAACTAAGCCTGCCACTTCGACCTTCCTGGCCCCTCAGGGACCCACACCTTTCCGTGTAGTCGGATTGCCGGCTGACAGGGACCTGACACATCCAATTAAATGTCTTAGAAGGCCCCGCTGGCACGAAATTGCTCTTTATATTTTGTGAAGTACTTTATCGTTACTATTTTTTTTTCTCTCCCTAGTTGGGACTGTGGCCTGCCTCCTCCCCTGACCATAGGGGCGGGGTGGGGGATCTTTGATGGATCCCTCCAAAGCATACTAGTCCTCAAGTCAGCAAACCAGACAGCAGTAGTAGCTCTGTTGGGGGCAGGCTGGGGACTCAGGGAGCCCTAGGATCACAGCACTCCCTTCGCCATGTCCCAGACCTGAGCCAGCAATTGCCAAAGCTGGCACTGGGTTTCCGTGGGTTCCTGCAGTGGCTAGGATTAAAGACTTAACCAAGTCTTCTCCCCAACACCTTCCCTCCTTCCCGGTCTTACGCAGCGCCGGGGCTGCGGGGCCTCGGCTGCGGGGCCTCTTGTGGGGTGAACAGAGCTCTCCCTTGCTAAGACTATTTTGTTAATAAATGGACTACTTGGCTATATTCACACCGTGGTGTGCTTCTCTCTTGCTTCACCCATGGTCCCACTTCTAGACACTTAAGCAGATGCCCTTGTTTTGTTGAGGGTTTTTTTTTTTTTTCCTTAAAAGCTTTAGGATTTCCTTCTGAGACTGTGGTTAACCTTTCCTCTAGGAGGGGACTTAGACCAATGTATTACAAATTACATAAAACCATCTTTACTCCCTACCCCATCCCCCAATTTAATCGTTTGGCTCCCAGGGATACTTCAAAGGCCTTGGCATTTCCTGGGGGCAAAGTGGAGCGAGGGCGCCTGTGAAAGTAGATCTTCCCCTGGGCGGGAATTCAAGGGCTACAGGGTGAGAAAGGGAACCAGGAAGGAGGACTAGAGCTGACTCCCTCTGAAGCCTTATCCCAAGCCCGGCGGGAGGGTGAGCAGAGACGTGCCTCTGGCGCCATCTAGTGGCAATACGGAGGGCTACAGGCTCAGAGGCCTCAATTTGTTCTAGTACGACGGTCACCTTGCAGTAGTCCCCAAGATTGAGAATTTGTAGGGTAAACACTTGTTCGGAGGGCGGTTTCGTGACGCTTCGGGGCTCTTCTTCCGACTCAGTGTTATCGACTTAGGTCCTCTGAGAATCTGAAAACTCGGAACCGGTTTGGTTTTGCTGAGAATTCTCAGCGATCACACAGGACCCTAAAGCCTTCTGACATTAGACAGCCAGATTCTAAGACCTGGTTTTCTACCCGGTCTCACTCGATTCACCTGAGTCAGGTGCTGTTTAGTAGGGTGTTGGCCCAGGAATTGCCTACTGTCTGGGGAGTCAGCAAATGCCTAATGCCAGTGTGGACTGACTCCACTCCACTGCGGGCAGCCATAGCAGCGGTGCAGTAGACCAGGCTCGCACACACAGCCTGGGCGCGCTGCATGGGTGCCACCGGGCATTGGATCAGTTGGTGCTGCTACACTTGGCCATCTTTGGGAGGGTAAACTACTTAACAGGTAGTTTGTACCCTACAGTCTTCCAGCTGCTGAACCGTGGTAGGCAAGAGCCCACAGCACAAGAGGTGTGGGGTGCATTCTCTATCTAGATGTATCAAGTGTTCACAAACCGAACCCCTGGGTTGAGGTTCCATGGAAGGCCACGCCTCTCTGGACTCGCCAGTACAAAGCGCACATTTCTGTGTCCCCAGATCTTTGTATCTAGACAAACTTCTTCTGTCAGATAAGAAAGTATCACGTTGTTTTGTTGTTACTCTTGTTTTTACCCCGTATGTATAGGTGCTGGCCACTCACTGACTGCATGTCCCAGGGAAAGTAGTCTGGGCTGCTAGCATCCCTGGACTTGGAGAGGACATGAGTCCAAGACAGACTGTGGCAAGCAGCAGCGAGAGTTACCCTGAGACCAGTCCCGGGTGGGCGTGGGGAGTCAGCATTGTTCAGTAGTCCACTCTCCTACACACCTGAAATACAGACACCTCTCTCTCTCTCTCTCTCTCTCTCTCTCTCTCTCTCTCTCTCTCTCTCTCTCTCTCTCCCCTTCCCTCACGCTCTCCCCCTCGTTGTTTTCTTTGCTATTTATTGTTTCTGTCTCAGCTTCCTTTCCACCCAATTCCTTACTTTTTTTCTGCAGATGCCTGTATGTTTCTTTTCCAAAGCCTGTTAAAACCAACAGAAAGGGTTCCTAAATGTTTTTCTTTCGACTTTGTGGTTGATAGCTCTTCCTCCCTGGGAGCAGAGACTTCTCTGGTTAGGAAGGGAGATGAGAAAAGATTCTTATCTCCCAGGGCTAATAAGTCCCCTCTCTACTGAAAGAAAGCTTTGCTAATAGCTGCTTGGCCTGCACCTTCGGTGTGTGTGTGTGGGGGGGAGGAAGCCCATAGGAAAACGATGGCACTTAGGACTAGGAAGGGTTAGCTGAGCCTGGTTGAACTAACCTGCCTCCAAACACCATGGTAACCAGACAACCCCCCATCTCATAACCTGAAAACTTTCCTAAGAAATGCCTGCTGTAATTAACTGGTGGAGAGTTTGTTACTTTGTTATTTCCATTGCTCAATTCCTATTAGTTGCCATTATTAATGGAGAGGAACTCTCCCCGCCTCCAAGAGCTGCCTATTTGAATATTTAATATTATCTGGCAACTCCCACCTCTCTACCTCCTTTTCTCCAAATATCTCTTCCTCCCCTTTCCCCTAATCTCCCTAGGCTCCAGAAATGGGACCTATGTTCCCAGGACAACAGGGTGGGGACTACAAAGCCCGAACCGGAGACGGTGGATGTTCCTGGCTCCGGGTCCTGTTTTCACACTTCTTGCCGGGTTATTTTTGTGGCCCTGTGGACAGCAGAGAGGAGAGGAGGAGAAGGAGGGGGAAAGGCTTGCCCCCAGATAGGCTGGACTCAAACAGAGTTGGGTGTGTTTTTAGCCACCCCAACCATACCCTATCTTCTATGAACTCCACTGCTCACCCTTTGTAGATAGCTCTGACTGCCTTGCCCAGCCCAACCTACTATACTGTGTTCGAATCCGAGCTAACTCCCTTCTGATGCATGTCCAGCTTGGGTAGAATCTGTCTTGCAATATTCCCAAGGCCTGCACTTTATTAATCATTCCGTAGAGGAAGCTGCACTCCAGTTTTCTGTTTGATTCGATTTCATTCATCCCGTCTCTTTACAGAATAGATAGATGGTCGAGTGCATCCGATAATGTATGGTTTAATTTGGAGCACTAAGGGCTTGAATTACCATTTTCATAATGTGCGTTAATGTGTTACATCATTTATAAAGAGGAATGTGCTAGATTTCAAACTTTCTCCTCGCAGCCAAAGTCACCTGAAGGAAACAAAGCTAAGATCACAGTTCCTCATCTCCTCCCTCCTTCCTGAGTAACCTCTGCCTCCTCCACGGGGTCACATGGCCAGAGCTCATAAGACCGATGTGAGGGGTTCCATTCACATAATACAAGTGGGTGTGTAGGTTTGGGGTGGGGGCGCAACTTGCACAGGGCTGCGCTGAGCTGTCCACGGCAGTACAAAGCGCCCCCTCATTATGGCCCAACAACAGCTTTGCAGTCAACCAGCTTGCATTTTGCCGAGACCTCCAGCGGATGGCTCTTGGTCGACCCTAATCCCAGTACTCCGTCTCCGATGGCTGTAATAACACCAGCTGTCTGTTACTCAAACTCTGAGTGAGGAGGAAAAAGCACTGATTATCCAAATACAGTCATTAAAGGGGAAATGTGTTTTTAGGACTGTCAGAGTGATTAATGAGGGCTAGCCGTCTTTGCAAATGTACTTGTTTAGTCTAACTGGCAGCTTGTATTTTCCTATTGATTTATTGCAGCCGTTGCCGGGCCTCGGTGTGTGCGAAGTCAGGGCACTTCACAACTGTGCCCTGTTTAAACAGGAAAAGCATGCACCATTTTGTCCAGGAGGGAGGAGACAGCCTCAAGTCTCTCCCTTCAGGGCAGCCTCCAGGGACACAGACCAACAAAGACGACATTAAAACCTGCAACCAAAGAGGGAAGGAAACGGTCTTCCTAGTCCGTTTTTTGCTCCAAGGTCAGTGGAGACGCACCAGGCCCCCCTGGACGAAGCCTGCCCTATAGTAACCTTTAGCCCCGCCCACATTTCTCTTCCAGTGGCCAGAATCCAGCTGTCAGTCACTGGGTTAGAGGACGGAAAAGGGCGCCAGCAGAGGACCAAGACCGGGGAACTGGGGAAGCCAGGAAGAAGTAATAATAATAATAATAATAATAATAATAATAATAATAATAATAATAATAATAAATTAATAATAATAATAATAATAAATTAATAATAATAATAATAATAATAAAGAGTCCAGTAAGGGTGTCTATGCAGTGCACAGATAGACGCCAACAGTTGGGGTCAACTTTTAAAGAGAGATCGGGGAGAGGGGAACCACCAAAGCTACGCTTACATCTCTGTATCCGTGCCTTTCCGGTTTTGATAAGTAGGGTCCGTAATGACCAAAGATGGCAGCTTGAAAAGTCTCACGATTTGGAGGTTGTACTTGCAGGTGGTGATTAATGGTCCCAGAAAATGGTTAACAGATTGCAGGATACCATGCAAGGTACCGTGTACACACCAAAGGCAACTCTGGAACCCTCTTGCCCGGGAGAAGAGAGCACTATGGGGAGGTACCTAAACCATAGCTCTGCCCAGCTGGCCTGACATCACATTCTGCCCTGCGGACAGAAGGACTTAGAGAGACACCGTAAGGTGACACTGTCGCTGTGCTAACAGTCACACCGCAGGAGAGGATGGAGCCATCGAAACTGTGGTGGTAGGACCTGGGGCTCCCAGTCGAGGTTGGTCGAGGCTTTCTGTAGTAGTGAGAGGGATGGGGTTGAGCTCATGCAGAGGCATTTCTCAACCTGTGGAACAACCCTTTCACAGGAGTCACATATCAGATACCCTGCATATCAGATATTTATGTTATGATTCGTAACAGTAGCAACTTACAGTTACTAAGTAGCAAGGAATTAATTTTGTGGCTGGGGGTCAGGACAGCATGAGGAACTGCATTAAAGGGTCAGCACTAGGAAAGTTGAGAACTATTGCCGCTGCAAATCAAGAAACAGGTTTCAGGGCTGAAGAGATGGTTTGTGGTTAAGAGTACTTGCTGCTCCTCCAGAAAACCAGGGCTTGGTTCACAACCACCTGTAACTCCGCTTCCAAGGGATCTGACTTCCTCTTCTGGCCTCTACGGGCACTTGCAGACTGTCTGTGGCGTTCACTCATACAAATACATACATTTGTCTAAGTAAAAATAAATTTATTTATTTTCTTAAGAAACAGGTTTTAGCAATGGTGTAAGATATAGGGCTGATGGTGTATAACGGTAAGCCCAGCACTTTGAAGGCTGAGGAAGAAAGATATCTTGGGCCAGATTCAGAATAAGGTCCTTATGGTAGTTTGAATAAAAATACACCGCCCCCCCCCCGCCCCGCGCGCCGCCCCATAGACCCATAGGGAGGGGCACTCCTAGGAGGCGTGGCCTTGCTGGAGTGGGTGTGGCTTCTTTGAAGGCAGTGGGCTTTGAGGTCTCAGATGCTCAGATGTTCCTGCTGCCTGCTTGCTGATTCAGGTTTAGAACTCTCAGCTACCTCTCCAGCACATGCTTCCTGCCATGACGACAACAGACTAACCTCTGAACTGTAAGTCAGCTCCAATTGAATATATTTTCCTTTATAAGACTTGTCATGGTCATGGTGCCTCTTCACAGCAACAGAATCCCCAATCTCAAGGAAAAGAAAAAAGTCCGAATTACCACCCAAGCACCTACCCACCTACCTTTCTTGGTCAGCTTGCACGTTCAATGCACCAGTTCAGAGGCGGGAAGAGTATGTACTTCTTCTTGAGGGAAGACCCTTCCGACGCTTTCCTGGGGTCAGGGCACATTGCCAGCATTACCAACAACTCTTCTATAACAGGAAATGCTGTCGCAGTGTAGGGTGACGTCATTATGCAGCAAGGCGGGCCCAGAATAAGGTGTAGCCTATCATTGGATGAAAAGAAGAGTGGGCAGAGAAAAGTCTGGGGGGGGGGAGGAGGAGGAGGACGAGGAGGAGGAGGGAGGGAGATCAAGGTTCGGAGGAAGATGGTTCAGATTTAGGTGAAATAGATCGATTTTATCTTGTCTAGGTGGGCGGTTTATATCTTCATCAATTGACAGTGGATTTATCATGAGGATGAATTGTGGATTGAGAATTTAACATATAAATCTAATTGCTAAATTACAAGTTTCTGAAACTTTGATTTACCGGGCTAAAGAGGACCCTGTGTGAAAGAAATGGCTGAGAGGCGGTTGGCGCGCGCGGATCTGGTTCTGTTGCCCGTGCAGAGTAAGAACACACAGGGCCTGCAGACCGAGGTGTGTGTGTCTGTGTGGGCCAGGCGTGGTAACTACCGCCTAAGTGACCATGCAGAGAGGGTGGCTAGAAGGGAGCCAGCCGGGAATAGGTGGCTTGTGGACCGCATGGCAGAGCGGCCGGAGTGAGCGGATTCGGCTGGCTGGAACTGGAAGCAAACAATTTTTTTTTTTTACTGCAACAACTGGATTTTGAGTTGCTGATGAACTAGATACACTTTTCTTAAGACAAAATAAATTGCTAAAAAGAAGGCGAGTGGGGTTGGGGATTTAGCTCAGTGGTAGAGCACTTGCCTAGGGAAGCACAAGGCCCTGGGTTGGGTCCCCAGCTCCAAAAAAAAAAAAAGAACCAAAAAAAAAAAAAAAAAAAAGGCGAGTAACGGTGATCTCAGAATGGAGTCCAGTGGGATCAGTGTGCTTGGGTGAACTCGGTGACCATTATGAAACGTCCAGCCTATCTAGCCGTTAGGCAGCTAGGAGTCAGGGACCTTGGCTGTTGTTCTGCTTCTAAACCTGACCACATGACAAATCCATCACTTTCCATGCTAAATTTTAAAAAAAAAAATTAGACGGGGGTGGGGGGTGGGCTGACGAAATGGCTTGATTGCTCTTCCAGAGGACTAAGGATTATGTCGGTTCACAGTCATCTGTTAACTCCAGTTCCATGGGATCCAACACATCCTTCTGGTCTCCACGCGCACCAGGCACTTAGGTGGTACACAGTGACACATGCAGGCAAGGAACCAACACTCGTAAAATAAATAGATAATTTTTTTATTTTGAAAATCATAATTGCTAGCCAGGAGCAGTGGTACACGCCTGTAATCGCAGCACTGACAGAGGCAAGAGGATCTTGGGTTTAAGGTCACCTTAAAGTGTACAACGACTTCAGAACAGCTTACTTCAAAATAATTAATTATATCGAATAAAACCCAATGGCCACCTCTAATGGGCCTTTTTTTTTTTTTAATCACCGAGATGAAATTGTTAAACTATACAAATATTTCTTACTAACTGAAATAGTCTATATTTTGAAGACAGAGTATTGCTATGAGGTTCGGGCTAGCCTAGACATCCTCCTGCCTCAGCCCCCGGAGTAGCTGAGACTACAAACACATATCGTACATAGCTCCTGTGGACTTGTGAACTGTTTAAAGAATAAAGCATCGAGGAGGGTATAACTGGTTAGGACGCTGTCACTGGCCCCCATCAAGTATAATTCTAAAGCTCCTATCAGATTTGACAACGTCGCTCGGTGATAGAATGTGCCTGGCCTGCATGAAGCCCTGAGCCCCATCAGAACAAATTCCCTACCAGAGCAGCCAATGTGGACGATCCAGTAAAAGAGGCTCCACGGCCTCGATTCACCAACAGGCGGAAGGAAGGAATACACATGAAAAATTCCTCTAGTGTGGGAACCTTCACCCCAAAAACCTGAGCCCTCCAAAGTGAATTGCTGACGTTTTATTTTTTAACGAAATGTTTGGTATGGTATAGTATTTTAATGAAATGTTCAGTATTTCGGCATCTGCACAGATGGTTCAGGTAGGGTGGAAATTATTCTTAAATAATTTGAAAAATCCTGAGGTTAAACCAAGGGCTTCAAACGGATTTCGACTTTTTCATAACCTACAGCCAAATGTTTTCAGAGTGTGGGGCTAGCTAGGGGAAGAACAGAGAAGCAGACAGACCTCAAACCACACCGTAGACCTTTGCTCTGAGCGGGCAGTGCGTGTTTCTGCACGGTTCAGAACATAGCATGAAGTAATCTCGACGTTTAAATCGGAGCCAGATTTAAGAGTAGAAACAGCAGTTAGAAAGTATTATCGCACGCCCCTCCACATCCTGTTTGCCCTCCTGAGTGTGTGGGTATGGGTGCATATGTGTCTGCATGCGTGCTGTACACAGGTTTGTACTCGGCCCTTACAGGAAATGGCATTGCTCCGCTTTTCCAGTGACTTCACACATGGAGAGCTCTGAGTCCAACGAACGTGTCTGGGGAGTTCAAGAAGCATCACTCCGTGCCCGTCATCGATCAAGAAGCGTCACCGTTCACCATGACAGTCCCACATCATAAGATGTGCAAAGCACTCGGCTCCTCCTGGTTTTGTATGCTCAGCTAAAACCCAGGCCCTGACACAGACTAAGAAGGCGCTCTGCATCTCAGCTAGGTCCCTAGTCCCGGCTACTTAGTGCCTATGACAAATGACTGTTTCCTCTCGGTGACAGAACTGAGATTTAAAGAGGTTTACTGCCCAAGATGTCGTAGTTAAAGGGCTGTAGAAAGCTAGGTATAGAAAGATCCACCGGTAGTACCAAGTACTTGGGGTACTGGAACAGGAAGACTGTGCCGGATTCAGCAATTACTTCCAGCCTCAGAGACCCCCCCCCCATCTCCTTTCCAATCAAACTAACAAAGCTGTACCACCGGGATCTCGCTGTTCTCCTGGCTTTAAGACAACTTGCACTTAGCTTCAGACTTCCTGTCTTGAAGAATCTCCAAATGTGACGATCTGTAGGCTGGATGACCATCCAAAGAACCCAACAGCAAACAAAAACATTTTCTGTTTGGGAGTCGTGTGTACGTTACAAGTGTCTTAGACCAGAATGCTGGTCAGGACAGTAAACATTCCAAGTGACCACCACATACCAAGTAAATCCAGCTGGGAGCAAACCCAGGGTGTTTTAATGTTAAGCAAGCTCTCTACCTCTGAGGGAGACTCCTCTTCCAAGACAGTTTTTTGAAAGAGCTGCGTAGAAATTGAACCTAGATAATGAAAAGATTTGCATCTCACCATCATCCCTTAAGCAATACAATGTATCAATGACTGCTACAGCATTACAACCTGTTGAGTGTTCTGAGTATCCTACAAGTGGTTTGACTGGACATGGACCTAGGTAACAGGTAACTCCTAAGCCATTTTTACGAGAGTCTTGAGCCTCCATGGATCTGGATACCCAGGGCAGGCTTTGGAGTCAATCTACCTTGACACCAAGAGGTGTCCTATAATCTGGCCTAGGAGTCAATGATATGTAGGAACTTATTTCAAGAAACTTTTGGCTGCATATGGTATAGAGACACAGTGTAGTCAATGCATGGTGTACTAAGGGATCCATCAATGCTTTCTCCCGTGTTGACTAGAATATGCGGTAACAACAAATCGACACCCAAATCCCAGTGTCTTAACACAAGGAAGATCTTCCTTCCTCATCCACATTCCTATACGGACTGAAAAGAATTCCAACAATCACAATTCAGCACAATCACAGATGGCAATGGTAAGACACCTCTTCCGAGTCACTGGCTTATGCAATTTTAGTGTTAGCTAAGCAGACCAGGAGTCTATGGTGCATCAAGCAGGAAGGGAGGATCACAAACACTCTGAAAGTCTGCTGGCGTGAGCCATGACTTGAGAGATGGCCGAAAACCTCTCTCAAAGCGCTCTCCCGATTAGGCCTGGCCCTCCTCAGATCGTCTGTCCCTTTGATCGACCTAAAGCCCATTTGTCAGGGACTCTTACCACACTTGTGAAAGTGTTTCACAGAGGCACTTGGACTGGTACGTGATTGACTAATGGGACTATGGCTCAATTTCATCAAGCCAACATATCAGAACGCGTTACGCTATGCCATCCAATGAATCAGAGCCATTGACTGGCAGGGACAACAGCAGAGGATCTTGAATGAATTGTCACATGGTTGAAGCCAAAAATGGCCCTGTTGCCTCTTCTCATTGGATCCTTGCCTCTAACTGCAAGGATAATTTGGAGTCTTTTCCAGTGCACAGCAGGGGAGCCTAGAGGGTAGTTCATCTAGGCTCTGTCCATTCATCCTGCCATCCTCAAGCCCATGTTCATAGAGAGAACTAGGTCAGAGAAGAGATGGGGGTATCCTGCAGCCGCTAACAGTTGTATACCATGGGTACAGGAGAACTTCATCTCAGCTCCCCTCCACCTACCCCCTCAGATCTCACCACACAGAGGCTCTCCATACTCACTGAGCCTTGTGGCTGTGAACTTTTCCCTGGACAAAGTTGATGCCGAAGTCATAGGGGAGGTGAGAATTTGATAGTGTAGGTGTCGAGAAGTCAGAACCAGAATGTCTGTGAGTTTGAGGCCAGCCTGGACTACCTAAGGAGTTCCACGACATCCCAGAGTGAGATACTGTTTCAAAAACAGAAGGGGAGGGAGAGGAAAGGGAAGGAAAGTAAGGAAACACACCCCCCTCCCCCAGGATGGAATGCTCTGGAGGCCAAAGCTGGAACCACTAAGGGCAAAGCAGAAGGCTCAGAGATCAAGACCGGCACCCTCCACGGAGCTGAGGCCTCCACCTTAGAGCACGTTCAGTGGCCTAAAAGTGAGCACCCCTAACAAAAGGGCTAGGGACCTCTGGTGTATTTGGTGACGACGATGGCCTCACAGTGCAATTTACAGGAAGCTAAAGGTTGACCCAAGGTAATGATGATTGGTGGTCACTGCCATCTACGGTCACCAACAGGTGCTGTCAAGAATGTGCTCAAAGTTCAAATGAAATGGAGTGGGTGGCTGAGACCAGACCTGAGCCCTTCTCTCCTGTAACATTAACTGAATGCTTGCTGTGTGTCCGGCACCGAGCTAGCACTCCCCTCGGGTGTTTCCATCAACGATTGCCTTCAGTAAGTCTTGACACATTTTACCTAAAGTCACAACAAGATCCCTACCATGTCCGCGATTACAATGCCTGTGTTTCTTCCACACATTCTGTTGTGCCAAGGCAGCAAGCAAGCAACCAATTGGGGCCTCATAGCTACCTCTGAGCCAGCATGGGCTGCATCCACAAAGGTGTCCCGTGGGGAAGCAGCAAGGGGAGCCATGATTACCTCTGACCCTGCCCTCCGAAGACCAAGGTCAAAAAGGAGCCCTCAGGCCCCAGGTCACAGATTCCCCTCCTGACATATGACACCAAATGTAGACTTGTATCAGGCTAATCGACAGCTACGAAAGACTTCTGGAGCCCAGTGTCTAACACAGCAAAGCCCAGTCTTCAGAACACTGAGGCCTGAGGATCCCAAGTTCGAGGCCCGCCTGGACACCTTAGTATAAAACTCTGTCTCAAAAAAAAAACTTTTTTTATTTGTTTTTATCTCATTCCTGGAGAACTTACAGTGTGTATTAAATACTATTGGACACTCTCTGTGCACCAAAGTGCCTATGATCCAGTAGGAAGAACAACATAAACTCACACTAATAATGCAAATACGATAATGGCAAACAGAGGGGGGTCCCCCAAAAGTGCAAGACCTTCAGAGCACCCCCAGATCCTCCAGAAGAGAAAGAAGAGAGCTTGCTAACAAGACAGGCTGAGCGTGACCCCAACAGGACTGAGCAGGTATCCTGGGGATGCCCCGCTCGGATGCTCCAAGTGACTAGCTTGTGTGCAGAGCAGAAGGCCACGTAAAGACAGCAGTTCATTTCGTTTCTGGGCCACCTGCAGAGGTGCAGTCACCAGGCAAGGGGACAAGAGAGGGTCAGAGGCTCAGTACAGGAAAGTAGCCTGAGCAGCTTGCTTCAGAAGAAGGAAGCTCCTCGATCCCGGGGTTTGGATTTGAAATGAGTGCTGCACTTGCTCAGCCAAATTTCAAAGTCCCAGCTGCCCACCCTGGACTCTCATCCTCACAGGGACCACCTCCCCCGGCTATGTTAGAGCATCGGGGTTTCCAAAGCACGGTGTGTTCTCAGAAGCCTTTCCATGGCCACACCCACAAGAGGTGACATTCACCCACATATCCTGATAGTCACCTGCTCCCCACCCCAGACTCAGCTCCTCCCCTCCCTGCCAAGTACTGGGGAGTGTGTAGCATATTTCTTTGCACCCTTGTACCTCTCTGTAACTGTCCCCCTCGTGCCCCTCCCCCAGAGCCATCCCCCCCAACCAGACACACTCACATGCATGCTCCCTCTCACCCTCGCCTCCCCTCCTTCCCCTCCATTTGTTTCAATGAACAGCCCCTTTTATCTATTCTGTAGGTACAAATGAAGCTGTCAAATTTGATCAGGCGCTTGATATGACAGGCTGTGGGAGTCAGGACCCCTTGAACAGAGTGGGCCTTGTCTGTCACAGCCTGCCTGACACTTCCTATAATGCCCAGACTGATGAGATTCTGAGTAGGGCCCAGCACATTTTCAACTCTATTTTGGGTGAAAACCCTTCTTGAAAGGTCTTGAAAGGAGCTGGCAGTTCCGCCGCCCGGATGATTAATGAGGGTTGGCTTCACTGGACGGATTTCTCCTGGTGCCAACAGCCGTCCTCCCAACAGGCCGGAACGTGTTGCCTCGGACTCCCCCAGTGTTTCCCTGCAGACATTACCCCCCAAAGTCCCTTCCCATCAGCCCTCAGAATGACTCCTCTAACTCTCACTTCTTCTGCCAGCCATGGTCTCGGCCACTCGCCTCCAGTTCTACTGGGAGCCGCCCCCACACATGGAAGAAGTTACCTCACCGCTGAGGGGCCAACTGGAGGGAGCAGGGCCTCGTGGACATCTTTTGAGGAGAAGGGGTGGCTGAGGAACAGCTCGGCAGGGTCTGTAGAGGACTTGTGACCCATGGACTCCGTGCTCCTCACAAGAGTGGGCCTTTCTGCTTTCCCCTCCAGAATCTCAGGGGACAAAAGGCCCCCAAAGACAAAACATGGAATTCCTTGTTTGTTTTTCTTATCTGTGGCTGTTTCTCAAATGGGACAACTACTGCCATGCAAGTCAGGAAGGCACCTCTGGAGGGTAGAAAGTTTAGTATCTTGGTCTCAAGACTGCTCTATCAAGCATCACGGGGAAGAGTAAGAGTGCTTCCCGAAGTTCCTAATGCCCCTGGGGCACTGCCAGCTAAGCCATTCCAGGGACCACCATACCCAGAAAGTCCTTCTGGCCCAGGTATCTAAAGAGCCAGGCTCAGTATGCAGCTTCCATGAACACCTGTGTCCTTCAAGCCCTGCCCTCCCCACGCAGGGGTGATTGCTCTCCCCCCCCCTCTCCCTCCCCCCCTCCCTTCCTCCCCTCCTTCTTCCCTCTCCAGTCCTCCCACCCCAAATCATGTTACACCAGCAGTGCCTGGATGTTCTTTGGGGACTTTCGAACTCAGAACCCTTCAGGAACAAGCGGGCTGCAGGTAGTTGGGGTTAGAAATTTGACTTTGCCTTTTCTTGCTAGCTTCCTGTTTTGGTTGGTTGGTTGGTTGGCTGGTTTTAGTTTGGGGTTTGAGTTTTCTTTCTTTCATTTTTGTTTTTCTTTGGGGGGAGGGGTTGGACATGATCCCCCCTATATAAGCCAGGCTTACCTCAAACCTGCAGTTCTCCTATTTCCCAGGTGCTAGGAATAAAGGTCTGTGTCACCACACACATGAGGCCTCTTTTCCCTCTGGGGCAGACCCTAGCTATGTTGTTCAAGGGCCAGCCTCATGACTAACTAGGCTTACCGCTAAAAAGTATTCTGTCTTTTTCTTAAAAGCACTCATAGATGTCTCTTTCAAACTAGGTTTGAGGTCTGGGGAAGAAACTGGGTCTCTAGAACCAGAGCTCCCTCCCTTGTCCCCCTTCTTCCTTTCCTCTGAGAAGGGAGGAAAAACTCCAAAATACCACCCCCAGATCACTGGGTCACTGCCTAGCCAGTTTTGAGATTACCTCCAATGCACACTTGAACCTGAGACCATCATCACATTCATTCAGCACCATCCACTAAGCCCTATTCCATTACTAGGCAGTAGATTGGCTCTGAAGAGACCACAGTCAGCCAAAGCCTGCAGCTAAATAAGCCTATCTATCCCCCTTCACGCAGCCGACAGGCAAAGAGATGACGCCCACACAAATCAACACACAACTGTGAATCGTAGGGCAGTGGTAAGCAAAACACTGAGTGTCACATGGGGCATATAGTGGGTTGGTGAGGAATCCTCATTTAGATCAAAGGTCCAAGATGGCCTCACTAGAACAGGATCCTAAAGCTAAGATCCAGTGGCTAAATGGGTTCATCCAGGAACAAAACATGTCAGGCTGGAGAAAGTCACGAGGGACTGTCAGCAAACTTCCCTTGTCAGGGGGTTGCGTCCTTTTCAGTCAAGACTTTATGGAAGACAAAAACTCAGAAACCCACCCAAGCCTTGGTAGAACCACCAGAGCAATGAGCTTGGAAGAGAAAGGAAATCCAGGAATGCAGAGGGGGTTACTGACCACAAAGGCCTGGGCAAGGCAGGACCTCTGCACCTAGGCAGGTGAGTGAGTCCCTAGGTGTTGCAGGACCCACAGGGAGGCACTAGGCCGCTCTCTCGATCTTGGAGCTAAGTGTACAGAAACACTACAGAGGAAGACAAAAATCAACAGGAAACCCGTTCGCATCTAAACAGAATAATGACAAGACCCCTGCCAGAGTGTATAGCTTGAAGCGATTGAAGAGAAGTTAGTCTTCGCTCTCCCAGAAGATGCTTTTTAAGGGAATTATAGAAAATTGTGTTTCTCGCTTTTGGAAAACTCCTAGGATCTATGGTAAGTTGGTTTTCTCCAATATAACAAGTACCCGAGATCATCGATTGTTGTTTTTAATGTAAGTTTTAAGGCTGAAGAGAGGGCTAGGGAATTAAGGGAATTTTCAGCACTTGTAGAGGTTTGGTTCCCAGCACCTACACGGTGACTCACAACCATCTGTAACTCCAGTTCCAGGGGATGCGACACCTCCTTCTGGCCTCCACCAGCACACTTGGCAGGCAAGACTTACACACACGCAAAATAAAATTAAGTAAAATTTTAAAGGCATTCAAGAAGAAATGTTAAGCAGGTTCTGGTGGCTTGTGACTGGAAGGGTCACTGCCAGCTGAGGCCATCAAGCACAGGAAGTTCTGGACAGCCTTGGCTATAGAGTGAGACCGTCTCAAAAAGAGAACCAACCAGCCAAAGACAAAAGGTTCATTTTGGCCCACAGTTTCAATGCCTAGCGTGCGCCCTGTCCCTTCAGGGCCTTGGTAAAGCAGCCTACCATGGAGGGACACAGTGTAAAGAAAAGCATTCAATCGGTGATCAGGAGACAAAAGGAGTTATGTTTGCAGTGACTTAAACCCACCACTGGGCCCACCCCTTAAGGTTACACCAGCTCCCAGTATTACCAAGATGGAAACCAAACCTTTAATGCACGAGTCTTTGAGAGAAGTTCCACAGCCAAACTACTGAACAGGACTTCGCTGCGCCCCTTTGTTTAATAAGGCCAAACCTTTACTTTAGCGTGGATGTCCTCATGTCCCCAGTGTCCCTACATCCCCCACCAGCATCCTTCACAGGAGCCAATGGGACAACTAGAGACTTCCTGTACATCAAGCTCTTTAGGGACTTGGGCCTTCTTCTAAGACTCCCATACCCCTCAGAGCTGTCAGTTCTGCCCAGGGACCCTTATGACCTTTGGGGAGGCTGGAGACCGGAAACATTCTCATCTCCTCTTTATCTCCCCTGCCATCCTCATGCACGTCCCTCTCATCTTCCCAAAAAGAACAAGAAACTGCTTTAAAGGTATTCTATTCATCTTCACGTCCCCTCCACCTAGGACGGTGCCCAGCACCTGGTAGGTAATCGATAAATGCTGTCTGAGTCCCATTACTTGAAATCACCACAGGGATAAACATTTGTCGGTGTCTTTGAACGGAGTCATTAAGTGGACATGGGAGGAGCCCCGGGGATGAACCTCGAAGGAGAGACAGGAGTGGTGCGATGAAAGAGGAGAGAACCAATGCACAGTGCCGCTAGGACCCAGTGATCGGTTATTCCAGAAGGACTCCTTCCTCTAGTCAGTCTCCCTTGTCCGAACCAAGCACGTGGTCAGTCTAAGGGACACAGTTTCAGCAGCATGTTTGGAAGCACGCAGGGGAAACAACCTAAACAGAAGGGCAGAGACTCCCTTCCTCTACCAACTTGCCAAAATGGCTAAAATGTTACCTTCCAGTCGCTGCTTGGAGAAAGGAGGGGGTCCTAAGAAAAGCCCCATAGAGGCCAAACGGGATGGCACCTGTCTGTAACCCCAGGCCTCAGCAGGCTGAGGAAGGAAGACCAGAGCTTCCAGGCCCGCCTGGGATGCATAACAAGTACAGTGCCCACCCGGATTACATAGTGACTCTGTTTCTGCAAAATAAACAGATAATAGAAATGTACCTGAAGCATGGTGGGTAGGGAGACAGCCCTGCCGATGCACTGTGTCCACTGAACAGGACAAAATCATACCGAGGTAAACAGAATTGGGGTCTGAGGTCAGAGGGACAAGAGACCACTGGAGGGTGAGACAGTGCCAGGTCACAAACACGCTCCCAAGAAAAGTAGTTCCAGAATCAATGCCCTAGGGGTGGGGGACAACACACACACACACACACACACACACACACACACACACACAACACACACACACACACACACACACACACACACACACACACACACACACACACACACACACACACACACACACACACAGTGCCCATGAAGAGGTCTGCAGACAACGTGTGGGAGTGTGGGATTTGGTTCTCTCCTTCCACCATGTGTATTGAACTCAGGTCATCAGGCTTGGTGGCAAACACCTTTTACCACTGAGCCATCTCAATGGCCCGTAGATATTTCTTGAATACAATTTTTCCCTAAGTCTATAAATGAATGTGCTTTAAGAAAACAGATGACAAAACAAAACAAAACAACAGACCTTAAAACAAAACTAGCCCCTGCCCTTTGGATTCTGCAGCAGACCTGGGAGGCACGCTGAAGTGCCCCTGGACCACTAGAACACTACCTGCATGAGTGGTACTCCTCTTCACAAACCAGGCCCACGCCTGCAGCTTGGGAAGGACGCACTTCACAGATGTTCTCCAACAGTCCCCAGAGCAGAACCAAGCTCCCTCCTGTCTTTCAGAATCTCTTCAGGGAAAAAGATAATTCTTGTGCCCATGAGGCCAGAATAGAAAAACAAGGCTGCATAAAACATGCCTACAAGGGAAAGAGTAGGCCAAGAACAGAATGTTCACCTCTCCTGTATGTCCCCACCCCCAGGACCTCAGCTTCTTTGTCCTGGGGGGACAGGGGGGAGAAGGAGAAGAGGCAAGCCAAGCCTAGTGACCCCCTGGTCTTTGCCAGACCAAAGGCCATCATAGGTAGGGGGTCAAAAAAAAATTCGCTGAGGCCGATTACCAGGAAGGGAACTAGGTACTGGGAGCACGTGTGAGCAGAGCCTCGTTTCCAATTCAGGACTGTCAGGCGGTGATTAATGACTAACAGCCATGGAGCGGCCTTGATTGCCAAGTGCCGTATTGTTAAGCCTGACATTTAATGAGGCCGGACACAACTCCAGCACAATTCCACACCATCATCTGCAAATAGTGCTCGACGGACTTAATTGGTTAAGTATTTGTGTGTGTGTGTGTGTGTGTGTGTGTGTGTGTGTGTGTGTGTGTGTTATGCGCCTGTTCATGGGGGATATACAAGCTGTCCAAGGGTGAATTTGCCTTCAGTGGGCAGTGTGGTTCTCTGTTTTAATATGCAGGGCTGGGTTATCGCTGTGAGGGTTGGTATGAGGGCCACAGCATTGAATCTGCCCACCCTATAACCTCTGCCCCTTGTGTGAGGAAACCTGCCTACCCAACCCAACCGTATCAGTGCCCGGCTCCTCCCCACCACCCCACTCTCCTTGCCAGTGTCTCTGAGGGGCAGCTGGGAGCTGGCATGTTTGTGAAGTTAAAATACATGAAAGGAGATTGAAAGGAGAAGTTGTCTCAAAGTGGGCCAGCATCCAGGGCTCCCGAGAAGCTACTTTTCACTGGACTCAGATCAATGGCGCCTTGGCCTGCTTCGCTGGGCGGTTCCTCCTTTGCCAAAAGAAAACTATGTCACCCCCCATTCCGGAACCAGGGCTCTTTCTCAGGAGATGGACTGAATCCATCTTATTGTTCTAGAAACTACATCCCAGGCAATCGGGCCTGAGAGATGGGTCTGGCATAGATTCCTTGGGCCAACTGAGAAAGGTGACATGGGGTTTTGGAGAGAAGAGGTTGGCTCCGGAGGGCAGATCAATTCCGGGAACCCGTGCCTACAGGGTACCGGCTCCGGTCTCATGTCTTACAAGGACAGATGGAAGTGAATGGCATACAAGGAGCTAGCCATCTAGCTGTGGGGGGATAACAGATGGACATGTGGGACAGCCTAGACAATGTGTGCTAAGGAGCACATGACAGGGAAAGATGGTGTGTACCATAAGGGTGCTTGGGGAGGCCAGCAGCTAGGGCTGGGGAAAACAAAACAAAGAAAAAAGCAGATGTAAGGGGATCTGAAAGGTGTGAGGCACTAGGGGAGCTCTGAGAAGGCTGTCATCCGAGTGATGACTTAGGACCATTAGTCCCCGTTTAATTAATCCCCATTAATTAATCCCCACTGGACACCTTAAAACCCTGTGCCCCTAGCTGTAGAATCTGCAGCATCTGCGTGGCCTGGGACCTTGTTGTAAGGCAGACTCCAGGACACTACCCTAGACCCACAATCCCACAGCTGTAATTTCACGTCAGCCCCCAAAGTAACGGTAACAGTGTGTACATTGTAGACCGTAGGCGAGAGGAGAACGTCTCAGAGCTCTGGCTGAGAAGCGGTATGGAAGAGAAAACCCGGTCCAGAGAAACCTGGAAGAGAAAAAACAAAAACAACAACAACAAAAAAAAACCTCTGTGGAGCAGATGTGGTGTTGCTTGCCTGTAATCCCAGCCTGGGGAGGCTGAGGCAAACGGGATGTTCAAGGACAGCACAGGCTACAGGAAATGGAAGGAAGAAGAAAGGAAACGGGGATGAAGAAGAAAACTGAGCACAGGGAAGGGAGGGTGAGGGCAAATGTTGGAGAGAAAACTTAGTCCTGCTCCTCTGGCTACACTGAGATTCCACTGAGGGGCTCTGTGAGACAGTTAGCCTTTGCGCTGAAGGGCTAGGGTCAGGAGCAGGGGCAAGCGGACTTTCTCCTGTGGGTGTCCGAGCTCTGGCCTTTGTTCCAGTCCAGCGGTTGGAACCTAAGGATCCCATGCTGAGGAATTCAGCTCATTACTGAGGCCTAGTGTAATTACTGCCAGCTAATGTTCAGCCCTTTAGGCATTCCTAGCCTCCCCTGATTACCCTGCTCCAGCCCCTCCAACTGTGCCGTGTGCCTCAGAAAAGAATTAACAGTTAGCATTTTCCAACTGTGACTTGCCTGGGTGCTCTCCCGCTGTGGTTCAGTCTGCTGGTTCCATTGGACCTCAGCCTCTGCTCGCTCAACAGCTGCACATGCGCGCTTAGGGACTCTTCCCACTAGGCAACGCTTGTCTCCCAGTAATACAAGATGCTCCTGGGACTTCCATCCTGCTGCCACGCCCCTTTCCGGAAAGCAGGCTGAAATCCAGAGCCTTGGTTCTAGTTCCAGCTCTGAATTCCGAGTGATCACGCCCCATTACTGGCCTCTAGCTTCCGCCTTGTAGGATGTTAGGATTTGCTTGAAAGGTATCCCCGCAGACTCGCGGTCCTGGTGACAGGCTTTGAGGAGACGGCCAGACCCTTTAGGAAGTGGGCTTTAGGAGGTGACGAGGAACGAGCCTCTGAAAGTTATAGCCCGGACCGCTAGTTCCAGCCAGTCTCTGCTTCCTGGTCAGACATCATGTGAACAGTTTGGCAACAGACTCGTGCTGCAATTCCTGCCCGGATGGACTGAAATCCTCAGCCTCTCTTCCTTAGGTTATCTCCATCAGGTGTTTGGGGGACAACTTTACAAAAGTAACCAGCCCTGACTTCGTGGATACACTGTAGAGACGGCATGCCAATGGTTGACTTTCAATATCCTTCCAGCAGTGATACCCTGACTTTATTAGGGGATGGGTTTGAGAATACTGAAATGAGGGATGTAAAAATTCACTAATGCATCTTTTTACTTATTTTTTAAAATGGTTTTTTATGTGCATTCCTTTTTGGCCTGCGTGTATGTCTGTCAGATTCCCAGGAACTGGAGTTACAACAGTTGTGGAACTGGAGTTACAACAGTTGTGAGCTGCTATGTGCTGGAAATTGAACCCAGGTCTTCTGGGTGTTCTTAACGGCTGAGCCCTCTCTCTAGCCCCCACTAAAGCATCTTTAAAGAATACTAGCACCGTCCTGGGGAGACTCACTCGCTCATTCACTGGAGTGCCCTCCAGCGTGTGGCTGGAAGAATCCTATTGTTTACATATTTCCATTTTCCTCTCCTTTTGGGAAGGGACATGAGGGCAAAGAGGGCAGTTTCTATGGCTTTATGCACCTCTCAGTGACTGACACCCACAGAAGCCACTCACAGATGTTGTTTACATGAGGCAGACTGATTGCCCTCCCAGCTGCTTGTTCACGTAAGTAGAATCATTAGAAGCTTAACAGACAAGTGGTCAACTTTACTCCTTAAGAAAGTAGTCAGGCAGTGAGTTCAAGGCCAGCCAGGGGTGCAGAGTGAGTTCTGGGATAGCCAGGGCCACACAGAGAAACCCTGTCTCAAAAAAACTAAAAGGAGAGGTGGGGGAAGTAAAGAGCAAAGTAAACACTCATATGTATGTATGTATGTATGTATGTATGTATGTATGTATGTATGTATATGTAATGTATGTATGTCTGTATATGTAATGTATGTCTGTATATGTAATGTATGTATATGTAATGTATGTATGTATATGCAATGTATGTATGTAATGTATGTATGTGTGTAATGTGTGTATGTGTGTATGTATGTAATGTGTGTATGCATGTCTCAGTTCTCTGGAAGATGACTACATTAGTTTAACCCTCAGAATTAGCTAGAGTTGAGCCATGCTGGTGTGTGTACACGCTGGTGATCACAGCACTTTAAACTATCAGGAACACATAATGAGATGTTGTCTTTTACAAGAGACTATGCAATGAATGACCCCTTAGCTAAAGGTGCCTGCCTTCCATGAGCTGGCGTGGTAAGTTTGATTCCCACCTAGAAAGGTGAAAGAAGAAAACAAACTCCACAAAGTGTGTCCTATACAACACACACACACACACACACACACACACACACACACACACACACACACGAAATATACTAGAAATCATTTTATTTTAATTACCTTTCAAACCCATCGACTGGTGCTGTTCCCGTCCTTGGCCGGAGAAGTGTCTTTCTACAGTTGCTGAGACTAAGGGGCTGCCAAGTGCTCCCCAATAAAGAGGATATCTGTACCAACCCATGAAAGGCTCAGGGAACACCAAGGTGAATGGAAAGGTGCTGTGAAATGCTGTCTTCTAGACATGGTGTGGCCAGTGCTCCTATGAGCTCACTGGAGTATAGTTATCTACACAGGGTCAAGCCAACGGTCAGTCAACAGTGAGCACACAGGATCAGCTGGACTCGAGAGAGTCACAAAGAAGACGGGAGAGCACTTGGGAGATTGGTGTGTCAGGAGATTCCTGAAGGGGAGTTGGGAGAGAAGAGTCAGGGGTTGAATATGATTGAAATATATTTTATACATGTAATGAGATTACGAAGTAATAAATAAAAGATATTAAAAATATTTTGGCACACAAAAGCGATCTTAAAGCTTTATTAAGACATCCGAATGGAATTTCTAATGCTGCCTTGCCAATTAACATCACACTGGCATGCCCACAGTTTAATTCCACTCCCCAGGTTCTTACTGAGGGTGCCATGGGCCAAGTGCTGGCTCAGCAGTCAGGGAAACAGAGAAGCAATGGTGTCACATGATGGTCTGTTTGTTTGTTTGTTTGTTTCAGACAAGGTTTCACTCTGGAGTCCAGTCTGGCCTCCAATGCACTCACTATGGAGCTGAGGCTTTGAACTCTCTAATCCTCCTACTTCTGCCTCCCAAGTGACCCCATCACTTGTGCATACAGCAGGACCTTCAAAACGGCCATTTTGAAGGATGTGTTCTTTTTGCTCCAATCCAACTTCAAAAGAGTGTGGCTTTCGGCTTTCTGTACTGACAAAGACAAAACTTCAGGCACTGATGCAGACAGGAAGTCAGTTTTCAATCGCTGTGATAAAATACCGGAGATGAGTTAGCTTACAAAGAAGAAAGTTTCACTTTGGCTCCTAGTTTCAAAGGGTTTAGTCCATGGTCCCTTGGCCCTGTTGCTTGGGCCTGTGGTGCATAGCATACCAAGGCAGGAATGCGTGACAGAGGCAGCCTGGTTATTTCATGGCAGCCATGAAGCAGAGAAAGTGGTTAGGTTCTCAGTTATCCCCTCAATGGGCATACCGTCAGTGACCTTGGTTCTTCCTACTAGGTCCCACCTCGTAATGTTTCAGCCACCTCCAGTAGCCCCACAGGTTGGAGACCAAGCCCTCAACATGGGGACCTTTAGGGAACATGTCGGGTCCAAACTATAGCAAAAGAGAGTATCTGCTGAAACCAGCCCTGGACATTGAGATTTATCTAGTCAGACCAAAAATCTAAATGAAGGGCCAGAGAGAAGGCTTGGTGGTTAAGGGCACTGTGTCAGACAGCTTACAACTGCCTGTAACTCCAGGTACATGGACGGGACTCAACACCCTCTTCTGGACTCCACGGGTTACCTGCACATACGCAGTGCAGACACAATCACAGAGATGTACACACATGTGTATGCCCATAAAATAAACCTTTAAAAGATAGACGTGACAGGTATCTTACAGGGAAACCCCGATGAACCCCGACTTCACATCTATAGACTCAATACTGAGGAGGCTGAGGCAGGAGCATTCCTGAGAGTTCTAGACAAGCCTGTGCTACACAAGGAGCTCCAGGCAAGCCTGAGCTACAAAGTGAAGCCACGCCTCAAAGAAAAAAAGGATATGACTGCTCCAAAAGTCAGATTTCATGGAGTTGCCTAAGCTCCACATGTTTGCAAAAGAAGGAGATCAGCTACTGTCCTGATCTTATTATGTACCTCCAAAACCCCTTTGCCTATGCCCAATTTAGCAGCCAAAGCGGTCTTTGAATACCACAAGTTACATCATGCCACTCGCTGGCTAGAAGCCTCAGAATAAAAGCCAAGGTTCCCAAAGTGGCTTCTGAGGCCACACATGATCCCACAACCTGCCCCTTCTCTACTTTCTCCCACCATGGTCTTCTTCACTGGCTTGGCTGCCGGCCACATGGTCTCCTGGCTGTTCCTCAAACCTGCTAGGCCTGCTCAGACTTGAGGCCTCCACTCCAGCTGCCCCCTCCTAGAAAACTTCTCTTGAGTAGCCACTTAGCAATGTCTTTGTTTCCTTCCAGTCTTTCTTCTCAAAGAGACCTAGTCTGACCTGTTTATTACCCCCAGGAACGGCTCCCTCTACTTCATGCATTCCATTAACTACTACAGAGCCACTCACCCACACCCTGGTCTCCATGCTCACAGACGCTACGGAGTTTGTCTGCTAGCCACTGTGTCACTGTCCCTCGTGTCTCCCCGTAAGAACCTACGCTCAGAAGGGCCAGTATCTCCCTTCATTTAGTAGACACACAAACACCCAGAACTGGCACTTAATAAATATATGCCAAATCGGACTGGATTGGATTAAACCGGATTAACTTGCATTGTATTGAATTGCGTAACACAGTGTAAGGTGGCTGCTTTTCTGTTTTTAACGCCGTTAAGAACCAACCCAGTGGTTCCAAGCACTGAAGCGTCTCCTGGGCAGCCTACGACACTTGGCTTGGGAGATGCGCAGTGCCACTGTGGGTACCCAAGAGGAACTGGCTCAGGATTGAGGAGGAGAAAGGGCAGAGGCTGCCCTCTACTTCCTCAGTTATACCATGTCCTTGTCTCTAGCCCAAACATTCCAGACCCTGCTCGCTCACCACTGCTTCTCCAATGGGCTGTGGCACCCTTGCCTGATTGCCCCTTACCCTAACTCCACCCACCAATGCTCAACTTCAACCCCTCCTCCATGCCGTCAGTAGTCCTGGCTTGCTCACAGCTTTTCCCCCTCTCAACCCTGAAGAACCTACACCCTTTCAACCCAAGCCTTAAAGTAAAAACACATGGGGGGGAAGGAGGATATGGGACTGGAGAGGTAGCTCAGAAATTAAGAGCACAGATCACTCTTTCCGGGGACTCAAGTTCTAATCCCGGTACCCCTCCGCCCCGGACCCCACTGCTATCAGCAAGTCCTGATCCAAAGGGATTTGACACCTCAGGTCTCTGCAGCCGTTGGTCCTCACACACAGACCAACACACATAGATATTATTAAAAACAATAAACCCATCTCTTAAAGGTGTGTTGTGTGTGTGTGTGTATGTGTGTGTGTGTGTGTGTGTGTGTTAACTCCCCAGATAAGAAGCACACTTTTTGTTCCTTCCATTATGTAAAGAGAAACAAGCATGCTACAGGCAGTGGCATCGGTGAGCTAACAGGCGGAGAAAAAGAGGAGATATTTCAGGGGAGGTGATCCCTGGCATGAGAGAGAGAGAGAAATCAGGGAAGGGAAGAGACAGAGACAGAGAGAATTGAAGTATGTCCGTATGTACATATGTATGTATGGACATATGTATATGGGAATGGAGATATGGCTCAGGCAAGAGTATATTTTCAAAGTTCCCCCAAAGTGATTGTGATGTGTATCTGGGGTCAAGGATGGCCGTGGGATTACAGAAAACGAGGAGCAATTAGAGAAATGAAGTGTGCAAAGGCTTGGGAAATGGGCCTAAGTACTATAGTCCGCCTCGCCTTCCTCTCCATTTTAGTCTTGCCGGAGGAAGCTCTATGGATCAACCATGGACAGAAGCTACTGCCATCTTCCAAAGCTCTGAGGAGTAGCAAGAAGTTGTTCATGAAGAGAGCTGATGCGGCGGAGGCCCAGGTCAACGTGAAACTCCGGGACACCGGAAGGTATGAGGGAGTGGAGGACTATTTGCAGCCACTGGAAACTGTGTTGCAACCTCTCTCCTTCCTGGCGGTCGTCGTCTTACTCTCCAATGCCTGCCGGCAAATCCAGAGCATGATAATTATATGAGGCCAGTGTTTTAGAACCTCTTGACGAACCCTCACGCCCCTCTTCCCTCTGCTATGCGACTTCGCAGACGTCCGATGTCCTCCCTTCAAGTGGCAACTTGGTCCAAGTGTTGTGAAGTGTCTTCAAGTGACTTTAAGAATAATACAGTCACCTAGATGGCTTGCAAGAATTCTCGGCTCCCTGCTTTCCTCCTCCGTGCGTGCGTATAACCCAGAGGGACAGAGGAGGCAGCCACATTGAGTTGACCTGAGGGGTGTGTAACCTCCATCACCCCTGTTTTCCTTTTTACACACCAGATACCACCCCTCACCATATGCCCCTACTAGGAAGGAGGCTGGGAACAAAAGGGCCTCTGGGAACAGGAAGGATGCAATGGAAACATGGAGACAAAGTGTTTTCCTGAGAACAGACCCTGTCTATTCAAGAATGGAGGGTAGGGGCCAAGCAAGGGACACAAACACACATATGCTGGCATTCTGTGGCCGAGGAGGAGGAGGAGGAGGAGGAGATGGTGCCAGGGGACCCGGGGAAGGTGTGGAAAGGTGGCTTAGAGAGATGATACAAACCCAGACCTCGTGGCTGCCAAAGCCAAGCCCTGTATCCCACAGGGCACAAGGCAGGCTCTGGGGGCCAGCTCCTTTCAACTTTCTCCTTCCCCTCTGATCCCTGGACGAAGACTCACTGCCAGGCTTCTGGGCTCTGACCGTCCTGTGGCTTCTCTACACCGAAAAGGGTCCTGAAAACGCCCCGGGAGAAGGGACCAGGGTGCCGTAGGGACCCACACATCTACTCAGAGGTAACTCTAAACTCCAGTGGGCCACAGGAGGGGGGTAAGGGAGGGGGGGTGGTGAAGTTTTTCCACTTCCATTCGAAACTGTCAGGCGGGTGATTAATGACCAACAGGTTTGAGTCGCCTTTATTGCCAGATCAGTATTGTTGCCCGTGACAGCTAATGAGGTTGGACAGGCTTCTCCACACTGAGCTTTATGGAGCCTGCTCCCTCCCCTGCAGAGCTCACAAGCCTTGCCAGCTTTTGTGCACAGGAATGTTCAAGCCCTACCCCCCTTCATTCCTTCAACACCGCTTCCTCCAACTCCCCAACTACCAGCTCGCCCAGAACCTCGCCCATCTACAAAAGGAGCTGCGTAGTGGGGCACTGGCCTGCCCTGCTGGAGATACCCATCTGTGACACCTAAGCCCCTAAGGCCGTTCCCACCCTGGAGCTTGAGCACTAGGACCAGAAGGAGGAAGAGGAATAGAAGACAAACAAACACGGTAGCCTAGGGGATGGAGGTCAGAAGGCTTGCTCTAGACAGCTGCATCTGGTTCCATCACCCCTGACAACCACCCCAGACAGCTGTAAATCTCAAGGCTGACTCTACGCATTCACCATGTCAGTCGGCGATGGCTTAAGGGGGTAAAGATGCAGAAGCAATCCGAGTGGAGAAAGAAGGCTTAAAACCATTAATAAAAATTTCTGGAGCTGGGAGCCGGGCTCAGTAGTTGGACACTGGTTTCGTACGTAACATGAACAAGTCCTTGGCTGCCATTCCAAGAACTGAAAAGGTGGGGGAAGAACTATTTTAACCCTCACCTTAATCTAGGGTCCACAGAGCCAGGTTTAAGTTTAGAAATCAAGATGGCCCTTGTCTGCGGGTTAAGACCTTAACGAAATACCAGCCTTGTTTTCTTCTCTCTTACAAATAATATTTACCTTTGTGCTGGTCCACATCTTGATATGGTTAAGCATGTGCTTGCCTGAGGTTTAATATTTGAAGGAGTTGGAGCAATGTAATAAGCAAACAGCTTAAAAGGACCAGAAAGACCCCCTCAGCCTAAAAAATCTATTACTTTTCAGTGTGATACAAATGCATTTTGCTTCTGCTTAGAGCAATTTCCTAGTTTGCTCTTATTAAACCGGGAGACGGTTTAGCAGAGTTCTTGATTTATGAAACACATACTAGATTCATTAAAAACCTTAAAAGATTTAATACATTTTATCAGGACATTAAATCTGGGCCGGCTTTTTAAATCAAACACCTGCCATATCTCATTCCCCACACCCTGTACGCTGGCTCGAGAACGCTGAAATGCAGACTGACAAACATTATGGGTGTTTCAGGCCTGATTTCGGAGTGCATTAAAGTCTTCCCTCCCCAGGATTTACAGCCCAGCCTCTCCCCAAGCTTGATCTTCCCCAAGAACAAGTGATTCCTCTCTTTGGAATTTGCTTCAGTTAGGATGGGCTGAGATACGTACTCGCTACCTCACACTAACGTTCCATCTCTCCCATCCTCTAGCCCAGTGGTTCTCAACCTTCCTCATGCTGAGAGGCCCTTTAGTACAGTTCCTCACGTTATGGTGACCCACAACCATAAAGTTATTTTGGTTCCACTTCATAACTGTAAGTTTGCTACTGTTGTGAATCGTAATGTACGTATTTCCGGAAATAGAGGTTTACCACGGGGGTCGCGACCCACGAGTTGAGAACCAATGCAGTAGACTGGGTTCTGTGCTTGCGGGTTCTATAGAAATCCACCCTCTGGATAAACCATCTTCCTCTAGACTTCCTCATGAGCTCTGTGGATTTGGATCTTCAACACGCCCCCAAAGGCCCGTCGCTAGCTGTGGGAGTGGGGAAACCTTTTTAAAGCATGGGGCCTTGAAGAATTCTGTCGCTTGAGAAGTACTCTCAGAGTGGGTCCTAGATATCTGCTCCCTTCCTCTCCTCTCTCCTTTCTGGCGCCATCCCAGCTAGCGTGAGGTACAGTGATGTCCTCCCTCCATGAGCGCATGCCCACATCGCAGCCCTTCTCAACCCACGCAGAGCCACATCGCCGCAGCGCATTCCAGCCTGTCTCACTTGAGGCAAGGAGAGATTGCCTTCAGATTCTTAGCGCCTCACTTTTAAAACCTCTCCACGGTGTTTCTCAGCAGGGACACTTTTGTGACAAGACGTGGGGGTGGGGATGAGCATTTGGCAACACCTGGGACATGTTTGTTGTCACAACTGGGTGAGGCAGAGTGCCACTGGCCTCTAGGGTTAGACGCCAGAGTTACTGATCCAGGTCTTACACTGGACTGGACAGCTCCCTACTCTATATTTGTCGGGGGTCAGGGAAGGGAGAATAAAGAAGTACCCAATCTAAAACCCCAACAGTGTGGAGACTGAAGGACTCCGCGATAGCATCGTTGCAGGTACGTTCTTAAGTTTTCCATTGCCATGACAAAAACGCCTGAGACGGACGATCAACTCAGAAGAAAGACAGAATTCTTTATTTGGGCTCTCGGTCTTAGAGGTATCCATTGATGGCTGCCAGCTCCGTGGATTCTGAGCCTCTGAGAAGGCAAAGCTTTCTGGCAGGAAGCAAGTACATGAGGTAACACAGCTGCTCACCTTATCACAGTGGTCTGCAAGCAACTAGTGTTTATAGCAGAGTCCCTCCTGGAAAACCCATGCATCTGTGAACCCAGTTGGAGTATGTGGTGACCTGTGGTCATTGCTGGGAGTAGGGTGGCTATCAGCATCTGGCTGAGCCATTGATTATATCAGAGCCTACAGGATCCACCCACCTCCCAAAGGCCTCCACTTCTAGACACACAAACTTGGGCAGATGGGAAAGTCTAGCAGCAAGTACGAGGGGCTCGTCTTTCTTAATGTGCTTTTGTGATGTGTCTCAGAACCTAGTCTCTTTTCCTACACAATGCCACTGTGTAGGAATAACTTCTAGACGGTTCTGGAACTTTTTAGTCAATTGTCAATGGATGGAGAAGGGCTCAGACTCTAAAAACAACCCCCCTCAGAGGTCTAGGACTGAATTTTTGCTAGGAGTAGGTTGTGAGAAGTGTAGTACCCATGTTGTTCTTAAAGGTTCTCATGGTGAAAGTTTTCCAGGAATCAGAGAACCACTTCTTTTCCTCCCCCAGTTCTGGACAAGGTCAAATCTGTTACACCAGTGGCTATGTTTTTTAAATAGCTATAGTTTTAACCACGGTGAGCACGAGATCACGTGCGGCATTGGCAGAGAGCCTAAATCAGATGAAAGTGGTCTGGTCTCACCTGGGCAGCTGGAGTACGGGATAACTCGCTGGTCATTGGTGGAAATGTGTAGCTGTTAGCACTGGTTTTAGCTTTTTCAAGCAAGCAGTATGGCTGACACCACAGCGGGCCATCAATAGTTTCAAGGTTCAGTCTAAGTGTCAGAGTCAAATTGTGGCTTAAAGCTAGTGCTTGTTTCAATGAACGTTGCTTGAATTAAACCAGATTTCTATCCCGATACGGTGACTTGCTTCCAGGTTACAAGTGTACAGGAGAAAGTATTGGATTTACAATTGAGTGATTTTGCTCAAGATTCTGAAGTATGCCTAAGATGCTTTGGGCATAGAATAATGTTAGGAAGAGCTGTGGAAGACAATAAGAATTAGAATAGACACACACACACACACACACACACACACGTACACAAATGCACACAGACACAGACACACATACACACACATACACACACACATAACACACACATACACAAATGCACACATACACAGGCACAGACACACATACACACACAGAGACACACAGACACACGCACACATACACACACCTACACACACACACGTACACAAATGCACACATAAACAGACACAGACACACATATACACACAGACACACACACATACACACACATACACACACAAACATACATACACACACACACACACACACACACACACACAGACACACACACACAGACACAAAGACACACACACAGAGACACACACAGACACACAGACACACACATACACACACAGACACACATACACACACACATACACGGACACACACACACACATAACACACATACACAAATGCACACATACACAGACACACACACATACACGGACACACACACATACACACACATAACACATGTACACATATGCACACAGACACAGACACAGACACACATACACACACAATATATATCAAATACATTGAAAAGACTGGAGATGTAGGTAGGGATCACATTAAAAAGTCTATATGATAAGAAAAAGATTTTGAGTTGTTTTCATGGAGAGTCTATTATTGCATATTTATGTAAAAAAAAATACAAAGATTAGTTGAGCTCCAGCCTGGTCTACAGAGTGGGTTCCAGGACAGCACAGTCTATATAGAGAAACCCTGTCTCAAGAAAGAAAAAACAAAAAAGATTAAAAGCACGAAGCCCACTGTGAAGGCTGCATGGACTGAAAGGTAAAGGCCGAGTGGATGCAGGAACTCTGTTAGTACAGGTGACGGCGATAACCCCAGGGACAAAGCCATGGGCTGAATAGAATAAAAAAAAATAATTAGGGGGTTGGGGATTTAGCTCAGTGGTAGAGCGCTTGCCTAGGAAGCATAAGGCCCTGGGTTCGGTCCCCAGCTCCGAAAAAAAGAAGCAAAAAAAATAATAATAATTAGAACTCTGTGACTAATTAAAGCAGAGCAGAACAAGAGAGGGGCTGGTAGATTCAGGATGTGGCTTGATGGCAGAATGTTTGCCGCCCATGTAGCTCTGGGTTCAAGCCCCAGCACCACAGGAAAAAAAATCATAATAAAGTAAAATTGAGGATGAATGGACCTTCAGCGGTTGAATGAACAGCAGTGATGTCTTTCATGGAAAGAGTATGGCTGAGGAAAACAAATTTAAGTTTTAGGTAGGATTTGTTCGTTTCTACCCAACTTCCAAAGGATTGGTTTCCTAACCTATGCCTCATGGGTATCAATATTCACTAGGGTAAGGCCCTATATTTAATACCTACCACCACCCATTTTTTTCTAACATCCCCATAGCAGAGTTGGGAGTCAGGATGACCAGAAATGTCAAAGGCCAAGGAAACTGAAAACATCCAGGCCAATTAGCCAAGAACTTCAGGCTAAAAGAATGTTGTTTCCGACCATCTTCAACCTACATTGTAGACCCTGGCTATGCCTGCTTTCTTGACACTTGTTATTCCTTGTCCGCCTGATTCTCCCTGAATACAATTAACGGACTGAGTGGGTTTCATGGTAACAGCCTCCAACTCTAGATGAAATTCCCCTCAGCGGTGCTGTCCACACGCAGAACATAGATGTCTCACGAAATAACTATTGCAGAGCCAAGAAATCCAAACTCACGCAAGGAAAGAGTGCATACTGCATAGATCCATTCCTATGAAACTCTAGAAAATACAAACCAAGAAGGACGTAAGGAAATCTGTGAGTCTCTGGGAGAAGGATGGGGCTGCCACAGAGGAAAGTGGGGGAAGAGACTGAGAGAGGGCGTGAAGAACTTCAGAGGCCATGCTTGCTTTCCTTATCTTGATCGTGGTGCTGTTCCACAGACAGTCACATGCCAAACTGAAATAATACACTTCACCGTCTGCTCCTTGCTGCAGTCCATTCACCCTTTGTCCCCATAACAGAACACCTGCGATCATTAACCTGAGGGGTTCACTCTGACTTGTAGTTTCTGTTCCTGGTCGTCTGGTCAGCTTCTTGTTCTTACCTCAACAAGGCTGCAAAAACATATCACGGAGTGATCTTTATCATTTCGACCATGATAACTCTGGGATACCTTTTCACAAGGAACTTCAAGAAACATCACCGTCTCATGCAAACATCTGTTTGTTCTTGGAAAGCACCAATTGGGAGCTTCCTAACTAGATGTAACACAGTCCGAAAACAGCCTCTTTATAATTAAGAATAGTATTTCGCGGTGCTGGGATGGAGCCCAGGGTCTCGTTCACACTAAGCATGATAACAGCCCTCCCCAGGCATCCAGATTTTCAGCAATGTTCACCCAAATCTTGACCTGGAGATCAAATGTTCTGAAAGAAAGATGGCTTCTACTCTCTCTTTTAGAGCTTACAGAATGAAAGACCTAAATCAGACGAAAAAACTTTTCCTAGCAACTTCTACTTTTTTGTGATGTCAAAGAACGGAAGGAAGACTGTGAGGGTTGCCTTGCCCTTTGGGGTTCGGCCGGTCACTAATTTTTAAGATGAGCTCTGGCTGTGCAAGCAGAGGCTGGCTCTCTCTTAGCAGGGGCCTTCTCACTAGTGCATAGAGTGATAAGTGGACCAACCAGACAGCACCCCAGAGACGGGGAGACGGAGACTGCTGGGAACAGCATTAGACTCTTAACCTGTTTGTTCCTGTTTCGACCTTGGGTGTCATCCAAAGGCTGGTGTGTTGAAGGCCTGGCCTTTAACCTGTGGCATTGTCAGAAAATGGTGGAAACTTCAGTGGGTGAAGCCTAGTGAAAGGAAGCTAGGTTGTTGGAGACATGCCCTTGAAAGAGACAGGCCCACACCTTCATGCCTCATCCACCACACTTTCCCCATACTACACTAGCCTAGAACAGTTCTGATGTCACAAAGCCAAGTGACCAGGAACGGAAGCTATAAGTCAGAGTGAACCCCTTAGGCTAATGATCGCAGGTGTTCTGTTACGGGGCTGAAGGAGGAATGGACTGCAGCAATCTACGAGGACAAGACAAACGCCACCGTGTAACTCAGTCCCAGGCTTTACAGATGGCTCAGTGGGTAAGGGCACTTGCTGTGTTAGCCTGGTGACACAGGCCAACCCCTCACACCAATGTAAAGGTGGAAGGAGAGAAGTGACTCTATAAAGTTGTCTTCTGATCTCCACACATGGACGATGGCACACAGGCACACGCACGCACACACACACACACACACACACACACACACACACATCGTGCACATGCATGTGAAACCAACAACAACTTTTAAATATAGAATTCAAAATTAGACTAGAGATCCTGTGGAGTCCGGGTTTGCTACTCGCCAGCTCTGTGGTTGTGCTGGATAGTTTTATGTCAACTTGACACGAACTGAAGTCATCTGAGAGAGAGGAACCTCAATTAAGAAATTAAGATCTGGCTATAGAGCAGCCTATAGGGATTTTTCTTAATCAATGATTGAAGGGGGAGGGCCCAGCCCATTGTGGGCGGAGCCGTCCCTGGGCTGGTGGTCCTGGGTTTTATAAGAAAGCAGGCTGTGCAAGCCATGGGGAGCAAGCCAGTAAGCAGCACCCCTCCATGACCTCTGCGTCAGCTCCTGCCTCCAGGTTCCTGTCCTGCTTGAGTTCCTGTCCTGACTTCCTTCAGCGATGGGCTATGATGTGGAAGTGTAAGCTCAATAAACCCTTTCCTCCCCTAGTTGCTTTGGGTCCTGGGTGTTTCATCACGGCAGTAGAAACTCTACTAGGACACTCTAGGACAATAATCTAGTCTCTTAACTTAAATATTTAAGCTCAGCTCACTCTAGTATGCAGTTTTAGAACTAACCTTAAGATTATGTAAAATAAGAAAGCTTAAGTCATGAGGCTTTCCATAGGGACAGTGCTCAAAAGTGTTTCATGAAATCTATTTGGTAAATACTTATTATAGTACAATTGCCAAGAGCCAAGACCCTTATCTCTTCTTCTGATAAATTATGTCATTTTAAATGTCTTTACATTAATTTGGTGTGTGTGTGTGTGTGTGTGTGTGAGAGAGAGAGAGAGAGAGAGAGAGAGAGAGAGAGGTGTTTGTGTGAGAGACACAAAGAGACAGAGAGACAGAGAAAGAGACAGAGACAAAGACAGACACACACAGAGAGAGAACACCATGCAAAAGTAAGAGGACAGCTTGTAGGAGGGAAAGGATTCTCTTTCCAAATGCATATTTCAGGAATTGAACTTGGGTCATCAGGCTTGGCAGCAAGCACCCTTACCTGCTAAGCCATCTCTGCAGCCCCGGATACTTTGATTACTACTCAGTAGCACATAACTCTAAGCTTACCCTTCCCTCCTCCTCTGTCCCGTAAGTGATCTGAATGCATAAGCGTATAAGAACATAGTGAGAGCACCAGCCAATTCCAAACCTGTACTTTACAAACACTTTCCTTCATCCTCAATGTAATAGTAGAAAGTTTGTGCTGTCATTACCCCCATTCTGCAGACAAAGGAACCGAGACACAGATAGGTTAAGTTGCTTTCCCAGGGTGACACAGCTAATAGAAAGTGGAAGCCACAAAGTCAAGTGAGGTGCTCAGTCTGCTGGGTCCCGGGTGTACCTTACTGCTCTGCGATGCAAGCTTTCAGAGTGCATTTTGACCCTGTGTTGAAGAAATCATCAGGCGTACCTGCTTGCTAACCCGCAGTGCTGGGTCTCTTGGGAAAGCACTTTGCTCTTCGGACTGCTCAGTCCTTTACCACATCCTCCCTCAGCCCACTCACAGTCCACCCTGAAGTTTAACAAGAAATTCTCAGATTCCAGTAAATATTCCGTGCTGCAGACTGAGCCCATGTATTAGGTTGATAAGCCTCAGTATTTTCATTTTTTATATACATTCACTCAACTATATTTTGTAAGACAGGGTTCCCTATGTTTGCCTGTACTTTTGATCCCCCTGCCTCAGTTTACTAAGTGCTGGGATTACAGGTGTGTGTGTCGTTATGCCAGAGTCTTTCGATTATTAACCGGTAAGCATACCTAGTATATGAGAAGAATATAACTTTCTAATAGGATCAACCAAGAAAGTGGCCGCCTGTGTCTGTTGTGTGCTAGGGCTAGACTGAGAAAAAGACAGGCATTCATGGTGGTGGGCAGTTCCCTGGACAACACACATAGCCCATTTGTGGGCTTAACAATATAATGGCCGGAGAGGAGAATTTGGCCAATACCAAATTCATGCCTGGAAAATCTACACTTTCCATAGGATGTGTAAAAATTAGGTTTGTCAGGAGAAACAGAAGATGAGAATTCAGACAGCCTCAGACAGCCAGAGCAGGCTCTATTAAATGCCAGAGGGGCAGAGTCTCAAGTTCTGACTATACCCTGGACATGGCACAGGACCCAGTCATTGAGTGACCAGAGTTCAAGAGAATGCGATTGTGTGCTTCAAGCTAGGCGGTTTGTAGCTTAGGGGAGCAGGAAGTTGGGGTTCTTTAGGGCAGAATGTGAAGTTAGCCAGTTCCCTTAGATAAGGATCTGTTGTCTGCTTTTGCAAACACCTGTATCTGGGGTAGAGGGCGGCTGCCTTTTTGCTGTCCCCAAACACCTTGCTTCCTGGAACTCTGAGCTAGGTAGGTTTGAAGACCTTGGCTTTGGCAAGGGATGGGGGTCCTTTATTCTAGACTCTTTCTATATAAAAAAAGATAGTGGTTTCTGTCTAGCTACTTCCTGGCAGTGGGGAGGTGTCCTTCTAGGGTCCTGGGTCTGAAGTGACTAAAAGAAGTATTGCTTTTATTTTGACTTTTGTAGTAGCCCAAGTGTTGGCAGCAAGATGGTCCAAGAGAAGTTTCTATTCAAAGTTTAAGGGGATGGAGAGGAAGGGGGTGAGTATGGGGAGAGCCGTATGGGAAGTACCCAAGAGTCCAACCAGAGGACGAGACTCAGTAGAATTTTTGTACCCGTTCCCTAAGCCTATAGGCCCCCATCCCTTACACACTTTGATTTACTAATGTAAAAAGAAGCCTCGTTCCTACAAGAAAGTGTGTCTCCCTCTGCGGGCTAAGTTAGGAGGTTCAACCCTCAGTGCAGGCACCAGAGTCAAGTTGATCTTGAATGGTGTCAACCAGAAAATTGAGCTAAGCAGCTTAGAATATAAGGCCCCAGTAACAAATCTAGAATAATGGAGAGGAAGGCCCCAGGATTAAAATAACAATCATAATCATAACAAACGACCATCTACATCAGCAGCTCCTAACCTGTAGATCACGACTCCTTTGGGGGTCAAACAACCCTTTCGTGGGGATTACTTCACATCATTGGAAAACACAGATTTTTACAGTACAATTCATAACAGTAGAAAACTGCAAGGAACATAATTTTATGTCGGGGGAGTCCCACACCATGAAGAACTATATTAAAGGGTCACAGCATTAGGAAGGTTGAGAACCACCGCTCCACAAAGACAGGCCCGTTATCTGGATGCATCGTCAGGTAGGAATCGTTGAAGAGAACAAATAGCTGGGCAGCGGTGGAGGACACCTTTAATCCCAGCACTCAAGAGGCAGAGGCAGGAGCATCTCTGGGCCAACCTGGTCTACAGAGTGAATTTAGGACAACCGAGGGGCTAGGCTCAAATCCTAGAGAGCCTGTGATGACTGGCCAGAATCAATAGTAACAGAGTCCAAAAGGGAAGAAGGAGGCACTATCATCCCTGTCTCCAAATGTCCCTTTTGAGTCCCCAGGAAGGAGACTCAGAGGGGCTGGTGAAGTTTTTCGGGCCACACCTCTTCTCCCTCCAGCAGTGTTATCTTCCTCACCCAGGTGTGGTGGATCCAGGCGATGATTCCATAACTTAGTGTTTGAGTGACTGTCCACGGTTCAGTGTGCTGGGCTGACTGGCCCTTTGGGAGAGCATTACATTTACTTGGACCTCCCTGAGAGCCTTCTCAAAGAAGCAGCATTGACCTCTCAGTCCTGAGATCAACTTTGCTAATAGGAGGGAAACTGAAGACCGTAGGATAAAGGCATGGCCAACTAGACTAGCATGCAGGACCCAAACCAGTCAGTAGGCTTGGCTACAAGGTTCCTCCATTTACAGCATCATCATATGTCAGTTTGGGGTTGCAAAGTAATTGTTATTTGCCTCTCCGTTGGTTTAGAATGTGGGTACAGACTCCAAGATCCTGCACTGGGCAAGACAATCCATTCCCCTGTCATGTGAAACGGGCGAAGCAATTCATCTTCCCTTTGGATAAGGAGGGGTTATCACTGGTCCAGCCCACACAACTGGGAACAGGAGCAATAGACTCTGGTAAATCTTATTTCCCATGCATCCTTCTCCTGCATTGAGGTTAGCATGCAACTTACTCTGATGGGGTATCGGTGTCCCAGCCAAGGGAGAGGGTGCTACTTGAATCTGGAGATGTCCTGTCATGTAAGTACATCAACAATCGTTCTTCAAGTGTAAGCGGTGTAAATGTAACCTGTCTCACTCAATTGTCTTATATAAACTCCCACAAGGCTGGTACTCGATCAGTTAAAGTAATTTATCTCTAAAAACTTTAGAGCCTTGACAAATAACATTCTTTGGGGCTGGAGACATACATGCCTCAGTAGTCAATAACACTGCTCTTCCAGAGAACCAGGTTTGATTCCCAGCACACGCACGGCAGCTCACAACTGCCTGTAACTCAAGTTCCCAAGGATCCAACTCCCTCACACAGACATGCATACAGACAAAACACCAGTGCACAGAAGAAGAAGAAAAAACAAAATAATAACACTCTTTGAATCTGTAACAAAATAAACTTTAAATTATACATCCAACCCATAAAGAAGTTGGGAGCCTCACTTTCAAAGTGAAGAGTTTTGGAAGGTCAGCTTTTGATATTATCTTTACACCAAGCAGGTGTGTGTGTGTGTGTGTGTGTGTGTGTGTGTGTGTGTGTGTGTGTGTGTGTGTGTGTTACAGGGTTTCTCTGTAGCTCTGTCTCTCTCAGAACTCTCTCTGTAGACCACGCTGTCCTTGAACTCAGAGATCTACCTGCCTTCTGAGTGCTGGGATTAGCGCCAACGCTGCCCAGCATAAGCACTCTCATTCTCATCATAAATAATATAACCATAGGAGAGATAATCACCGTCAAGCTGGTTCTCATAAGGATAAAATATGGGGGTTGTGGGGGAGAGAGCACCAGCTACTCTTCAGAGGACACGGGTTCAATTCCCAGCACCCACACCGCAGCTCACAACTGTCTATAATTCCAGTTCCAGATGGACTGTCTTCCTCTTCTGGCTTCCTTGGGCACTACATGTGCATGGTGCATAGACATTCACACTGACAAAATACCCATGCACATGAAACAAAACTATTTTTTAAAAAGAACAAGAATATGTACAATTAATAATTAACAAAGTTGCCTCAAGACATCCTCCGCAGATCTTGTGTGACTTACTTGGATATTTTGTACGTTTGCTTTAAACTTTTATGGTTTCATTTGGTCTCACAGATCCTGGGTGAATGAGTTTCCATATTAACAAGGGCTTTAGACATACCACTGGTTTTGGATGAAGAAGCATTCTTTAAACTAGCAAGGGGAAAGTTGTCAGAACTAATGATCTTTAATGCCAACCTGTAATTGTAGCCTTAGATGGCAAGTCATACTATTCATGGTTTTTAATCTCATTAGAAGTCACTCCGGTTGAGTTTTTGTTTTGTTTTGGGTTTTTATTTTTTTTTTGCCAATTTCTGGAAACATTCAGATGTGTTAATCTTTTTTTAATACTGTCAGACATGATTATCAAACTTACTATCTATTGTGAGAAATTATCCCTGGAGAAAAATTAAACACTATCTATTTATGTGCAATAGCTTTGTCATTCCTGCATAAGGGGAGGCCCCATCTTAAGTCCTGTGTGTGCACACGCACGCGTGTGTATGTGCGTGTGTGTTATGTATATTTGTATGTGTCTATCTGTGTACATGTGTGTGCACATGTGCATATGCATATGCATGTGTGTTTGTGTGTATGTGCATGTGTGTATGTGTATGTATGTGTATATGTGCATATGTGTGTATGTGCATGTGTGTATATGTGTGAATGTGTGTATGTGTATGTGCATGTGTGTATATGTGTGGATGTGTATATATGTATGTGAGGGGTGTGTGTATGTGTGTATGTGTGTATGTGTGTATGTGTGTGTGTGTGTGTGTGTGTATGTGTGTATGTGTGTATGTGTGTGTGAGTGTGTGTATGTGCATGTGTGTATGTGTGTATGTATGTGTATATGTGTTTGTGTGTGCGTGTGTGTCTATGTGTGCACATGTGCATGTGCATATGCATGTGTGTATGAGTATATATGTGTGTGTGTGTGTGTGTGTGTTTTTCCCCAAAACCTTGAGGCTCTGTGTATTGCACACAACGGGGTGGAATGGCCTTGTCCATCTCTTTCTCCTATGAAGGATTAATATAACCAGTCCAGCTGCAGTCATTTCAGGCAAGCAGAGCTGAAAGTATAAACTGAGAAGACACTGAGCGACACCATCTTATTATAAGAAAGCTGGACCTAAGTTATGTAGGGAAATACAATACAAAAAACTTAGTCTGTGAGGAAATTTGGAGGCAGACGTGTTTTTGTCTGAAGCCTGTGGGTCAACCCCATCTCCAGAGTGAGCTTTTACCAGCATATGACATCATCTAAGTCAGAAAGGGCATGTTTAATGACACTGAGCCCCGCAGTGCATATTGGACAGGATACTCAGTGTGGAGCCCAGCAGACCACTAGACAGACCTAGAGTTGTCCAAATGACTCTTATCTGCTGGGTCTGAGGGAGATCTTGGTCACAGATCTTGATGACAACAGGGTCACCTCTTCCTGCTTCCTGCTCAGATAGAATCTGTTAGGGCTTCCTTTGCAGAAGGCTCTGACCTGCTGTGCAAGGGGCATGCATGCACAAGCCGCTTCTTCAAGCGCTCCTGTCTCCCCTTTGGACAGGTTGAAAGGTTTAATTATAGTCCGTCCTTCAGCTGCTCAGTGAGGAAGTGGAGGATGCGTTCACAGTTCAGGCATGAAGTTGCTTTCCTTACACTCCTCCTGGTTCTCAGGATGTCATTCCAGTCCCTTGTCCATCCTTATGAGAAGGAAAGGCGACTACACTGGTGGTATGGCCTGCTGACTTCTTACCAGGTTGCCTCTCCTTGTAGAGAACGTTTCTTAAGCCCCGCCCCCACTACCCGACGACTAATCTTCACTCTCTTCTCCAACTCTTGCTCCTAAGTGCTTTTCAGAAATGGTGGCCTTGCAGGTGGTGCACCGGGCACAGTATGTCTGCCCCTGGCCTTCCTATGCACCTAGATTTTCAGTCTCTTCCTCAGCAAGCATAGACGAGAATTTGATAGAATCGGTGGGGAGACAGGAAGGACTAAGTAAGGGGTTTAGGAACGAGATTCCCAGACTCCCGCACTGCAAACCAAACAGCAGACTTGAGGTTTGTGGTATGTGAGAGTGCAGCAAGGAAGCTGATGGACTGTGAGCATGCAAGCTCAAAGCACCAGGACTTGGTCCCAGGCTTCTTAAACCTGAGCCCTTCGTACCTGGGACACCATCTTGTCACCCTGTTGGTGTTGACTTGGAAATTGGTAAATGGATGAAGGAGACAGAGTCTAAGAAGGAACCAGAGGACGAATGCTTGGAATTGCATTCCAGATCTTGCCCTACTAAAATCTTGGATGATGTCGTGAGGGTTCCATTAAAGAAGGTACCTCTCTCGTCACTGTGGGCAAGTCACCTGCTTTTACACCGAAGAATAGCATACTCTCTGGAGAAGATGATGATGCCCTGGCCTACGGGAGAACTGAAACAGCAGAAAGAAGCAGCTTGCCTCAAGGCTCACCATCATCCCTCTCTAGGAGATGAGAGAGAGAGAGAGAGAGAGAGAGAGAGAGAGAGAGAGAGAGAGAGAGAGAGACCAGTTGCTGTTCAGGACCTTTTCAGCTGTCCATTGAAAAGAGAGCCAAGGAGCAGCAGAAGTTCCAAAAGAAAATGGCTGAAATGGAAGCCTGGAAAATGCAGTATTTATGGGAAGACAGGCAGAGGGAGGAGAACAGAAAGAGGAGAAGTTAGCTGGGCTAAGGAAAGAACTAAAGCACAAAGCAAGGCCTATGTATGTCTGTGCACCATGTGTGTGCAGTACCTGTGTTGGCCAGCAGAGGGCATCAAAGCCCTTGAACTGGAATTACAGATGTTGGTGACCTGTCCTTTGGGTGCTGGGAATCAAAACAGGGTCCTCTGCAAGAGCAGCTGGTGCCGCCCTTTGATGTTTTCAAATCGGTCAAACCACCTTTCTTCAGAAGTCACATCTTACTGGGGAAGTGGGTAATTTGAGAGGAAGGTACAGGAACTTTCCCAAGCAAGGTTGTCCTCAAAGGAGAGTGTTATGTAACGTTTTCTGTCAGAACACCCTTCCACATTTCATTGGCTTCTTCTCCAGACACCATCCAATTGCAAAGGTTGTATCTTCAACCAGAGTATCTTTACCCAAACCAAGCGAGCTTTTTAAACATCAGGTTTATATAAAATCTTTTTCAGGGAAGGGGGGTTTTGAGGGACATCCTGAGTTTGATCCCCTGAACCTGTGGTGGAAGGAGAGGGGGTGGGGAACCTTTGACATTTGTCATCCCATTGCAAGCATTTCGTCAAGATCTTTCAAGATATTTGATTGGAACATGACAAATTGAGGCCAGCAGTTTTGGTTGTCAAGGGGATATCAGGGCCAGATCAACATCTAACTTGAGGCCCAATTGTCTGGAAAAAAATGTTTTTTAAGCAAGCCAAGACTGTCTTTGGGAACAGAGGCATTGCTGCCCATGTTCGTGGGTCTAAAAATGGGCCAAGGCCAGTTTCCTGCTCTGGAACGTCCTCCAGACACACAAGTTTCACTGGAATTAAATTCCCAAGCGTTTCCAGAGAGAGGAATGAAAGACTCCTGAAGCAGGGTCAAATTCCCAAGACACTGCTGCAAACAAATGGGCCCTTTACCCACATGCCGGCTGAGCAGAGAAATGGCTGGTGTGTGTGTGTGTGTGTGTGTGTGTGTGTGTGTGTGTGTGTGTTTGCATGTGTGTGTGTTTGCATGTGCGTGTGTGTATGTGTGTGTGTGTGTGTGTGTGTGTGTGAGAGAGAGAGAGAGAGAGAGAGAGAGAGAGAGAGAGAGAGTGTGTATGTGCATATGCACGTGTGTGTTTGCGTGTGTTTAGCTCCAGAAATAGCAAAGGCTGGCCTCTGGGGTGCAGGAGGTCTCATCAGAGGATAAGAGCAAGAACGTTTACCAGACTGCAAATGAGGGCTCCAGACTAAAGCCTCCATTCCACTCCCATATCAATGAGGCTGTTAGGAAATGTGGCTCCAGACTGGGCGATGTCTCCAGTAAGGGGCCTGACCTGATTTCTGTTTAGCCTTAGTGATCTCTAAGGGCAGAGTGGTGCTTGGAAGGGAAAGAAAGTTGAGAGACTGGAGATAGGATAGACCAGAGGTGAAGAAGGGCTTCTGGGACGGATATGTAAGAATTGTTTGTAAGGAGAAACAGAAGCTGAGAATTCCAGTGACTTCAGACAGCTGTGGGAGGCTTTCTTTAATGCCTGGGATAGATTCTCTAGTTTGGACCACACTCTGACCAGGGCACAGGACCCAGTCACTCAGGAACCGGAGTTCAGGAGAATACAGATTACATGCTTGAAACCTTGGGTTTAGCTAAGAATCGGGAAGCTGAGGGGGTTCTTTAGGGGCAGAAGGGGGGAGTTAGCCGGTTCCCTTAGACAAGCTGTTTTTGAAACTACAGGGTCTGTTGTCTGCTTTCGCAACCACTGGGTGTCTGGGAGTGGGGGTGGCTGCTTTTTTTCAGCTGTCCCCAAACATCTGGCTTCCTGGAACTTTGAATTCAGTGTCAGTGCCTTGGCTTTTGGGAGAAGACAAAGGGTTCCTTCACGCTCCTTTTCCTGAGTCCTAAAATCATCCAGCATTGAAAATGGCCATCTACTGTATGGAAAAGCCTTCTCATTTACTAGAAGATGGAGTTAAAGTGGGCACTTCCTGGCCTGCAAACAAAATTACTTCAGTAGCCAGTTTAGAAATTTCCTGCTAAGGAAGCCGCTTGGGGATAGAGTGCAGCCACAAAGCCCTTAGTTCCACCCCCAGGACAAAATGGTAGAAAAGGCCCAATATGGATGCTCCAATACCAAACTGCTGCAGGGTGAGGTCATCTGAGGGCTTTAGGCTAGTAGACATGTTTTCCTCATGGTCCACAATACTCGGGGGTGCAGATGGCAGACAAAAACTCACTGTGGCATGTGTTAAGCAAGACAGGAAGCCCAAACTATTAAGGAAATGCTAAGGAAGTTTTCAACAACTGCTTTTGTCCTCGGCACTCACAGAATTCAGAATCCGTTCATTACAATCGGGACTATAATTCCTTGTTAATTACTTTATGTTGCTGTGGGGACCTCAAGGCCAAACAAAGCTCTCAGAAAAGTATAAAGAGCAATTCAGAATAGGACTGTTGACTGGCGACGTCATAATCTGCACTTTTGGAAGTTTTTTCCCTTCGGCTGGTGCAACAGGAAAACCACGAGCAGAGGACGAGGACGCTGCATTGCATTGGTACCGGCTCCGGAAAAAGAAAGAAATCCAGCTCGACTTGAAGCGAAGGAGGATCTCTAGCAATCTCCAAAACCAGAACCTCGGAAGGCGACACCAGAGCCGTAGTGTCCGGAGCCCACTCTGCCAGCCCTGGGCACCTGTGCCTTGGACATCCAAAAACCAACAATCCCAGGTCTGCAGCCACCGAGCCGGCTCGCGCGCGCCCCCAGGCGCCACCGCCAAATACTACCGCTCGTAGCGCGAGGGGCGGGGCGGCAGGACGAACCCGGGGTGTGGGCGGGGTCTTTCTTGCGCGGACTGATGGCGTCATCGGAGCGACTGGCCCGGAAGGAAGTAGCGTGCTGAGGGGTGTGGCGGTTTCTACGGTTGTACGGGGGTTCAGACGTGTACGGAGCGCCTAGAGGGACAGCCTGGTACGCGGCCCCCGCCCCTCAGTGCACGTTCGGCCTCGCTGAGGCTCGGGGGCTGGAGCTGACGTGCTGAGCTCCAGAGCTCTAGCCCCTACAGCCACTCAGCTCGCCCACCCGGGAGCAGAAAGAACCCCTGTCTGTCCAGTCCCCTGTCCACGGGTCCTTAAGCGGGTCTGAGCGGAAGCTCTTAGACGTGTTGCCTCGCGGAGGAGGGCGGGGAAAGGGCAAGAGGTGGCGTGGGGTGGTAGTGAGGACATTTGCAGAGAGGACACTACTGCTGCTCGGTAGCTGAAGGCCGCTACGGTAAAAAAAAAAATAAGTTAGATCTGAGAAGTGGAATCCGTACCCTGCGCCGGTGTGCCCGTCCGTCTCTGTAGTTTTTCCAGACCATTCAGTGTTCAGGAAATGAGTTTCTACATGTAACTCTGGCATCTGGGTACCTGGACGTTTTGGATCCTCGTCCCCAGGAGTAGACCAAAGCCTCCAACCTGAGACATCCCCAGTTTCCTATAACCGTGGGGCTCGGGGGCAAAGGATATGACAGAATGTGTTTCGGTTTTATTAAGAGGTCTGTCCTGTTTAAATCCAAAGGAGTAACAGGGGCGGTGGATGACAGACCAGAGAATCTTACGTCGGAACTCAATTGCTGCTGTCTCTCTCCCTAGAGTCCCAAGGGAATGACTGGTGGTTTCCTTCGAAATGGCAGGCAATTAGAAGTAGGAGGCTCCGACCAGAAATACATGGCCACAGCTGCCTGTCGTTTGACATCCTCTGTAATTTGGGCCAACACACTGCAGCTGCCTCTCTTCCTTACTAGTAAAAGTGGCTCCATTGACAACACATTAACCAGAAGTGAGGAGAGGGCTGTGTTTTGAACTCTGCCTAATTGGCACGGGATATCCCTTAGGTATAGCAGTAACTGGAGCTAGTGCCTCTTCCCTTCAGTGAGGGTTATACTCCTACATTAAGGAGCGGAATGGTGACTGAGAACAAGGATCTGAGTTGTAGATCTGGCTAGTAGTGTGTGTCTATGACAACAGGCTGCCAGTGAATCACTTTTCGTGGTGAGCTCCTCACAGTGGTGCGGCAACTGTCCTGTGGGTCAGGCCACACATTGTCGAATATCTTATCTCTAGGATACAGGTTCACTGATGGCTCAGTTGGGAGCAGTTGTGGCTGTGGCTTCCAGTTTCTTTTGCGCATCTCTCTTCTCAGCTGTGCACAAGATAGAAGAGGGACATATCGGAGTATATTACAGGTAAGGCAGAGGCAGGTGGCTCCTCTATAGCTTATAAGCCAGTGGCCCCGAGTAAGGGTACAAGTGTGTCTTTAAGTTTGTAAATTTAAAATTGTCTTTAGTGTTTTAAGGTGATGCTAATGTGGATTTGTGGGTTTAAAGGCAAAATCTGAAGGAATCCGTGCTCATCCAAGATCATCTCTGACATACTTTTCTCTTGCATTCCTTGAAGAACCTTGTCTCCACACTGCAAGGCTGCCGCTCCAAAAGTTGGCATAGTCCCAGTTCTTGACGGCAACTTGAGAAGTGTACTCTGCTGAGTTGAGACTGTTTTAAAGTGAATATTTCAAAAGAAAAAACGTTTAAAGGCTCTGCAGGATGATTTGTATCAAGGAACTTTCGGGGAGTGACTCCTAAATAATCTTGAGTTACTTTCTTTCCCATGACTTCTGTGACCAAGGTTTTCATTTTTGGTTTTAGAAGGGGAATTTGCATGACTAATTGTTTGGTTTGTGGTGGTGAGAATCAAAACTCCCAGCTAATGCATGCTGGGTAATTGTCCTACCACTAAATATAACCCCAGCCCTTGCTGTAAGCCTGTATGACACCAACACCCCTTCTGAGACAGGATCTCACTGTGTAGCTCTAGCTTGCCTGGAATACTTTACATAGACCAGACTGACTTGAACTCAGATCTTCCTGCCTCTGCCTCCCAGGTATTAGGATTAAAGGTGTGTGTCGATATGTTCATCTTGTCCCCCTTTCTTTATATACTTATTTATGGACTGCCAATAGCAAGCTCTAAATGATCATTAGAGTTGTAGTTTCTAACATACTCAAGATTCTGAATTTAAAAACATATATTGAAAAGGAAATGTAAACTTGCATTGAGTTTCCTCTCTTTGGTAATTTATCTCTAGCATCTGCTTTCATGTTCCCCCAAAACTTTGAATTTTGTCACTCTCATACAACTTGACTAGAAATATATGTCAAATATATATTATATATTTTATATGTATTGAAATGACTAAAATTATTCTTGGATCAAGTATAATGATTCAACACCAGTAATTCTACCACTTGGGTTAAGGCTAAGGCAAGAAGAGTTTTAGGCCAGCCTGGGCAACATAGCAAGTACTAGGCAAATCAGGGCTATGTAGCAAGATCTGTCTCAAAAATGGTGAGATATCACATGCCAGTCCCCAGATGATTCTGGAACTTGGCGAGGTAGAGCCCAGGGAATTACCCTTTTGCTCTAAGTCGGACTGAAACTTGTAAAGCTCCTTCTCGCTTCAGTTCCACTTGGCTCTTCTAGCATGCATTCTTCGTCACTTCCTACTGACGTATGTTTAAGGAGCAAGGTGAGCTCATAATGTAGTACTCATAATGGTAGAGTACTAGAATGTGTGATGCCCAGGGTTCAACCCTAGCACTGCCCCCAAAAATAATCTTTTAATTGCCCATGTCACTGGATTCTAGCAGACATGATGCTTGTTGAAACTGGGGGGACACTCTGGTGACCACCACAGGCACAGCAGCTCTGACAGACTTCTCCCCAATCAATTGTGGCCAGGATTCTGCTGTCTTTGGCTTACTTCAACCACACACTTACCTCTCTAGTGGGAAAGTCTAGCCGATGGTCTTTTGTTTCCATCAGGTTTCCTAGACTGTTGAGACAGAAGAGAGGGTGAAGGGTAAACATGTCATTCTACCATAAATCTTTATAGGAATGGAGATGGGTGGTCCATAAGTCTTGTTTTAGGCAGTGGCTCTCAACTGTCCTAATGCTGTGACCCTTTAATAGTTACCCGTGTTGTGATGAGCCCAACCATACAGTTATGTTCCTTACTACCTTATATCTGCAAATCTTGCAACTGTTATGAAGTGTAATGTAAATGTCTCTGTCTTAAGTGACCCCTGTGAAAGAGTTGTTTGGCCCCAAAGGGGTTGCGACCCACAGTTTGAGAACGGCTGGTCTAATGGCCCTCTCTTGAGATTCTGAACCTGCCTTTCTTGCCTTTCTCCCTCCTCTACAGAGGTGGTGCCCTGCTGACCTCCACCAGTGGCCCAGGTTTCCATCTCATGCTCCCGTTCATCACATCCTACAAGTCTGTGCAGGTACCAGTGGCTTGTGTGGTGTGGCCGGATCATTACAAATCTGGGTTGTTGACTAATGCACAATGTGAGGTCATTTAGACATAATGCCTTTTCAGTGACTGACTTAAGGCTCTCTCTCTCTCTCTCTCTCTCTCTCTCTCTCTCTCTCTCTCACACACACACACACACACACACACACACACACAGAGACAGAGACAGAGACAGACAGAGAGACAGAGGCTCCCTATACAATATCCTTGATCATTGAAATGCTGAATGAACCCATTGCCTCACTTCGTCAGCCCCAAGTGGAAATTACTCACTTTTGAGGTGGGGCTAAAAAAGAATTTTTTTCTATGAATTTTTAGAAATAAAGTCAAGTGGGTATGCATATTAAATCACAGGTTACCATGACCGAAATAAAACATGGAATTTTGCTTGTCCTTGTTTGAAATTCAAAACTGTAAATATAATTTCATGGGGAGGAAAGTTGGTTGGGTAAGGGCCAATGCCATGTAAAATTAGAGTAAGATAAGTTGTAGCCGACCTCCTCCTGACTGAGGTAGACTAAAGTATATCCAGCTAAGATGGGGCTGGAGAGATAACTCAGCGGTGAAGAACACTGTCTGCTCTTCCAGAGGAGCCTGGTTCAATTCCCAGCACCCACAAGGCAGCTCGCAGCTCACTGATGTCTGTGACTCTTGTTCCAGCTGATCATCATATTCTCTTACATGTGCAGGCGAAACAGCGGTGTAAATAATAATACAAATAAATTATATATAAAAAGTATATCCAACTAAGAAACTTTTAAGCCAACCCAGCAAGGGACTGGGAAATGTCACACAGAGGTAGAGGCTAGCTTACACCAGGCCCTGAGCTCAATTCCCAGCACAAAAGAGTGAAAGAGAGAAAATTGAGTTAACCCAACAGAACACTCATCTTCCCTTGCGAGTTTCTTCCCTTTGCCTTGCTGTTTGGACTTCACAGTACTTTGGGTAGCTTTTTCTTACCTGAGTCTCACAGAGATGCTGACCAGATACTACATTCTGAAACAGCTCAGAAAGGAGCCTACTGCTTCAGCACTAGTAAAATACGCCCTTCAGGCTCCAAACTGTCTTTATTTTGTTTTTAATGATCCTGCCCGTCCATATGTGCTTCACATACAGTGACACAGGAGTAGTCACTTTTGCTTGGTTTCAGGTTACAGCCTGTATAGGGTACTAGTTGGGACAGTAGTCATGTTTAGCAAGAGCAAAGCTCAATCTAATCAAGCCACCAGTTATGAAGACAGAAGCTTTGGGCCTTCCAAATAGTAGGGGGGCCCCCTTGTCACTGCCCATTTTACATTAGTTGTTTCCTCTGTCTCCAGACCACTCTCCAAACGGATGAAGTGAAGAACGTACCATGTGGAACCAGGTAAAGTACCCAGAATAAGGATGGTAAACCTTAGCCGGTAAGCGAGGAGAGACCGGTGGCCACAGTGAGAGACAATGTGAGGGAAAAGCAACGCAGACTGAAGTGAAGCCAGGATGAGAGACAAACTTCAGGCACCCAGTGCACTCTGAAAACTTATTCATTTGCTTTGTCAGAAGAAACTAGTGGCTCAGAAGATAGGAACTACCCTTCCTTTCCTGGCATTGCAAAGGTCTTACTGTTTCCTTGTGCAGGTCAGAAGTTGTGCACATCTGCTCAGAGGCGTGAGCTGCCTCACATTCCAAAAACATTGTCCTCCTACTGTTCATTCACATGTCTTAAGTCATCTCCTTAGGAGATTTCACCGGATTCCAGCGCACTGGTAACATCTTTGTCGCTTCTCCCTCCAATAGTGGTGGTGTGATGATCTACTTTGACAGAATTGAAGTGGTGAACTTCCTGGTCCCACATGCAGGTATGTCTTGCCATGTGTCCACACACCATATGTCTGGGTCTCACGAGAACTGAGAAGTGTGAAGACTGGGCTTTTCTTATGCTGAGCCCTCTCCTTCCCCACAGTGTATGATATAGTGAAGAACTATACTGCAGACTATGACAAGGCCCTCATCTTCAACAAGATTCATCATGAGCTTAACCAGTTCTGCAGCGTCCATACACTTCAGGAAGTCTATATCGAGCTGTTTGGTAAGAATGTGGTGCCATTCCCTCCTCTCCCTGAGGCAAATCAGGCTTCGGCAGCCCTCTGTCTGTGTGCTTCTGAGTCACCACACCACAGAACAGGGGGCACAGCAGCCAGCCACCAAGAGGGTTCCAGATAATATCAAGAACAACCCAGCATAGTTGTCTATACCTGTGATCCCAGCATTCAGGAGGCTGAGGCAGGAGGAAAGCAAGTTGAAGGCCAGCCTGGGCTACAAAGTAAGACGTTTTCTAAATAAATACACCCCCACCCCCACCCTCCCAAAAAGAAAAGAAGTTAAGAACCACGGGAAGACTCTTGGAGTAGTCACACATAAGCACTGGAGGAAGAGTGGTTATAGCAGCTACTGCTGGCCTGCACAGTGAACTAGAACTGAAGTATCCTCACTGCCCTGGAATATTCTGTAATGGTTTCTAGACGAATCTTACAAGGCTTTTAGCCTAACATACTCTTTTTTTAAATTTTCTCTTCTCTCATACAATACATCCCATCCATAGCTTCCCCTTCCTCCACTCCTCCCAGTCCCACCCCTTCTTACCCTCTCCCCTAGATCCACTGTCCAATGAGTCTCTGCCGAGAGAAGAGTAGGCCTCCCTCCCAGAGACATCAATTAAATTCGGCACAGTAAGACAAGTCACAGTCCCCCACTGGGGCCAAGAGCAAGAAAAACAGAGAGCTGTTGCAAGTAAACGGCAGAGCTGCAACCAGACGCCTTCCTCCCCTCCTGCCCTGTCACTTAAGTGTTCCACCCACTGAGTGCAGGGTGTTGTGTGCTGAGAATGGAGGTGCCTGCTTAGTTCTAGAAGTGAGGAAAGAAGTGTAGGTTCTTAGACTTCCACAACAAGGTCTATCTTTAAGGGAAGTCAGAGCAGGAACCTGGAGGCAGAAACTGAAGTAGAGACTGGGGAGAGTACTGCTTCCTGGCCTGCTTTTCGCGCTTCGCTCTGTGCATTTTATAGAGCCCAGGACCACGTGCTCAGGGGTGGCATGCTGCACTGTGGTCTGGGCCTCCCACGTCAATCGTGATCAAGGAAATGCCTCAGTAACAGGCATCGGGTTAGCCTGGTGGGAGCACGTCTTCAGGTGAGGTCCTTCTTCCCAGGTGTCTCCAGTTCGTGTCATGTTGACAAAAATAAACCGCATGGTATTTATTTCTTCTTGTACTCTTAAGCCCATATCAGGCGGAGGTGCTAATTTTATGCTTTCCCTCAATACTAAGAGGCTTGTGAGAACATATTCACATATAGAAACATGGCAAGTCCTTGCCTACCATAGGCAGGTGAGGATAAGTAATTTTAACATTGTAACAATCAAAACATAGTAATTAAGGAGATCTCTTTCTCTCTCTCTCTCTCTCTCTCTCTCTCTCAGGAAGGGGGGGGGGGGAGCCAGCCCAGCAAGTGCTCTGCCGCTTTGCCACTCCCCAGCCCAGCCCCAAACCAAAGGCTCATGTTTTGGTCTAGTTAGCTTCTGTGGTCCTCAGTTTGAAATCCATGAAAGGAGGAAGGAGACTCGCTGTTCCTCAGAGGCTGTGACTCTGCGACACTAACTGTGTGATTCTGCTCAGATATCCCAGCCTGGTTCTGCTGACGTTTTCCTGCCCCTCAGTGAGACCTCAGTGGTGGAAGGCAGGAAAAGCAGGCCCAGGCCAGAGAGGCAGCTCTAGTGTTGCAGTTCACAGGAGGTCAGTGATGCCCGTTGAGAAGGCTGCTCAAGGAATGTTGTAAAGTTGGTTTTGTTTCTCAAGCCTAGGTCCCCTGAAAGGTGTGGTTGATGTTTTACACAATGAGGGGATTTGATTTTGAGGCCAGAGTGAGGGATTACTTCTGTACTTCGCCTCCACGGAGGACTGCTGTAGGGCCTCACCTTAGGTTTCTGGCTCAGGTATGTGCACTGCGGGGAAGACTACAGTGAGCTAGTGGTTTTGCTGCTGCTTTCCCCACACTCTTCTCTCCCCACCTAGACAGTGTAACAGCTCCATTCGTGTCTTTCTTGACTCCAGATCAAATCGATGAAAACCTCAAACTGGCTTTGCAGCAGGACCTGACCTCCATGGCCCCTGGGCTTGTTATCCAAGTAAGCATTGCCTCAGTGAGAGTACACTGTGTGCTCTGTCTCACGGGATGCTCTGTTAGCACAGTGACACCCAGAGCTGTCGGAGCTTATGTCCCTGACCATTTTCATCTTCCCACGAGTTGTTGTTTGTGCCTTTCTTCAGGCTGTACGAGTGACAAAGCCCAACATCCCTGAGGCAATCCGCAGGAACTATGAGTTGATGTGAGTATGCCCTGCCTAAGCCCATGAGCGCCCAGCCCAGCCCAGAGCCACATGCTGATTCCTTCTCCTTCCCTTGCATGTTAGTCTGCTGTACCATAAGGTTGGGTGGGCACTCAGGGCCACAGACATGCTCTGGCGAGCAGTGGTGCTCTTTAACAGGTGAGAGAACCCTAGCCGTGGAGACACAGGGACAGACAAGCACGTTTCCTGGCAGGTCTGCCTTACTAAAGTCATCTGTGCTCCGGTTCTTTTGCTCTGAGAGAGGGTCTTGTTTAGTGTGCAGGCTGTCCAAGCTCCTATGCTTAAGCTGTCCTTCCAGCTCAGCTTCCTGAGTTGCTGGGACTACAAGCAACTAAAAGAAGGCCGTATGATGTGTGACCGGTCTAAGGGCTGAGCCACCGAACAGCCTTGCATGGGAGAGCAAAGACTTCCGCGTGTGCACATGCACGTGTGTGCTTCTCCTCAGCCAGAGTTGGGTCTCTGCGGGGAGCACGGCGTTCCCCAGCACCACACACACACACACACACACACACACACACACACACACACACACACAGAGTCTCACAGCTGCATGCTTTTCCCTCCAGGGAAAGTGAGAAGACGAAGCTTCTCATTGCGGCCCAGAAACAGAAGGTGGTGGAGAAGGAGGCGGAAACGGAGAGGAAGAAGGCCCTCATTGGTCTGTACTGGTTCTCTAAGCCCTTTCAGAGAAGAAGGGTTGGCAATGGTGGGATGCTGTAAGGAAGGCCAGGGCATGGTTAAGTCCCTCAGAATGCTTCTGGTGTGCTGGGGTGGCCTTCATACCCCCAGGGACCAAGTGGACTTTATCAGATCATGGACGCAGAGACTGGGTCTTGAGTATTTTGTAGCTCTGAAGTGGAAGGGCACTTTTCTTAATAGGAATGACTACTGTTCACCGAGAACTTCATATGTGAAATAATTCAATTGCCATATCACCTCCCGAGGAAAGTACCACCATTTGCTTGGATTTCTTGTTCATTTGATGTCTTAAATAATATTTTATTTATTAGTCTGTGGGGCGGGGTGGGAGCTGGGGAGATGTGCCTTTATGGAGGCACATATGCCCTGGCACAATTGTGGAGGCGAGAGAACAGCTTCCAGGATGCTCCTCCCACCGTGTACTGAGGGTGCACACTGCCTGGCAAGCACGTGTACCCACTCAGCCATCTTGAGGTACTTGCTTTGTTTCACTGAACTCAGATTTGTACGCACATCCAAGGCCGTGTGGCAAATAAGAGAAAGCATGGGGGCTCCGTCAGCCTGAGCATTTTCTAAAGAAGGGTCAGATAGAACTTATCTTTAAAAGGCCGACGGGGGAGAGAAGTCGGGTTGTCTCCCTGACTTCCCCAAAGCTTGCTCTTCTCCTGGGTCAGCTCCTTTGGTTACTGTTGGATGCTGACGCTGTGCTCCTGTGCTCACTGGGACGTTCGTCTTTGCTCAGGTGTGCCCATTGCAGCTGCCCTCTGTGGACTTGGCTCTGTCTGAGCAAACCCATTCAGGTATTAGGGCACTCAGATCAGGGGCAGGTACAGTCATTCAAGGTCTTCTGTTGTTACGTTTATGTGTGTAAGTGTGGGCACATGCATGCCATGGTGCTTCTGTGGAGGCTAGCGGACAGCCTGTGGGAACCAGTTCTCCTTCCACCATGTGGGTCCTGGGATTGAACTCGCACCAGCAGGCTTGGCGGCAGGCACCTTTACCCACTGAGCCACCTCACCTCCCTAGCCAATCTTTTGACACGTCAGCACTAAGTCACGTCTCCACTTTATTCACTCAGAGGCAGAAAAAGTGGCACAGGTTGCAGAAATCACCTATGGGCAGAAGGTGATGGAGAAGGAGACCGAGAAGAAGATTTCAGAAATTGAGGGTGAGTACTCCTGATGTCGTGCTCACCTGATGGAGCGTGGGTGGCTGAGTTACTTTTATTCCTGAGCTCTTTAGTCTCTGTTTTGGGCATTGTGGTGTCTATGAAATACTAGGTGTCCTCTGCTTAGACTCAGGGGCAGAACTTTGAACCAGTGTTGACAGAAAGCAGTGGAATACGGTCAGCAAGTGCTGGCTGTGTTGATGATGCACTGGGCATTTTCTTGGGAATGAAATGGCCCCGTAGGTAAACGTGCTTGCTGACAAACCCGAGGACCTGAACTGGATTCCAACAAGCCTCAGGGTGGAAAGAGAAAGCCAACTCCTGAAAGTTATCACCTGACCTCTGCATACTCACCTTGTGTGTTTGCACATGCGCACACATTAAAGGTTTATAAGTAAGGGCTGGGAGCACGGGTGTCTGTCAACCTGGCATGGTAATAGATTCTGAGAGTCTCAGCACCTAAGGTAAGGGAGAAGGGGTGGTGGGTCAGAAGACATCTGGGCTACAGAGCAAGACCCTGGCCCAAAAAACAAAAGAGACAAGAAAAATAAGAGGAAGAGAAGGAAACCGTCCCTATCTGTTGACCTGGACCTCAGTCTAACAAGTATCTTCGTGCGCTCTGACCCTGGACCCAAGCAGCAGCTCTCCCCGTCTCTGTTACCTCTTCTTAAAGCCCTCAAAAGCAGGCTGGAGAGATGGCTCAGCAGTTACGAGCACTGTCTGCTCTTCCAGAGGTCTTGGGTTCAAATCCCAGCAACCATATGGTGGCTCATAACCATCTATAATGAGATCTGATGCCCTCTTCTGGTGTGTCTGAAGACAGTGGCAGTGTATTCATATATAATAATCTTTAAAAAAACAAAACAAAACAAAAAACCCTCTAGAAGCAAGCAAGTTGAGACACACTGTCATCCATAGCAGCACCTTGCAGGGGAGAGGGATCAGCCGGTTGCATGTTTTCATCTTAGAGTTTGCTCTCTCGGTCCACGCAGACATTAAGTTAGCCTTAGTGCATGTGCAGCTCTGGAGTCTTGGTCACTAGCTTCCTGCCCATTGCTCAGCTGTAGTCCCCTCCCAAGCCCTCACTTCCCCACTACCCTCACCTTGCTTGAAGTAGTGCATTTTGTCAAGTGACTTCCAGGACAAGGTGGAGCCTCATGGACGCTTCAGGCCACATTGTTCTGTGTAATTATACACTCACTGTGGAGCCCGCAGGCTCTGCAGGGACCTACTGGGGAGCTGATTAGGATATCACAGATCCGTGGGCTCTCACCAGGGAGCTCTTGGTAAAGCAGTGCTTTCATTTCCTGTAAATGTTTGTCATGGGGCTGAGAGAGACGCAGCTGCTAAGAGTATTGCTCATGCAGAGGACCTGAGTTCAGTACCCAGTGCACAGATTGTGCAGGTCACAACCACTTATAAATCCCACTCCAGAAGGACATCTGCACTTACAAGCAAGCACATTATCTCACACCAATACACATAATTACACACAGATATACCCTTATTGGGGTGAAGTAAAACACCCCAAAGGAGAGCTCAGGGTCTTTTTCAACAGCCAACACTGAAGAACTTAAGGACTTACATTTTCCTGGCATGGCGACCCCCATAATCCCACTACTGAGGAGGTGGAACGAGAGGAATTAGAGTTTTAAGCCAACCCAGATTGCATAGGAAAGCTGTCTCAAAAACACCAGCACCTAGCCAGCGAGGTGGCTTAGCAAAAGCTCTCACTTCCAAGCCTGGCAGCCCGAGTTAGATCATGACAGGATCTCTCCTCCTGATCTCCCTAAGCTGTCCTCACACCTCCACACATGTGCCGTGCTGTCCATGCCCTACCCCCTCTCAATAAATAACGTAACAATGAAAAGGTTTTAGTTTTTTAAAATGGTGGAAAGGAAACAAACAAACAAACAAAAAAACCCATAAAACAGCATCCCCAAATAGTGTCTCTGAATATTTCCTTATAAATGTGACTAGAGTGGCTGGCACATTCCCAGGCCATGGGGCTCAAAGCAGAGCTGTGCGTCATCTCTGAGCAGGGAGGGAGGGTTACTACCACATGATGCCGTGAGGCAGGTCTGAACCAAACGGCATCCCTCTGGACCAGCATGCATAAATCTAGAATTAGCCAGCCTTATCACTGTTAGAAATTTGGGGAAAATGAAGTCAGAAAGGGACTTGAGCTCTTTTACATTTGTGGTATTGAGTCTTGGGCAGACCCATGGCAGGCACGGCAGTGCGTGTTTGTAATGCCAGCACTGGAAGGCAGAGTCAGGGAGACGCCATATACTATCATACCGTCATATACTGTGAAACCATAATGTACTAAACTGAAACTCTTGCTACATTGTCGCGAAGGTCTCAGGTTACTTTCTTTTAGAGAAATGGTTTCTCTGTACTAACAGGAAGTCTGCATAGTCCAATGCTAACCAAGCTGTAAGGCGAGACCATTTCAAAAACAAAACACACATACAAAAAAGCTATCTCTCCAAGGTCATGGAGACCAGAAAATGTCTTTGTTGGCTTTTTGTTTTCTGCAGTGCCAGGAATGGAACCTGGGCTTTATGTGTGCTGGGCAAGTGCTCTCTATACCACTGAGCCAGCCCCCAGACAACAGGCGTCTGTACCTTCCCATGGTTTTGTACTTGATCCAGTTCCCTGCACCCTTCACCCCTAGATGCTGCGTTTCTGGCCCGGGAGAAGGCAAAGGCCGATGCTGAGTGCTACACTGCTCTGAAGATCGCGGAAGCGAATAAGGTAAAGGCCTGACCCAGCGTCCTAAGGGTGCGCTTGCCTTTGCCACTCACTACCGAGCCTCACAGCAGAATGAGGACCCCTCTGCTGTGGGAAACAGGCACTCCTCTTGTGTGGGAAGCCTTAATAGAAGCTTCATTTTTGTGTTAAACACGAAAACTCTTGAAATTGTTGCTACTCTGTCATAGGACCTTAGATTATTTTCTCTTGGAAAAACGAGGTTTCTGGATAGCAGGAAGGCCATGAAAAGTGGAAGACGAATATCTGTTTAGCAGGTACCCTCTCCAGATGAAATTCCTCTATGGTGTCCTCTCCCCTAAGCTCTCCACTTTTACCTCACAGCTCAAGCTGACCCCAGAATACCTGCAGCTGATGAAGTACAAGGCCATTGCTTCCAACAGCAAGATTTACTTTGGCAAAGACATCCCCAACATGTTCATGGACTCCGCAGGCGGCCTGGGCAAGCAGTCTGAGGGGCTGAGTGACAAGCTGGGCTTTGGCCTAGAAGACGAGCCCCTAGAGACAGCCACAAAGGATAATTGAAGAAAAAGACATGTGTGCAACCTCTGATTGTGCAGCTTAGAGAGATCTTTATTTTTTAAGATGAGACAGAGTGCTCCTCCTCTCCACACTACCTTCCTTGACTCTTCGTTACTATGATTATAAAAGGAAGAAATGACACAAACTTACCCCCTTCTGGGAAGGGGGGAGCAGATGGAGAATTGGCTTTGGTTTATTTTTAATTCAGGTAAGTAAGTTGTATGACTTCTGATAAGGTGTGTACACCATAGATTTGACCTCTGACCTGCAGACACCAACTTTGTCACTTTGAAGCTGGCTTAACTGAGGATACTGTCAGTAGGAAGAGGGAGAGTTGTCGTGCTGCCTCCTCATGGCTTGATTTCCTTCATGGGAAAATGCACTCCGTAGTTCTCTCCCTTGCCTCTAATGTAGGCAGTGTCTGCATGTGAGTGAGGTTCGTAACAGAAGGGGTGTCTGCTGTGGAACATCGGCTGCAAAGAGCGTTGGCCTGCTGGGCTTTGACTGTGAGTGGATTACTCTAGAGTTAAGCTGTCTTGAGCCCTTTCTAGGGCACCAAGAACTTGGTGCTAGGTTTTGCAAGGTTTTCTACACACTGTACTCTGCCCTAGTGTTCTCTGACTACGTCTCTCCGCAGCAGGGCTCAGTCACTCCACACGCTCCTTTTCAGTACTTCCACCTGATCTGTGATTTGATTTCTTCTTGAATAATCTATTCATCAGTTCTACTCAGCATTAAGATGGGAACAAACAGGCGCTGTACTAGCTGGTGACCTGGCTCCGTATTCCTTCCTCATTAGCACTGTAGTACTGTTTGGCTAATTATGCATATACTTTTGAGACCAAACATCTTTATCGTTATGGAGGTTCTTCACTAAGAGCCCTTAACACTGTGGAGCAGAAGGGCCCAGCCAGTAGACATCCGAGTAGTCGTGCCTGTGGCCTGTGCTGGGGTTTGTCTGACACCCTTGTAAGAGCTTTTAACTCTGGCAGCAGCCACTTGAGAGTCAGCTCCAGAGCGGCACAGTAGATGTGAGGCAGAGCCGTGCCCATTCCCTGTGGGCCTCATTGAATCCCCGAGTTTTGTTTTTTGTTGCTCATTAGGAAAGCAGTGAGCCACCCTAGGAAATTGAGAATGGGAAGAACAGATACGAAAGAAAGGTATTTCTTATCCCGAAATTGGGCTGGAGGCAGGAGGCTCCTCCATGGCCCGTGAGCACGCACAGAATACCTTTGTGGAGGGCAGCTATCCAGTTAGTTTGCAGACATGGCGGAACCCTGTACAACCATGACCACCTCTAGCTTAGGACTTGGCCTTGTTTGCTGGTCCTCTACCCACCTCTCACACACACAAAACACCTACTGTTCTCTTAGGTGACTACTATAAATGATATTTTCTGGCATCAATTCCCACCTCATTTTTGGTTTTGTAAGTCAGGCCAGTTTGCTCTGAAGTGACACCAGGCTTGTCAGGCTTCAGGTATTTGGGAAGCATCCAGTCTGCCCAGAAAGAGGCAGAGTTCATTGTGCATACTTCAGATGTCCCCTTCTTTGCCCTGACTCCTCAGACTGAGACTTCTCAGGCCACGGACCCTGGCCACGCTCTGTACAAACTAAAGCTCTTACAAGAGTGTTTTTTTCCTCCCAAGACCAACTCATCTTACTCCCACTTGTTGCTGCTAATCATTTGAAAGCAACATGCCGTACCCAGCATCCTCTTCTACATGAACCTCAGAACACTACTTGAGTGGAGTCAGTGCAGGAGTCAGGGTATCCCAGCAAACAGCACCCTCCTAGCCTGAAAGTCTTCTGACGGACATTCTGATAGCTCATCCCTCCATCACGGAGAGCCACGATAAAGTCCTGCTGCAACTGCTGCTTCCCCGCCCCTTTGATGTCACTTCTTTAACAAAACATGAATGTTCCCATGTCATAGCATAAATCCAGTAGCTGTTGGTATCTGTCACAGCAGTAAAATCATGGACCGCAGATGTCTTTTAGCTTGGGATACCTAGCCCATCTGTCTTTGTGACCTTGTTTTTTGTAATACTATAAAATCTGATTGTAAAGAATTTGAATTCTAAACATATAAAATGTGATAAGCCTGCAGTTTTGTAGGCAGTGAAGTCATGGCTGCTATTTTTAAGTAGAACTTCTATCAAAATAAGTAACTGTTTGTAAAATTCAGTTTTTGTAGGACTTTCCCAAGGCACAGCCACCTTGGTAGAATGCTTCTCACTCACTAAATGTTGCAGAAGCAATTCATATTCCATACAGTTTTTACTCACTTTTCAATATATGGTTAGAATGTTTGTAAGGAAGCTGAAGTTTAATAATTTTTATATAACTAAAAATAGGTGTGGAGGGCTCAGTGTGGTTACTGAGGAGGAGAAGGGGGAGGAGGGAGAGGAGGAGGAGGGAGAGGAGGAGAGGAGGAAGAGAAAGAGGAGGAGGGAGAGGAGGAGGAAAAGGGGGAGGAGGGAACCTGACTGAGGCCGAGTAATGAAGTGCTCTGAAAAGGGAAGCGTTTTTTTCCTAAATGATCTGTGGGGCTGTGTATCTTGGGAGGTGAGATAGCCACGCTTACTGACCTGGGCTGTCGTCAGTCGGACTTGTGTAAACTGTCCCTGGACAATAGCTACTCTCTGTGAACTGTACCTGCTCTATTGTCTTCAGTGGGGTTCCAGCCACTGTTTGTTTCCTTATAAAAGCTGTAACGGGCAATCATGTGTTTGTAGTTCCATTCCTTTTTATCTCTACTTCTGTGTAAACTGGTGATTGAATAGTTAAAGCAATTTTTTCAGTGTGCCCCAAGGGTATTAATGAGCATTTATAACTGAGAAATGATTCTTGTTATATTAATTATTCCATAAATGATACTACTAGATACATTACCTTGGGTTAATAGCTCCAGGATTTGTTTCAAACAACACAAAAGGTCTCATGTGAATATACTTATATCTTGGATTTAATTTCAGTCTTGCTAAATAAAATGTCTTTGTCTTTACTTTTTTTATTAAAGTAAAAATTACCAGTAGCTACTAGGACAGGCGATGGAAATCAAACTTCCTTCCTAGGCTTTCCCTAAAAACATATCCAGGTGATATGTTCTTACCAGCATGGTGTTACATGCTGTTAGCCCCAGCACTCAAGGAGGAGGATCTGTTTGAGCCCAGCCTGGTCTGCATAGTGAGACCCTGTCAAAACCAAACAGAATTAACACATTGCTGCCCTTCTCTAGTTGACCCAACCTCATGTGCTGTCAGTTTAAGTAGGTAACTCCCACTCTGGCTCTGCCAAACTGCCTAGCCTAGTGTCACTAGATAAGTGCTACTGTCAGCTAACTTCACAACTGTATACATCCCCAACATTCCACAAAACCAACCTTTATAGAAGGACTTCCACTTTATCTGAAATTCACATTTAACTGGGTCTTTTCTTGTAAATAAGTTTGTTTGGGTTTTTGTCTGTTTTCAATGTATATAGTAGAGGGTGTTTTGTCTGCATGTGTGTCTGCATACCACATGCATACCTGGTGCCTATGGAGGCCAGGACAGGGCATTGGATTCTCCGAACGGGGCAGTTTGTGACGTGTCCTGTGCTGGAATCAAGCAGGGTCCTCCTGAGGAGCAGCCACCTCTCCAGTCCCTCCCCTGCCACCATAGTTTTCATTGTTGCGTTTTTCTTACACCGTGCTTTCCTTGTGAAAATGGCTCCTTCACAGTTTGCATTTTGACCATAACCCTCCATACATTATCATCTTAATCCCTTCCCCTCCCACCAAACTTTTCTTCCTTTCAAGTCCCCCCTTCCTACTTTATAAAAAAAAGGTTCACTAAAACTGAGTTTTTAGTGAACTATGTTCTTTATTATTTATCTACTCACTTTATATCCCAAAATCAGTCCTTCTCTCTTCCTCCCTCCCCCTTAAGAAAGGGCAGCCTCCCCTAGGTATCAAAATCACACACACACACACATACACACACACATACACACACACACACATACACACACACATACACACACACACATACACACACACATACACACACACACACATCATCATCATCATCATCATCATCGTCATCATCATCATCATCATCCTGTTTCCCTACTTTTTTTAAAACTAGGGTTGCTTGCATAAGCCTGACCTAGGAGTTACTTGGGCAAGGGTAACTTCCTAATAGCAACACTACTGAGAAATATGGCTCCCCCTCCCCCAGCAACCACAACTGTCCCACACTCCTCAGAGATTGGCAGGGCCTCATGAGCTCCTCCCTCATTCATGGTGGAATGCTGATGCCCCAGTCGTGTCCAGGTGGCCATGTTGCCATTGGTACTGGCCACAAGAGCCTTGCCATACCCAGAAGATGGAAACATTTCATACCACCCCTCCCTGTCCTCCGGCTCTTACTCCCCCCACCCCACATACCCCTCTTCCAAGATGCTCTTTGAACCTCGAAGGAGGTACTACAGATGCTCTTGTTAGGGTTCAATAGTCACTTAATTTGAACACTTTGACCAGTTGTGACTCTGTTAATCGTTACCCATTATAAGAAAAACAGCTTCTTTAAAACAAAGGCTGGTCAGCACTAATCTATGGGTATAAATATTTAGAAGGCAATTTGATGACTTGTCCATTTAGCAAAGCAGAAGTAGTAGGTTGTGTGTGTGTGTGTGTGTGTGTGTGTGTGTGTGTGTGTGTGTGAAAGAGACAGGGATGGGGTGCGCTACCCTAAATCTATGTAGTATTTATAGGTCTCATTTTTTATGTGTACATACATATCTATGTATACATCTCTGTGCATGCACACATGCTCAAGTGCCCTGGCATTCACGTGGAGATCAGAGGACAATCTGTAAGAGTCTGCTCCCTCCTCCTTCCATGAGTTTCAAGGACCCAACTCAGATTATCAGACTTAATCACAAGCACCTCTGACCCCTGAACTATCTTATCATCTTCACTGTTTTGAAACAGCAGGTCTCTTCAATTTCATGTGCATCCCATCCTTCATGAATCCTTTTAACTTGAGCCACTTGTTCCTTGCTGCTGACTAGTTCTTTCCAACTGCAGTGGTAACAGCAGCAATGTATCAAAAGGCATTTTCCTTCAGTATCATTACTCCTAAAGTCTAGGATGCAGAGAGAGCACTTACTGTGCTTATGAAGGTTCAGAACCCAGCACCCACACATACACTCATCACCTCCAGGGGGTCTTATGCCCTCCTCTGACCTCTGTGGGCAGTTCACACACACACATTCAGGAAACGCCCACACAACATAAAAATATAAAAATCTTTAAAAAGTGGGGGCTGGAGATGGATCAGTGGTTAAATACATCTGTTGCTCTTGCAAAGGACCAGGATTCTGTCCTCAGCATACACATGATGGCTCACAACCATCTCTAACTCCAGGTCCAGGAGATCCAGGCCACGGCACCACAGACACGATGGTGCACATAAATCCATGAGGACAAAACAAGTCAACACACATAAAATGAAAACATATTTTCTCAAATAGCCGGGCGGTGGTGGCATACATCTTTAGTCCCAGTACTTGGGAGTTCTACCTGCTATACAGAGTGAGTTCCAGGACAGCCAGGGCCACACACAGAAACCCTGCCTCGGTTAAAAAATAAAATTAAATAAATAAATGGGAGGGAGAGGAGAGGGGAAGTGAGGAGGGAAGGAAAGGGGAAAGGGAAGGAAAGAAAAGCGGAGAGGAAAGAAACGGAAGAATGAAAGTTACTTTAATATCTCGGTTTATAGATAATCCCGGCCCGCCCACCTCCCTAACTCGCTGGGCACTCGTGCTTTCAGACTTGGTAACCTCTGCCCTCCCCAAGATGGCGCCCGCCTGGGCCGCCAACCTCCGTTGCGGGAGGTGGCTAGGTGCTGAGCGGTGATTGGACCATTCAGGAAGGGGGCGGGACCGGAAGGTGGTCTCCTTAGGTCTCGGGTCTTCTGGGCATCCTCTAGGGAATGTTGAGAGGTGGCAGCATGACAGCGGAGCTGGGAGTCGGGTTGGCGCTGCGGACCGTGAACGAGCGCGTCCAGCAGAGCGTGGCGCGGCGGCCGCGGGTGAGGACCGGCGGTAGGGGACTGGGGCGGGCTGAGAAGGGGGACACCTGCGTGGGTCCAGGTGTCACGGTGACGCAGAAGGGGCTCGCGAGGTTTCCTCGGCGATCTGGCCTTGAAGATCAGGACTTCCTGGAGGGTAGCTTGGTTGGAGAAAGGTGCTCACTCGTGTCCATGTGTCTCGCCATGCGTCATTGCCCGTCACCACGGTACTAGAGACCTCGGAGGGCCATGTCCACCCGCGATCACGTGCGTTGCGGCGGCGGGGAGCTGTGGTCTAGGTGCGAGTGAACTTGACAAGATTTTACCTCCACAGAGCAGGAGGGTGCTGTCATGTGCACAGTCACAAGCATTTGTTATTTTGGTATGGTTGATTTGTTCCCTATTGGACTTCTTATATAGACCGGAGCCAGTATCTGCTTTTCTCCATGCAAATTAAGCTACATTTTGTGAAACGAGACAGAAAAAAAGCAAAGACCTTTCCTTAATATTTATGGTCTCAGATTTCAAAATGATGCCTGAAAACCGAAGGCCGAATTAACTGAGGCCTGGGACATTACCTTAAGTCCTGTTAACTAGGGGTTGGGGATTTAGCTCAGTGGTAGAGCGCTTGCCTAGCAAGCACAAGGCCCTGGGTTCAGTCCCCAGCTCCGGGGGGAGTCCTAGCCTTTGGGTTCCTCATAGCTGAAGAAAATGAGGTCAAGCCTGGGGAGTTCCTTCCTCCTTCCTGGTCCCAGTGCTCTGTTTCTTCAAAGAAAAATCCCGGGATTTCCCTAATGCAGCCCACTCCCAATTTGTCTCTGGAAGCCCCCAGTTCATCAACGTGATACTAGGACTTAGACACAGTTCATGAGACAGTGATGACCCAGTCCCTCAGAAGGAAGCAACAGGAAACCTTGTGGTAATTCTCCAAGTCCTTGAGAATACTGTGGTTCTATGAAAGTCTCAGACACCGTGGGTTACATGAAGACAGATACGTGAGGATTTGGCTGCGACTGAAAGCAGGGAAACCCTGGCATTTTATGTAACGGATGTGGAGAGACTTTGGATGAGTCTAATCCTGAATACAGAATTGTTTGTGTCTCATTGTCAGTTCTGCTATCTGTTGGTTGAATCATAGACTGAACGATGCACTGCGTGTCCTTATCTCAATTGCTCCTCTTCCAAGGTGAATGGAAGCGTTATTAGTAATTACGTCAGGACCAAAATGAGTTTCTAAACTGTTCAGAAGCCAGAAGTGACCTTCCTGCTGAACAGGATGTTACCTTCCCTTTGTGAAGTGATTGATGGTTGGGATTTTGTTTTACATTTGTTTGTATTGGTTTGGGTTTTTTGGGGGGGTGGGGGGTGGGGGTGGGGTTAGGTGCTAGGGATACAACTCAGAACCTCACAAATGCTAAGCAGACCTTGTGCCACTGTTACTGTTCCCTCAACCCAATAAACTGACTTTGTGTGTGTGTGTGTGTGTGTGTGTGTGTGTGTGTGTATTTGCATGTATGTACAAATGCATGTGTATTCGTGTTATATGCATGTATGTACAAGTGCATGTGTATAAGTGTTATATGCATGTATGTACAAGTACGTGTGTGTGCACACGATATACTCATACATGTGCAAGGGTACGGGCCATGAATGCACATGTGGAAGCCAGAGGTTAATGTCAGGCATCTTTCTCTTATCACCCTCCACTTCGTGTTTTGACACCCTGATCCTGGAGCTAGATAGCCAACATGCCCCGAGAAGCTACCTACCCCTCCCCCTGCCCCCAGCACTGGGATGACAGACAAGGGGTACCAAACTTATTATATAGATTATATAAATTATACACTAAGGCCCTCATGCTTACATGGCTACCATTTTTTCATCAAGTCATCTTTCCTGCCGCTGGTTTACGTGAGAATTGTCTGGAATACTCACAAGGAAATTGGCAGACAGGGTTAGAGCTCCCTAGAGGAACACTTGTCTGGTGTCCCCAAACCCCAGAGCTCTATATCCAGTGCCACAAAAAACAAAGGAAAGGGGAAAATGGATCTTATCATTGCCAAGCTGAGATCTGTGCTGATCTATTTTTACAAGGTGTGTCATTTTGTCATTGTTTGTTTGTTTGTTTTGTGAGACAAGGTCTCTGTGTAGCCCTGGATGTCCTGGAGCTCATTTTGTAGACTATGCTGGCCTCGAACTCAGAGATCTGCCTGTCTCTGCCTCTCAACTGCTGGGATAAAAGATGTTTGCTACCACCACCTGGCTCTACAATGTGTGTATTATCGGGACAAAATGCCACACATTCACTCATGTGGCCTGCTCTTTCTTCGCAGGGTCTCCCAGCCATCCAACCCCGGCTAGTAGCGGTCAGCAAAACAAAACCTGCAGAGATGGTGATTGAGGCCTACGGTCATGGCCAGCGCACTTTTGGAGAGAACTATGTAAGATTCCTCTTACAAAGAACCTTTGGGAGAGCTGTGACTACTGGGCTTCTAACTCATTCTGTTCTTGCTCCTTAGGTTCAGGAACTACTAGAAAAAGCATCAAACCCTACGGTACGTAGACATAAGAAGTGTTGATTTCGTATAGAAGTCTTAGCTCTTAGCTGAGAGCTACACCTGTGTTGATGGTAGGATTTTAGAACAGAAAGCTGGGCTCGGAATAAAAATGTCCATATTTCTATTGCGCCCTAAATAATTCTGGGCTAGCTCTTCTGTCGCTGTTCAGACATGATGTTCTCTTGTGTGGCAGTTAGCGAATAGTGATTTTAGGAGAACCTTGGAGATTTGAAAGCATAAACCAAAGGGTTCAGGGATGCGGCTCAGTGGTAGAGGGCCTTGAAAACATAATTCACTTCTGTCTTTAATGGATCATTTCTGAAAAATTCAGTGAGTTGATGGGAACGAGGAAGGGGAACAGCGATAGGCTTAGATGACTCCAAGTTTCCTTGTGTCTCACTGGCTGAAGGGAGGGCAGCAGCTCATCACTCCCAGGAGAGCTCAGGCGTGAAGGGCATTGAGCCCACAGAGCCTCCATAAAAGCTCTATGAAATGGTTCCCTTTTTCTCTTCAGCTTCTGTCGTCGTGTCCTGAGATCAAGTGGCACTTCATTGGTCATTTGCAGAAACAAAACGTCAACAAGTTGATGGGTAAGACAAGACTCTCACTCTGAAGGCAGGCCTTCTCTGTGGCTGTGTGATGTACACCGCCTTCTGAGTAAGCAGCTCGGAGAGCAGCCCCAGCTCACCATTCGTGTCGCGGGATTTCTTCAATGAAGCGTAGTCAAATACTAAGAATGAGGTGCAAGGGCTGGAGGGCGTGGCTCCGCGGCAGAGTGCTTGCCTAACATTTACAAGGCCCTAGGTCAGTCCCCAGCACCATAAAAAATAATTACTAATTACAGAAAGATTTAACCTTGTGACCCGAGGACCTCAAGTAAACCGTACTTAGTTCTGTCAAGGTATCAAAATTTAAAAATTTGTTTGGGTTTTTTTGGTGGGGAGAAAGGAATAGAGAAAGGCAAATTGTGTGTATAGCGATCAGAGCGACATAGAGGAGTTGGGTCTTCCTTTCCGTTATGTGGGTCCCAGAAATTGAACTCGACTGTCAGGCGTGGTGGCAGGCACCTTTACTCACTGAACCATCTTGCCTCCCCTGGTATGTATTTTTCTTAACAGCTTTGTCAGGGTAAACTTGAAAAAAGCATATCCAACTACAATAAAGTACCCAGACTGAAAGTGTCTGATTGGACCAGTGCTGACAGAGGATTACAGCTGCGAACTGGTCCAATAATTAAAATAGCAGCCCCCTCCCCTACAGGCTCCTTCCTGTCATTTGCTCAAGCGCTGCTCCTGGTCTGTGCTGCTGCTGTCATTTCCACAGTTCAGGTCTCGTGTAGATGGAATTACGAAAGGAAAGGTCTTCCTCCTTCCCATCCTGATCCAGCGTTGACCTTTATCACGGCATGTGGTCCTTCCATCTTCCTATTCAGTAGTATTCCACTGTACCAACACATCACCATGTTTCCATTCACAGTGGAGGACTTTAGGTTACTGCGAGTTTTGGGGAATTACAACTAAGCTGCTATCCAGACGTGATAGCACAAGCCAGAATTCCCAGCACCCAGGATTAATAAATCAATGTAATAAAAAATAAACAAAAGTCAGACCATTCTTTTCTCACACTCTCTCCTCTGCACTCCAGTTACTTCCTTTACTGTTTCGGAGCTCTCTGCTTGTTTGTCTGGGCACAGTGACACATGACACTACGCCCAGCACTCTGGAGACAATGGCACACAGATCTAATAAGTTAAGAAGACAGAGCTACGTAGACCCTGTCTCAATACAATTAAAATAAAGGGGCTGGAGAGATGGCTCTGAGGTTAAGAGCACTTTCTGCTCTTCCAGGGACCTGGGTTTAGCTACCCAGCATGCACATGTCAGCCCACAACTCTTTCTAACTGGAGCGTCAGGCATCCAGCAGCGTCTTGGACCTCCTTAGGCACCAGGCACAAACGTGGTGCACAGACCTATAGGTAAAACATCCACGTGCATAGACTTAAACTTTTGTAAATAAAATTTAAAAAAGAAAACTTTAAGTAAAAATTCCTCCTGTGGTTCATCTTGAGTTTTATTTGTTGAGACATGATCTAGCTATAGGGATAGGATGGCCTTGAGCTCACCATGCTCCTGTCCTGGTCCCCTAAATGCTGGGACTGTAGGCACGTGCCACCATAATCAGCTTAAATTTTTTTAATTAATTGTTTAGATATAATAGCCACGGAGTATGAAGTTTAAACATGTAATATATGTCTTGACCCCAATGCTCAAGAAGTTTCACAGTTTGGATCTTCAATTTTTATACTATAAATTCTAAGACCACCACAAAAAATAATACCACAAGGAGTTATGGCTAATGCATGCATAAAATGATGTAGTCATTACTGAATTAGTCCCACAGGCAGGGAAACAGTAAACTAAGGCTCGAGAAATTAAACAGCTTGCCCAAGATTAAGTACTAAAAGGAATCAAGGCTATACCTGTCAGGAGAATTCTCCCCACTGCTACCCCCAGAGCCCCTGATCATGGCATGTGTTTGGACTGGGGTCCTTGTCTGCTTTTTGTTGCTGTGATCAAGACAATGAACAAAAGCAACTTAGGAGGAAAGGGTTTATTTGGCTTATACCTCCATATCACTGTCCACCACTGAGAGAAGCCAAGGCAGGGATCCGGAGGCAGGAACTGAAGCAGATGCTGTGGAGAAATGTTGCTTACTGGCTTGCACCCATGGCTTACTCAGCCTGCTCTCCTATACAGCCCAGAGCACCTGCTCAGGGATGGTGCCACTCACCGTGCGCCATGCCTTCCTATAGCATCATTAATCAAATGGCACAGATTCTTGCCTATAGGCCAGTCTTATGAAGGCATTTTCTCGGTCGAAGTTTGCACTTCTCACTTGACCCTGGCCTCTGTCAAGTTAACAAAAACAACAAACAAACAAAACCAACCAGCACAACTGGCTTTGCCATCGTAAAGAATGTTGTTAGCTAATGCCTAATGTTAGCTCTCAGAGTTTGTCATACAATTTGAGTTTATGGAGGGGGATATTTGTTTCTGCTAGACTTTTGAGTCTCCTTAAATACATGGAAGAAATGACTTACTGTCTTTATTATCTTTTCCTCAATTCTGGGTCGGTTTCAGTCAACTTAATATATACCTCATCCTGTGAACAGTTGCTTTTACGTTGATGGTTTGGTTTATCGTTGTTTTTCTGAGACACAATCTGACCAACTCATGCTGGCCTGGAATTTACTCTATAACCTAGGCTGGCCTAGAACTTGTGGTGATCCTCCTGCCTCAGCCTCCTGAATTCTGGAACTGCAGGCATGACCACCAGCACACCCAGCAACATGTCTGACAGTTTGGTTTGTATTTCACACATAAATTTGTCTTACTCAGTTCTGGCTATTTTTACATCCCTACAAATACTTCTGCAACATCATTTACATTTTATTGGAACAATTTGATCCTTTTAGGGTTTTGGGTTTTTGTTTGGTTGGTTTGTTGTGACAGGATTTCTCTGTGGTCCCTGGAACTCTCGGCAGACCAGGCTGACCTCAGACTCAGAGATTTGCCTCTGCTTCTGCCTCTGCCTCTGCCCTCTGTCTCTGCCTCTCTCTCTGCCTCTGCCTCTGTCTCTGCCTCTGCCTCTGCCCCTGCCCCTGCCCCCTGCCCCTGCCCCTGCCCCTGCCCCTGCCCCCCTGCCCCCCTGCCCCTGCCCCCCCTGCCCCTGCTTAGGGCTTGTTCCTACTACCAGTTGGTGCATAATCAGGTCAGAGCTGAGTTTAGAATTAACTATTTACACTACCAAGGCATACCCTTCCTGTACTTGTGTCTCCATCCCAACAAGGCTCTGGGCTCAGTCTTCACCATGGAAGAGGAAAAAAGGCAAAAAAGAAAGGGTGGGAGTCAGGGAAGTAGTTAGCTGACTGGAAGATTCCTGTGCTCAGCACAGTAAGCTGGTAGGGTTGTGCCATGGTCCTTTATCTGTGCCAAGAGTCATAGTTCATCTTCACTGAAGGCAGCTTTGATGACCTCACTGACTGAGCATCCGGTGGGAGCTATTCTGGTGTCCTTGTCGAATAAAGAGACCCATCCCAGAAAGTGTAAGAACATGGTATCTCTCCAGGCTAGCATCTTGGCTTCTGGATAGCCTCTGTCCTTTGTCACTTGACCTGTTTCACTCAGTTTGGACCGAGACATAATTAGATCAGGCCTACTATTCAGAATCTCAACTACCAACTTTCTGAATCGTCCCCGACTCATGCAGCCTGACTGTGGTGTCTTGTGTCTCCCTTATCCATCTTTGCTGGTGGGAGGGGCTTGCCTGCCTTTGAACTTCACGTCTAGCAAGCTCTCGTGCACGTCTTCTTGGCCAGTCACGAGATTTAACTGTGCTTTTCTTTTCCTGGAGTACTTCTCCCTCGACCAGATCAAAGGTTTGCTGCGTGTCTCTGGCAGCAGGGAAAGTGAAGGCTACTCCCTCCCCACTTTCTCTTTTCAGCCGTCCCCAACCTCTCTATGCTGGAAACTATAGACTCCGTGAAGTTGGCAGACAAGGTGAACAGTTCCTGGCAGAAGAAAGGTTCTCCTGAGCGACTGAAGGTGATGGTGCAGATAAACACCAGTGGAGAGGACAGTAAGTGACTAGGCCTGACCGTGATGTTTGCTCTCCTAGATGGCCGAGACTCAGGTACAGTGTGAGTGTAAGCGTCTGAGGATATTGTGGGGAGAAGCTCTAGCCTTCTGGTGAGCTGCTTTGTCAGGATTTACCAGTGGGATGATCCAATATAATTCTTTTGTTTTTATGTCTGTGAGAACACTGTAGCTGTCCTCAGACACTCACCAGAAGTGTGCATCGGACCCCACTACAGATGGTTGTGAGCCACCATGTGGTTGCTGGGAATTGAACTCAGGACCTCTGAAAGAGCAGTCAGTGCTCTTAACTGCTGAGCCATCTCTCCAGCCCAATATAATTCTTTAATATATCCCAGCTTGTTAGGTATTGATTTTGAAGAATTATAACTTTGAAATTCTGGAACTTATAACTGGAAATTCCCTCCTGGAGGAGATTGAGAATTACATGTGGAATACTTCTTAGATCCCAGGAAAATTACCCAGTGCTTCATTGGGCAAGAATAGAAGGAAATCACTGCTGAGCAATGAGTGAGTGTCTCACGGGGCCTGGCTTAGCAGTGTGGCCGTGAACTACAGAGGAGCCTGGCCCTGACATCAGACAGACGTCTGCTTGAGCGCCACCACTCTCCAGCATTGGAACTTTCAGTCAGTTACCTAACCTCTCTGTACCTGAGTTTCCTTCTTTGGCAGTGGTGTCGAGGGAGTGGCCATTGTTAGAAGGGAGTGGTGAGGACTCTGCACAGTGATACGGAACCCTGGACTTCTCCCTTGCGCGCTTTTTGTTAAGAGTGAATTCCAGGCATTTGCTTACAGCCATCTTCCTGGCGCTCACATGTAGCCGATCTTGGCTTGAAGGAGCTCAGTGTAGACATCTGTTTTCCAGATGTGCCCTGAAGTCAGGTTGCCTGGGTTCAAATCTCAGGTGCACAGTTCTAGTCCATAGCCTTAGGAAAAGACTGCCCCGCCTGTCTTAATTTCCTCTGAAGACTGATGTGGGTAAGAACATAGAGTTGCTGTATGAAGTGAGAAATCGTAGGGCTGGCACAGGGGTCAGCAGATTAACAGTTACTATTACTTTGCATGTTCCATGACTGGCTACACGCATGTAACTCCAGAGCTCTAGCATGTCTTTACTGCATTTCCTGACAAGGAGCTGTGATTGGCCTTAATTAATAGCAGGAAAGTTCCTCCCTGATCCCCTTCATAAACGGGGGCAAAGGCAAAGCAATATTAATAGTCCTTAAAATACGTAACAAATAATCACTTGCTGTCGTTCCTCCAACCATCCTTAACTAGTAAGTAAACTCTGCAATTATACAACCCCACTTTATTATGTGCATATGACTTAAGTTTGCAGCTCTATTAATAAATGGACAAAACCATAACAATGTCAAGTTTAGAAAAAGGTTCTGAGATTCATCTAGGACTTTGGCAGTGTGACCCTCCCTAGTGTCCCAAGACATATTCGTTTCTTTTCTATTTCTAAACACCATGACCAAGGCAACTGACAGAAGGAAAGGTCTGTGCGGTTTATGGTTCTGGAGGATAGGGGCCCATGGTCGGGGAGCGTGGCAGCCTCATCAGAAGCTCAGGCTTCACATCTCGTACCGCACTCATGGAGCAGCGGGGGGACTGAATGACACAGGACTTTGAAACGTCACAGTCGGCAGCCGTGATGTAGTCCCAGCAAGGCAGCATCTCCTAGGCATATCCCGACAGTACCAGACACTGGGGACCAAGCATTCAAACATAGGAGCCTGAGGGGGGCACTCTCATTCAAACCACCACACATTTCTCTTCTGTTTTGGCCTCCCTAGCCATTCCCAGCTAAAATCCTGTGGGGTGTGTCTTAGGGGTAGCACCTGTGCACGCAGAACCATGGCTTCCGTCTCTGGCACTAAAAATAATACAGTAGACTCCTGATGTGGGGTAAAGAGAAGTAATGTGGAGAAACAAACCTGTGTGGAAGAGGGCCCGCCATGAAGGCCCTCACATACACAGTTACTCGTTAGGGTCAGGGAAAGTCACTTCGCTAGGCTTTCAGCTGAGAGCCACGTCTGTGGTAAGGAAGGGATGAAAATGGAGCCTTCTTCTGGCTAGTTAAGATGTTTGGTGTGCACATTTCTGTTTCTTTTTATGAAGGTAAACACGGCCTTCTGCCCTCAGAGACCATAGCCGTCGTGGAACACATAAAGGCCAGTTGTCCCAACCTGGAGTTCGTGGGTCTCATGACCATAGGAAGCTTTGGGCATGATCTAAATCAAGGACCAAACCCAGACTTCCAGGTACTGGGGATGGTTGGGGCGATGCTCTTATGCCAAGGAAGGCATCATGGGACTGCGGGTCAACCCACACACAGTAGGGTGTGTCTAGCCCAGGCTTGATCCCAGCACTGGTGGGGTACAGAGGTATCCCACCAGCATGCAGGGCCAGCTGTGTGGTACGTCAGCCACCTCTCAGAACACAGCCTGTCAGGTGCGATGCTATTCCGCCTCTTCTGGACTGTTCTCATAAGGAAAAGACAGACTAGGCTCCCAGACACCCACCACCCTCCTTAACCCAGTGTTCACTTGGCTAATACAATTCTAGAGCAACCTTTTCCTTCCTTTCTAGTGACTGGTATCTTTACTGTTGTTGGCTTTCTTTGTTTTTAAGATGTTGTTGGATTTTTTTTTTCCCACTGCTTGGGATAGAACTCAGGGTCTGGAGTATTCTGCCACTGAGCCACGCCCCCTGGCTCTGCTAATTTTCTTGAAAGTTGAAGATGTAACTAAAACTTATAGTAACTTCTGGTAATCATTATACAGAATCATAAGAATCATGAGAAATAGAGTCACCAGACACATTTTGGTTTGGTAGTGTTCATTTTGGTGGGTTTTGTTTTCCTCCTGTTTTGTTTGGTTTGACTTAGTTCGGCTTGGTTTGCTTGTTTTAGAGACAGCTTCTCTTCCCCATGTATCCCAGGCTGGCCTTGAACTCAGGATTCTCCTGCTCGTCCCAAGTATTACAGGGAGCAGCACTACTGTGCCCAGCAGAGCTGGTCACCTTTTGTCGTCATTGGAAACAACAAGAATAAAACGGTAACGCTTGTGTTTTGCACAGAGGTTGCTGTCCCTGCGGCAGGAGCTGTGTGAGAAGCTGGGCCTTCCCGTGGAGCAGGTGGAACTTAGCATGGGCATGTCAGTGGACTTCCAGCACGCTGTAAGTGTCCCTGCCGACGCCTCGCCCAGAGGCAACTGACATCCCCTCCCCACACCGCTTTAACCTGATTTTAAAGGCATTTCAAACATGTCCTAGGGCATCGGCTATGGGACAATAAGCACAAACTGAAATAAAGTACGGTGTTAGCAACTCACATACATGAATTTCCACGGTAGGGAAGAATCACCAGGTGCCGTGACGCCCTCCTATACCCAGCCCTGGAAACAGTCCAGAGGACTGCTATTGAGTTTCAAGTCAGCCTGCTCTACACATGTTCGTACAGGCCAAGGCCACATAGTAAAAGCCTGCCTTGAAATAATAATAACCGTTCTAAAAAAATCAAAGTATAAAATTGCACTTTTGGAATATCATATATATTAAAACCATGTAAAAATTCTAAAAATGGAGCTTGTTTTATATCAGTTAGCTACAGGGTTTTTCCATTTGGCCAGTCACAAGCCTTTGGTCAAGAGCTACAGGGCAGCTTTTTGTTATGCTGTGCTGTCCCCCGCACCTACATTCCTACCATCCCGTGGCCCTGTATCTCTAAATGCAGTTGAACTCCCCAAGCACCGTGTAAGCTGAGGTCACTGCCTTTCTCTTGAAGACTGCCAGAAAGTGGCCCTGCTCTGGTCGGGGACACCAGAGCACCCGCCATCCTCAGCTGCAGCTTGGTCGTTCCTTATGCAGCCCCTGGGTGGCTGGAAACAGACTCAAAAGTGTCTGACACTCTCCTCGCTTGCTTCCTTCCCACAGATTGAAGTAGGATCTACAAACATCCGCGTAGGAAGCACTATTTTTGGAGAGCGGGATTACTCAAAGAAACCTGCCCCAGACAAGACTACGATAGACCTGACAGCCTCAGTGCCACTGGTGCAAGGACAGTGAAGCCAGGACAGCTCAGAAGATCAGCCACGCACAGCCTAGTTCATTCTGGTGTTGCGCATGTCCCCAGTCACACTCTTCCGTGGCCTATAGAGCGCACTGAGGATTACACGAGTTGATGGGAACCACCTGTGCTTAGCTTCTGCCGTAGCAAGCTCGGTTCAAGCAGTGGCTGAGGCTTGGATTTGGAGAGTTTCGAGACTTCAGAACCAACACCAGATTAGTAGCTGGGACCTGAGTTTGATTGAACACTGCCCAGGGATACCCAACCCTGTGATTGCCTGAGCCTGGGTTCTTGTGTGTTGTGATGTCTGTAGGAGGGATTCCCATTGGCCATTTAATAGAACACCCTGCTGTTCCTACAAGTCCCCACTACTCTAGAATGGGGTGGTTTCTGTTCCCAGTTCCCATCCTGGCCACTAGATGTCTCCAGTCACGGCTTCTCTGTGGCACTGGCCTGCAGTTCCAGGGTAACTTGTTAATAGCACTTGGGCCTTTCTTGCTGAAAAGGCAGGACTTGGAGGTCCACTGAGGACCACAGTGGTGGAAAGTGGGTGGCAGGATTTCTTCCCCACCATAACTCTTTCCTGGTTTCTAGCAAAGACTGCCCCACTGGGAGACAAAAGCTTCCAGTTCTAGCCCAAGGTTTCAACAAGGCCTCGCTTGCTTTTCCTCTTCTGGGGCTGTATCCCAGGCATATTTACAGCTACCCCAGTACACTGTATCTACAAGCCAGAATGTTACGGGCCCTGGTTGTTCACGATGCCATAAGAGCTTCAAAAGTGAGGAAACAGCTGGGCACAGGAGCACTTGTCCATAACTCCGGCATTCACGGGGTGCAGGCAAGAAGATCAGGAGTTCAAGGATAGACAAAGGCTAACTGAGACTCTTCTTTATCTAAAAATAATAATAAGCCAGAAAGCACAATTCTGCAGTAATCCCCACAGAGCTCCAGTGCTTATATCCTGACAGCTTTTTCTCTTGTTTACTCCAGCCCTCATCCTTCATTTAACAAACAACTTCAGGACCCGCTGCTGCTGAATGTAATTTCCAAACCTAAGCCACTGTGATTCTTGTTCTGTTTCCATCAAAGCTAGCGTGGTATTTCAGCTTGTTAAATACAAATGTGAGCTTGAATTATACCATCCGTGCCAACTATAAAGCCATTAAAGGTTTATTTTTATGATCTGGTGTGATGAGTGAATTGACATTGGAGCTGATAGGAAGCGTCTCGTCTGGCATCGTGCCTGGGTCTGGAGAGGCCCATCCTTACGTCAACGACGCACCAAAGCCACACCATATATACAAGGATGGTTCTGAACTTCGTGAGTGAGAAAATGTCTTCATAGAGCTTCGTGACATGCCTGTAAACACACTACACAGAAGGTGGCAAGTTCGAGACCAGCCAGGGCTACATAGCCAGTATCATGCCAACCGGCTTGTATATTGAGACCCTGTCTCAAAAAAATGAAGTATTTGGCTAGTTGGGAATTGGGAAGGTTCTATGAAATTCTTTTGATTGCCTCTAGATGGCGACGTTGGCTGGCCCGAGGAGCAGGCAAATGCTAACACTGGCTAATCTGAAAAGTACACATATTTGGCTCCTCTGTCAGCAGTTTATCCTAGTAGGGCCTATCCAGTCTTTCTCTCTTTATGAGTAGAAGTGGAGGGCAGGGAAGACATGTTTGCCCTGGTGACACATGGGCTAGCAGCCTCGGGTGCTTTTGCCAATGTTACTTCTGTGCTGACTTGATTAAGGGATCTGAGGGCAACTCTGGAAGCGTTGGAAAAAGTGAAATGGCTAAGCAATAAAAGCTCTCCCTGGCTTGGGCCTGGGGATTAAGAAAGCAGCAGAGGGGGAAGCCAGGAGAGAACTTTAGTCCAGATGAAGGAAGGAAGCCAGACTCTATCCATGATGGGATGGCTCTCTTGAGGAAATTCAGCCAGGCTATGAGACTGTCTTTTGTTTCATGTAAGGCAGCTGCTTGGGTTACTCCCAGATTTTAATAGCAGAAGTGACAGCATCGGGGAAAGTTTAGAGTCAGACCCACCCATCTAGCCATGCAGAACTAACTACCCCTCCCTGACAGCCCATGCCCTGCCCTGTGTGTGTGATTGTGTGTATGTGTGTGATAGTGTGTGTGATTGTGTGTGTGTGATAGTGTGTGATTGTGTGTGTACACGGGCGGGAGTGCATGCATCCCCTGTATTAAGAATCTCTAAGGAACGACAGATAAAATGAACATAGCACATATATGGATTTATAGGGTGACTTACAGGCTGTAGTCCAAATAGTCCATCGGCAGACCAAGCTAGACCAAGGATCCAGTAGTTGCTCATTCCACAAGATTGGACACCTCAGCGGCGCAGGTGCTGGAATCCCAGGGAAACCCTAGAGAACTGCCCGTTTTCGATCCACTTTGGAATCCCAAAAGGAAGTAGGCTCTAATGCCAGCAAAGGAGTGGCTCAGAATAGATGAGCTGGCCAGAGAGCGTGGGGCAGGCAGACAGAAAGCACAAGCTTCCTTCTTCCACATCCTTTTATGTGGGTCACCACCAGGAGGTGCGGTCCAGACTTAGGGTGGGTCTCCTGACCTCAAAAGATCCCAACTTAAGTGGGTCTTCCCACTTCAAATATTCAACCAAGAGTAATCCCTCACAGGTGTGCCCAGCTGCTTGGGTTTCAGTGACCTCCAAACATTGTCAAGTTGACAACCAAGATGAGCCCTTCACATTCCCTGAATCAAGCATCAGGTTTGAGAGGCTCCAGAGGCTCTGGTAAAAGAGTCCATACACACGGACACATACCCAAACCCTTGTGATAAAAGCCAGGGCCTAGTACACTGTGGAAAGTACAGAACCATGAAGCTGCACCCTGGCCTTTACCACGCGCCTTAATTTTTTACATGCATTAATTAGATGCAATAGCAGGCTTCATTATGATGTTTCATGCATGTACAGTGTAGCTGTGATTAAAGGATGAAATCCTTATCTGTCTTCATTCTAGCCCATCCTAGCACCCACATAACTGACATGGAGATCTGCAAACCTAAACTGGACAGGTTCTGAACTATTCTAACCCAAGTAGGATGTCAACGCCCAGATAAATGCCCTGTTACTTGCCATCTGATCTTGCCCCGGCTTGCTCTGGTCCATGTGTATCCTCATGGCAAATCCCTTGGTGACTTGCTCCTGGACACTCTTGTCTTATCGCCACCTCACCACACAGTCTGTATCTTCCCCCTGGCTGGGATCAGAAGTCCAGCCTTCCTAGCTCTCTCTGCCCAGTCACAAGCTGATTGGCTCTTTATTACCCAATCAGAGATAATTGGGGAACATCCTTTAGACAACATTGACACAGGAGACAATCATGACAATGCTAGTGGCTGTACTGTAACCAGATCTCTGGGTTCAGAGATCAGCATCTGCATATATAGTGCGCAAGACCAACCCCCAAGAGTATAGCATGTATTTTGATCATATCCACTACCCATCAATCACCCTCTCTTGGCCCCTCCCACTCATCCACTCATCCCCTTATTCTTCCCAACCACTCCCTTCTACCTTCATGGCTTTTTTTTTTTCATTCATCACATTTCTAAAAAAAAGAAAGAAGGAAAGAGAGAGAGAGAGAGAGAAATCCCTGCATCCCACCACCCACCCACTTTAAAACCTTGGCAGCCTGTAAGTCTCTCCCCTGTATTCTGTCTCTTTAAAAATAAAACGGTTAAGCCTTTTATTTTATGCTTATGGGTGTATTGCTCAAATCTATGCATGCACGCCACATGTGTGCCTGGTGATCCTGGAGGTCAGAAGAGGGTCAAATCGCTGGAGTTACCAATGGTTGTGAGCCACCACATGGGTGCTAGCAAGAAACCTGGGTCCACTACCTAAAGACTATACATGGACTGACCCTGGACTCTGACCTCGTAGGTTGCAATGAATATCCTAGTAAGAGCACCAGTGGAAGGGGAAGCCCTGGGTCCTGCTAAGACTGAACCTCCAGTGAACTAGACTGTTGGGGGGGGCAGCAATGGGGGAGGGTGGGGGGGAACACCCATAAGGAAGGGAGGGGGAAGGGGATGTTTGCCCGAAACCGGGAAAGGAATAACACTTTCAAAAATGTATATAAGAAATATTCAAGTTAAAAAAAAAAAAAAAAGAAAGAAAAAAAAAAAAAAAACCTGGGTCCTCTAAACTAAAGCAACAAATGCTCTTAACTGCTGGACCATCTCTCCAGCCACCACCATTAAAAATATTTATTTTAGCTGTTCGGTGGTTGTGTACCCCTTTAATCCCAGCACTTGGAAGACAGAGGCAAGTGGATCTCTGAGTTCAAAGCCAGCCTGGTCTACAGAGTAAGTTCTAGGACAGCCAGGCTACACAGAGAAATGCTGTCTTGAAAATATATATGTATATGCAAATGTATGTGTATATATATTGCATATATATTTGTGTGCGTGTCTATTGGCTTGCATGTGCATCTATACACTGCATTTGTGTAGTGCTTGTGGAGGCCGGAAGAGAAAGTCAGATCCCCTGGAACTAGAGTTAGATGGTTGTTAACTATAGTATGGGTGCTGGGATTCAAACCCAGGTCCTCTGCAAGAACAGTCAGCGTTCTTAATGCTACAGCCAGCTCTCCAGGTCCCCTTCCTTTTTCTTAATTGGCGTGTGTACATACTCATGTGATAAGGGGGGGAATGCCTTTGCTGTGTGTACTGTATTTGTGTCAAGATAAGAAGCTAGCCGTGTGTGTGTGTGTGTGTGTGTGTGTGTGTGTGGTGTGGTGTCTAGCTCTCACCTTGTTTGAGACAGGGTCACTTCATTGTTCCCAGCTATATATACCAGGCTAGCTGGACCACAGACTTTCAGGGATTTCCAGGTCTCTAAGTCCCATCTTGCAGTAGGAACACTGGGGTTACAAAAGTATGCTACTATGCCTGGCTTTACATGGGTTTGGGGGATTTGAACTCACATCTTCATGCTTGCATAGTAAGCACTTTATCCACTAAGTCAGCCCTGTGTTCTCTCACAACTGCTCAATTTAGGCAATCTATAAGTATCCTTCTTTTGGATCTAGCACTGAGGCTGGGGATGGACACACACACACACACACACACATACACACACACACACACACATACAACGTGTCTAAGGACAGGGTGATGGTGGTGGTGATTTTCAGTAGTAGTAGTAGTAGTAGTAGTAGTAGTAGTAGTAGTAGTAGTAGACGACTAGTTGTAGTAGTAGTAGTAGTAGTAGTAGTAGTAGTAGTAGACTAGTTGTAGTAGTAGTAGTAGTAGTAGTAGTAGACTAGTTGTAGTAGTAGTAGTAGTAGTAGTAGTAGTAGTAGTAGTATTTGGCAGTGCTAAGATTGGCACCCTGGTTTTTCTCAGGCCTACCACCAAGTCACACACAGCTTCTGTTGCTAGCTTTAATTGGTGATAAGCAGTGTGTTAGATTTTTCTAGAAAAGCAGTACACATGATTCAGTCCATTGTGCTAGTTGAGAACTGTTGTATCTTAATACAGAAGCAGAAGGGGTAAGAAGGAAGGAAGGAGAATTAAGAGGAGAATCTGCCCGCCCCCATCATCCATCCCATTTCCCAGTATCTACATCAACCTGCCACCAACTCACTTCCCTGACTCCTACATCCCTCCACCAGATCCATTCTCACACAGGCCACAGGGACCAGTGTGTACAGAACCGCCCCCACCAAACCCCCTGGGTTAGAGCAGCAGTGACTTCTTCTGTTACCCAAGACAGGGGAGAAAAATGAGGTCCCACAGGACACTCACTCTGTGCTTTGGAAAACACGTGACCCTTATGCTCCCCACCAACGCTTCGGGAGAAAGGGACGTTCCTGAGAAGGGGGCTGGGTAGGGTGTTGCCAGGGTGCAATTGGAAATGCTTTGCTGAGACTGTCCTTACCATGAAATCAGTTGGATGCTCTTACATCATCCTCATGACTAAGGGCCAAGGAATCCAAACCACCAGCATCCTCCCAAATGTTTTATTAATCTGCCTTCTCTGGAGGAGCACAAAGAAAGGGGGTTTTGGGGGGGCGGAATTGGTTTTTTTGTTTTTCTGGAGAATCTAACTCTGACCCTAGCACATGCTGAGCAAGAAAACCACCACACTCCCAGCCTGAGGAAACCATGCTCTCTCCCAACCGTTTTGTATCTACTTCTGTCTCCCATGCTCCTGTATGTATTTCTTTCAGTATTTATAATCACAATGTGTGTGCACGGCGTTTGCACGGTTGAGCGCACGTGTGCCTATGGAGATCAGGGAACAACTTGCTGGAACCAGCACTCTACCTCCTTCCACACCGATCCAGGGGTCGAACTCAGGTCATCGTGTTTGCTCAGTAAACACTTCTTCCCACCGAGTCATCTCACCAGTCCTTAAGTGGGCTTTTACAAGGCCCTTAGACTTAAGCTCTCCTTTAATGACTTAAGCGTTCCCAAGAGGCCTCAGAACTAACACTTTCTTCCCTACAGAGTATTGCACAGGTCAGGAGAGCTTGGAAGGAACCAGAGACGCAGCATCTTCCTTCCATTGAATTCCTACAAGCTTGGGTGACTCCGAGATGCCTCAGCAGTAGATGGCGCAACTTGGGTAAGGAAGCGCTCCTCAGCTCTTAGTGAACCAGGCTACTCCACGCCAGTTGCATGGTAGAGTTGCCCCCTATCGCCATCCAACGGTGGCCTTGTTCTGCAGCCTCGTAGCTCAGCTCGACTGGGCTGCCAATTTCCAAAATAAAATCAACGTGTGACCTTATTCAGCAGATGTACCAAAGAAACAAGCACAGACCGGGGCCAATTTTGAAGCCAAAAAGGGAAGATGAGAAGAGAGAGAGAGAGAAAGAGGAGGGGAGAGAAACTTGGCTGGACATGAAAGGTGTCTTGTCCGTCTGTTCCCCATTAGGCGCAATTCTCTCGCAATCTGCAGCCTCAACATAATTCTCTTGACCAGAAACTCTCCCGAGAGATAGTGTCGGAGGGAAAAACAAACAGCAGCAGCGTGCATCTTCTGACAGCAAAGTCACTTAAAAACCTATTTGGGGGACAAGATGTCTGCATATCAAGGGAGGGCACTCTCTGTAGCTGGCTACACATATCTACTCAGAGACGGAGGGGGACAGGAAGAGGGGCCTAGAAAGAACTGAGGAGCAAGGGCAAGGCTGCCCCAGGAAGCTAACTCCCATGTCTCTTTACCCTGCTGTCTGCCTTCTCTGGACCTGGACTCAACAGTAGATTCCCATGAGGGCTGAGACTGGAGCTCGCGGTAGAGTACATTACCAGGCAAGCACAGGCCTCTGGGTTCCATCCCTGGCAATGAAAAACTGAACCAAAACAAGTAAAGAAACCCCACAGAGCTCTTTTCAGCAGCCTGAAAGGAGAAGAACTCAGGACCATTTGGAAGAAAGGGGGCCCCCACCTGTGATAACTCCACTTTCCCTTTTCCAACAGGACCAGGAGCCAAAGGGCAAGAACTCAGCTCTCCCGGGAACAGCTGCCAGTTCCTCAGACAGCTGAGGCCTTTTCTCCCCAAGCCCGTTTGTCTTGCCTTCGAGCATTAGGGAAGCAGAGCCCATCCCACCCATACGAGCCCAGTGGTTCTTGGCCAGGGGGAGGTGATACAGGGCAGGGCAGGGCAGGGCAGGGCAGGGCTGGGCCACCTTCTGTGCTCAAGTTTCTAGGGCAGGCATCCTGTTATAGGAGAGACCCCTTTTAAAGGAAGAAAAACTAATCAGTAGAAAGAAGCGAGACTCTCCCCCTGCCTTTAGGACTTGTTTATTACTAGGATATCTGATTTCAGCAAAGGAAGCCAGCTCCGAAGCAAGGTTTTTATTGGCCATGAGCAAGAGGAATTCAGGGTTTGCTTTTGATTCGGCTTCCCCTGAACTCAAAGCACCGAAGGGTGCTGCTTTTGATGGGATAGCTTGGTTGGGGGTGGCGGGGAGTAGCCACTCACTGTCGCAAATAGCAGCAACGAAAGTTCCCTTTGGAAGATGGGTGTGAAGGGGGGGAGGGAGGCGTCCAGAAGGGACGTTGACCTCTAAGGATTCCAGAGACAATAGTTCACAATGCCTGCATCTGGATCGTGGTGAAGGCCTGCCCCTCTTCCCCGTTGAGTGGGGAATGCAGGAGGCCTGTCTTCTTTGGATGAACTCAGCGTTTCTCCAGACTACCCAACATTGAGGCCTCTGCAGTCAGGCCTGGGCTTGATGGTTTCAATGTGTTGGGAAGATAAAGCCAGAGATTGGAGACAGCCTCTGCCAACTGCACTCCCCAACTAGAATGGGCTCTGTTCAGGGGAGGGAGGTTCCTGCTGGGGCGCAGGCTCCCCAGACTGTAGAGAGGTGCTGCTGTGCAGGGTCTGTGGCACCAGACTGACGGCGGCCCGTCTCCTCCTAGTCCTGCACCACCATCTTACTTCCTCGGCCTTCAAAGAAAACACTGCCCACAGGGAGGAAACTGGAAAGTGCCTCACCACTTCAGGGTCCTTAGATGAACCTAGCCATCTCTCCCTTTCCTTTTTCCTCCTCCTCTCCTTCTCCCCTTCTCTCCCCCTCCTCCTCTTCCTTCCCTCTTCCTCTTCCTCTTTCCCCTCCTCTTCCTCTTTTTCTCCTTCTCTTCCTCCTTTTTCTCCTCCCCCTCCTCCTCCCCTTCCTCTTCCTTCTCTTCCTCCTTTTCCTCTTTTCCCTCTTCTCCCTCTCCCTCCTTCTCCTTCTCTCCCTTCACTTGCTCCTCCCCCTCTTCTTCTTCCTCCTTTTCCCCCTCCCCTCCTCCTCCTTTCCTCTTCTCCTCTTCTTTTCCTCCTCCCCTTCCTCCTCCTTTCCTCTTCTCTTCTTCCTCTTCTTCTCCTCCTCTCCCCTTCTTCCTTCTCCTCCCACTCCTTCCTCCTCCTCCTTCCCCCCTCCTTCCTTTTTTCATCTCTATTGCTCCTTCCATCTGCTTGTCTCTCTGGTTCCCATTGCTTTCCCCTCTCCACCGTTCACGAAGTCAGCTGCATTCTGAGAGGCCATGGCTCACATAAGGCCCTGGTATTACTTCACTGCTTTGACCAGCACCTTTGAACGAGGCAGGGAATGGCCAGCACCATGAGACTGCTGCTATAGGCTGCGGGACATGGGCCTCAGACTGAGATTCTGGTGGGCAGCCCCTTGTTGTGGGGGATGACGCTGCCTGCATCTGACTTCCTTCCTGTTCGAAGTCCATGAGGACTGGAAGTGGCCGGTCTATGGAAACAGCTGTTCTTTCCCGATCGGGATATGTGTTGGGTCCTTCCAGAGCCTCTGTGTGCCTCCTTATGTCCATCCATAAACCGTCTCATCTTGGGAACAAAGTATGTGCCCTGTGCTGGTGTTGGCTCTCTGCAGCATGCCAGTACTCACCTGTGAGGCCCAGGGCCCCTTGGCAGTCAGTGGGCCATTTTGCCCTCTAAGCTGAGGCCCAGAGCCTGGGGCAGGGGGTGGGGAGAAGGGGAACAGGGCTCTCACTGTGTTCACTTTAAGGAGCCCAGTCATCAAAAGGACTTTGTACAGTAAGTTAGAGAACATACTCCAAGAGGAGCTACAGGAATAGAAAAAGCAGCCTTGCCAAGTGGGAGTTACTATACACACATGCGCAGTCCATGCTCAGACATACACACAGCCATACCATACACATATGCACACAACCACAAGCACACTACAGCTCATACACACGCATACGTTCACAGCCGTGGATATACGTGCATGCTCAGACACGCACATAGACAGCCATGAAGAAACACATAACATATATACCCACAAGTGCATATATACACTCACATGTACACACACATACATAATGCTATCAAAAATATTTGGCCCCAGATACACATGCACATCTACATACATATGCATGTGTACACACAGCTACACACATACACACGTGTTCAAACACAGTCACGGACGCAAGTTGCAATGGATGCTGGAAGACCGAAGTCAATATGTTTGAGCGTGAACAGCACTCAAATAACCTTAGGCCAAATTCTTACTGACAAGTGGGGCTTAGTATCCGTATCCCTAAGTAGGGGCTGATGTCCCAAGCAACATGACATTGTGACCAGCTCCTGGCACATATTGGAAGGCAAGGTGACACTCACCCTACTGCCTCAGCGGCTTTGCCCTGCCTGCCTGGGATCTGCAAAGAGAACTAGAAGGCGAGCTCCGATGGGAAGAGAAGATAAGAAGCTCACAGATATGGCTGCCTGCCTGCTCGCCTGCCTTCATAAGTGAAACCTGAAACTGTGAGACAGAGGGAGAAAGAGACCAAAGCCCCACGTTCTGCAGTCTCCCAGGATGGGTCACTCATGGATGACCACTGACATAAACAGCTAGGGGGGGGGGCTGGAGGGGAGTGGAAAGGCTCTGAGTCCGCTCAGCTGCTGTCCAAATATGGGCATCCAAGCCTTCCCTTTGGTCCTTCCAGCTTAAAGCAGCAAAACCTAACTCTTGGGACACAGGGCCAGCAGTGCGGCTCAGTGGCAGGGCACTTGTTCAGCATAAAGCATTTGTCCGTGCTCAGCGCTGCAAAGCAAAAATCAACAAAAAGTCTCACCAACCGGGACATACAAACAGCAAAATCACCCTGGCACAAAACACGCTCCGGGATTCTAGACTCCAGCAAACACTCAGCCCCTTTCATTGCACTGCCCAGGCTGGGGAGAGAAGTGCCATTAGGTGCCACATGGACACGGATTTTCACACCAAATTGAAAATCCAAACTCCCAGGCTGCCAACCCCCTTGGGCTGAGTATTAATGGAGGTGTTTGTCTGAGTCCCATGCATGAGCGTTTCCTGTGCTCCTTCCTGGCTGGGTCATGGCTGTTGACAAACAGCTGTAGTGACTTGGGGAAAACTGGCCGGCACTTTATGGAGGGACCTCCAGCTCTGAGGGAGGTGTAGCCTGGTGGGGTGCTGAGACCTAAAAGCTGGATTTGAAAACACGCCCACCACTGCCGCTGCCACCAGTGTCCTGGCTAGTTTTAGGTGAACTTGACACAAGCTTAAGAAGTCATCTGAGAGGAGGGAACCTAAATTGAGAGAAGAGGCTGAAGGCAAGCCTGTAGGGCATTTTCTTAATTAGTTAAATGGGTTGATGTGCGAGGACCCAGCCCATTTCAGGTGATGTCATCCCTGTGTACTGTAAGAAAGGAAGCTGATAGTTTACGGAGCTCCAGGACAGCAAAGGCTATGCAGAGAAACCCTATCTCAGAAAGGAAGAATGAGAGAGAGAGAGAGAGAGAGAGAGAGAGAGAGAGAGAGAGAGAGAGAGAGAGAGAGAGAGAGACGGAGACGGAGACGGAGACGGAGACGGAGACGGAGACGGAGACGGAGACGGAGACGGAGACAGACAGGGACAGCAGGTTGAGCAAGCTATGAGGAGCACCCCTCCATGACCTCTGCACCAGCTCCTGCCTCCAGGTTCCTGCCCTGTTTGAGTTCCTGCCCTGATTTCCTTCAGTGATGAACTATGAAGTGGAAGTGTAAGCCAAATAAAACCCTTTCCTCCCCATTTGCTTTTTCATCATGGCGTTTCATCACAGCAACAGAAAAGTAGCTAAAACAGGTATCTGGATCTCCAGTGCGCTGAACCTCGTCCCTTTAGTGGCTGTTTCAACAAAGAGCCGAGAAGGAAGAGCAGGAGCAGTTCGCAATGTCAGTTTCCAGGGAGCAGAATGGAGAGGGGACCTTTGCCTTCAACTATAATCTCTTCTCCACCACTTCAAATCAAATCTGATGCTGGCAACCGGAAGTAGGCTTAGGGCCAGACAAGCTTTTCAGACGCATCAACCTTGAATCATATACACGTCACAAATAGAAATCTACCCCTCACTCTTCCCCACCCCGATGTGGGCCAGTGTTCCAGGACACCCCCAGACACTCTGGGCTTGCTATGTTCTCTCCCCAGTCCCATCTTGAGATAATGCCTACAGCTTTCTCCTCTGTTGTGTGACTTTTCCTAGAAGGACTGAACAGATCTCCAGCCACCCCAGATAGGACATGGAGAGTTCATTGCAAGTCTAACTTAGTGAACCAGTGAGTTTATTGAGGAAGGATGGGCAGCAACTGCATCACCCAAAAACCCACCCCAACATGGGTGGTAACTCACAAAAGCTGTGTACCTAGAGTCCCTTGACCAAACTGGCAGGCAGCTCAACCAATCTTTTGCAGTGTGCCAGTCGGTTCTTGTCAATTTAACATGGGTTAGAGTTATCGGAAAAGAGGGACCAGTTGGGAAAATGCCTTGTAAGATTGGCAAGCCTGTGGGGTATGTTCTTAATTGGCGATTGGTAGGTCATGGCTTAGTCCATTGCTATGGGGGGTGCCATCCCTAGGCAGTCGGTCCCAGGAAGAATTAGAAAGCAGGCTGAGAAAGTAACGGGGAGCCCACACTTCCATAGTCTCTGCTTGAGTTTCTGCCTGCAGGTTCTTGACTTCCTCGCTGATGGACAGTGGCCTTGGTGAAGCCGAAGGTGAAATAAACCCTTTCCTCTCCCCAAGCTGCTCTTGGTCATGGTGTTTTACCACAGCAATTGAAATCCTAACCCAGCAATTAGTCACTACTTGCATGAGCTCAAGGGATGACTTCACGAGTCTTGGACTTTTCTCAGCTCTCGGAGCCTGGTACATTTTGTGAGCTTTCTGGGTCTAAGTCTTCTCTTACCTTGAGAAGGGGATATTTTAATTACTCCCAGGAAGTAGTTGCACCACCTACTAAACCGCCTTAAAAAAAAAATAGTCATTATACCTGGAGGCTGGAGAGATGGCTCAGTGCTTAAGAGCACTGATTGCTCTTTCAGAGGACCTGGGTTCAAATCCCAGCACCCACATGGCAGCTCACAACTGTCTGCCACTACGGTTCCAGGGGATCTGACCACCTCACACAGACATACATGCAAGCAAAAGACCAACACAGATAAAATAAAAATAAATGTAAAAAAAAAATCATTATATATTGAGTAGGTTCACCTAGAAATCACGACCTTGAGTGTTTTTTATTGTACCTTTTATGAATCTTTAGTGATTCTTCGAGAATTTTGAGCATCTATACCACCCCCCAACTCCTCTTACAACTACCCTGTCTACCCTCCCATCCTCTCTGATTGAAAATGAGGACATGACCACACCTAGGTATGGTTGAAGAGAAGCGTTTTGTTGTAAATATGAGGGATAGAACAGCCAGAAACATCTGGAAGAGTCCAGATGGAATATGGCCAGCAGACTAGACCTGGCCATGGCAGGGGAGGAGGGCAGGGGCAGGAGAGAAAGAGATAGAGAGAGGGGAGAAGAGGCCGTCGGGACCAAGAGAGTGCCCTGGGAACCAAGAGAACCAGGAGCACACTTAGCAGACATGTTATCTAGGGATCCAAAGCTGAGGGAAGAGAAGTCGAAGCCCAGGCTAGAGAGGTGTAGGGTAGAGAGGGAGGTCAGACATGCTGGGAGGAGCCACAAGTACTCAATGAGTCTTGTCCCAGGTCTCTTTGGGACCTGATGCTTCCCCACATAATTTGAGTCTTCTATTTATCTCCAATCCAGTTGGTGTAGGCTGACTAATCTTGGTCTGCCCTAGATGGGATTGATCTACTGAAGGAAAACTGACCCCCCCAAATCCCCTCTCACAGCAGTTATCAAATGTCAATGGCTCCTCGGCTAGTATGAATTTCCTGTCCACCCCACTCCCTGTACTATCTGGCCTCAGTCTTTGTAGGTAGGTGTTGTGCACATTGCTAGAAGTTTCTATGTACAACTGTGCTTTTGTGTTCAGAAAACACTTTTTCTTTGATGGTATCTCCCATCTATGCTCTAATCTTCTGCTACCTCTTCCTTGAGGATCCCTGAACACTGAGGGAAGGGTGTAATATGTATGTCTCTTTTAAGGCAGAGCTCTCCACAGTCTCTTATCCTCCATGCTGTGTCCAGTTGAGGGTCTTCATGTCAATCACCATTTACTGTAAGAAGAAGCTTCTTTGGTGAGGGTTGAAAGACGCTGTAATCTACAGATAAAGCAATATATTAGTAGGAGTCATTTTAATACTATGTCCATTTAGCAGAATAATAGAATTGGGTTCTCCCCTTGGGTCTATGACCAATCTAACCACAGATTCTTCACCTCTTTAATAATGCCAGATAAATCTAGGTGTGGTGACCTGTTCCTTTAATTCCAGCACTTGAGAGGCAAAGGCAAGCAAATCTCTGAATTAGAATCCAGACTGGTCAACATAGTGAGTTTCAGGGCAACCAGAGCTACAGGGAGGAAAACCAAAAAGCCAGATAACAATACTACCTCAGTCAGAAAGTGAATGGTTACTCCTGTAACATTTATGCCACTGTTGCACCCGTGGGCATACATCCTCAGGCCAGTCAGTCATTGCTGTAGTTTTCAGGGTAAGATCAATGATTTCTTTTCTCCTCTGATAGTGAGCACGGCACATTCCAGCACCATAAAAGCCAGCCAGTAGGAATGAAACTTACAGGTGAATACAGCCTGTTCTCTCCTCGTGACTCTAGTATCCCTTATTAGTTGTGCTTCCAAGAGTGGCCAAGACGGAGGGAAAAGGGACGACCACCAGCTGGTGCAGAAAGGGGTCGTTGGCGCGACATGCCATTTACACACAGAACTAAACAGTTAAGCATAGAGTCGCCATTTTAGCTAGAAGTTAGCAGCATAAGACAGACAGACAGACACAGAGAGAGAGAGAGAGAGAGAGAGAGAGAGAGAGAGAGAGAGAGAGAGAGAAGGGGCATCATTTTTAAAAAAAATACATGCTTCCCCCAGACTGGGTACCTGGTGTGTATGTGTGGTGGTGGGGTGCTTGGCCTGCTTCAACCTAAGAAGAACCAGATGGTCGAAAACAGTTTGGTAAACCCAAGACTGTCACGGATGAACAGTTTTGTTTTTTTTTTTTTTGTGGGGGGGGGTTGTCCTGCTCTTCTGGGATTTCCCCCAGTCTCTAAGTCTAGCAGGAAATGGGCACCCTGCAATATCCAAGAGCAGATCTGGGGCTGTATCTATAGGTGTTCCAGGCAGGGCGCCTTGCCATGGCTGACAGAGGCTGACCCTCCAGGGAGATGACAGTATCGCCACCTAGTTTCTCTGCCACGATACAGCTGTCCTTAACCACCTTGTTGCAGTTTGCCTGTGATTCCTGCTTGATCCCTGCTGGCTTCTTCCCATAGCCCCTGTGGAGCTGGCAAAGCTAACTTTGCTCTTAAGGGTGCCACCTCAGGGGCCCAGAAGATGAACATCAGTTCTTCTATCTTGCTTCTGTTGCATCACAGAGAAGACTACTGAAGCCCTTGGCTGGTGGCATCTTGACAAAGGTGGTGGTCGTCTACAGGTTGCTCCATACCTACCAGGATCCCCTTGCCTTTCTGCAGGATCTTGTTTCTCTTGTTCACTCTTTGGGCAGAAGGACATTGCCTTCCTGCATCTTACTTTCTCTGGCACTGAGGACTCGAACACCTTCACGTCCCTGAACGACCCGATCCCACCATGAGAGACAGTCTCTCCAGAGGCCACATTTCCCGAAGTGAAAGGGGGATGAGAACACAGACCTGAGCCCCAGCAGCTGTAGCTGGGTTCTGACTGAACCACCCCCTAATCCTCCATCTTCCCCTGCCTGGTGTTTCTTAACTTTATCGAATTGATAATCACAATGAACATCACTGAACCAAACCTAACCCCATCCACCAAGGTGGCTTACATTCTCTTCCGGTCTTCCACAAGTCTTCCACAACCGGTTGGAAAGCCTCAAGTCTGTGGCTGAGAAAGGCTCTGCCCTCCATCTTTTTCCGTCTCTTCCTCTCGGCCACCGCTGCTCCTACCTCAGGGACCTGAGTGATCTGCACATATTGGTGTCTGTCCTCAGTTGGGCCTCTTTACTGTCATGGGGAGAAAAGCTCTGGGGACCTAGAACAGATCACGGACTTCCCAAAATGGATGAGAAATTAGTTCCCTAAGGGCACCCAACGTCAGTCCTCCAGAAAAGGCCCTTCCTCTGTGACCTCACGGGGAGGAGGAGGCAGCCTCTTCAGGGCTCACTTATACCAACACTTACCCAGCCTTTACCTTGTCCTCTCTGCTCCTCGAACCTGGCTGTTCTGTGTAAGGCAACAGCTCTTCCTGTCCAGGGGTAGGCAGAGCTTCAGAAACCCCCGACTGCCTGAGTTCATTCCATTTGTCTTTTTAGTCATCTTACTGGGATTCTCCTTTCGTGCTGCCAGGGAAACCGGAGGCCTTCTGCTCCAATCCTTCCTCTAAATCTATCCTTCCCCCTTTAAAGCATTTCCCATGGGTTCTAACTATAACCATCCATGTCCTTCTCCATTGAGCTGAGGAACCGCTCTCCTACTAATCGGTCCATTCCATTAAGGCACTGAGCATATATTTTTTCCACTCTCTTAGCAGAGTCAAGAGCCCAACTTCACTTGCTCCCCAGAACGTATCCCCCACTATTTTTGTTTGTTCTTTGTTTGTTTTTTACTTGTTTGCTTTGTTCTTTCTTTCCCTTGTTTGCATGTAACCCTGGATAGCCCTGAACTCCTGATTCTTCCTTCCTCTACCTTCCAAAGGCTAGGATTAGAGGGAGGTGCAGCATGCCTGGCTCCCACCAGATTTGGATGTCCACCCAAGCCCCAGGTGTGCTTCTGACTATATGTGAGTTCCCAACTGGGGTTGGTTTGACCAAATTGTTGGAGCTGCTCAAGAGATGCCAGGAAAAACTGGATATTAACATTTGCTGATTTGATGAAAAGATTCCATGGGCGAGATGTCAGGGAAGGGCTAAGAGCTCCTCTCTACCTACTCAGCTGCTTGGAACCTTGACAAACTCATCCACTTTGGGCTTTATAGTGACGTGGTTCCATAGGCATGATCGATCAAGGCATTGGTTATTAAGTTAACCTCTTACCCACTTCCCAGGTGGTGGACAGGACATGATGTTCCAGTCCATTGATCCTTGTCCTGGTCTTTCCTCTATCCGATCCCCTCTGGGAGCTGTCTACTGCTCATTCAACTCATTAGCATACAAAAAGACTTATTTCAGAGACTCCAAGGATTTTAGAGTCTATGCCAGGAAGTGGGAACAAGACCAAATATTTATATCATGGTGTCACACTGAGCTCCACTTTCATTACAAACATCTTAGTTCCCTCACCCTCCCTCCCCCTCTCACCCCTCTCCTCTCTAAGACAGGGTCTCTCTGCAGCCCTGGATATCTGGTTACTCTTTGTGTAGATCACATTGGCCTTGAAGTCATCGAGATGTGCCAGCCTCCTGAGTGTGCCACCATGTGTGGCTTGGTTTTAATTTATCTTGACTGCTGTCAGCACCTTCTGGGCCTAAGACTCTATTTCTCAGCTGGCCTGAGGTGTTGCTTTTCTTACTTTCCTGGAAGTCCCACTTCTTCCACACTTGATGGGTCCCCAAGAGAGGGCCAATTTAAATCTACTTCACAGCCCATAATGGTGGTGGTGGCACATGAGTGTAATTCTATCACTGAAGAAGTTGCCTCAGGGCCTGGAAAGGCCTCCGTGGGCAGAAGTTCTCAACCCCCAGAACAAACCTGGAGTAAATAGAGAACTTACTCGCGAAGTTCGTCCTCAGACCTTAACATGCAAACCACGTGTGTTCTCCAGTATGACTGTATCTTTGAAGGTAGAAATGAATGAGCCTTATGTATGAGGCCCACCTGTGGTGCACAGTAAGAAGCCCATAGTGAAAACTTCTCAAGGTAAACAGGGCTGGGGCATAGCTGGGTGGTAGAGGTCCTGCCTAGGATGTAGGATGCCCTGAAATGTAGCTCAATGCCTAATCCTGTTCTCTCTGTCTCTGTCTCTCTCCATACATAGATTCCTCTTTCTAAAGTTCTCTGGTCCTCACTTCTAATGAGAACAAAGTCTAAAGTCCTTCACTTACCTCCATATGTCCCCAAGTCACTGTGACCAGCCCTTACGTCTCTCCTGGTTCTTGTTTCTGTCTTGCACCCTCCACCTACCCTGGCCCCCACTCTTCCTTGAACACACTGTGCCTCCTGCACTAGCTGTTCCTTCTGCAGTCAATGCCCTGTCCCTACCCCTTGGTTTCTCGAGAAATCATCTCACGGGCACTTCTCCAGACAGGCCTTGCCCATGTTCACCATCCCTTACCCTGGTGGACTTCAGTCCACTTGTCTTTTCTTCAGCTACTAGATCGTGCGTATCTAGTGGGTTATTTGCATGTTGTCTCTCGTCCTCTTCTGTAATATTAGCCGCATGAAACTACACTCTGATTCACTGCTGTGTCTACAGTGCCTGATCAGTGTCTGGCACATCATAGATGCTTAATCAATATTGTTTATATGACAGTTATAACCTCAGCAAAGACTGTCGATCATCCAAAAGAAGTTTTCACCATTATTTTTGGGCACTAATAGCCAGGTGGTGGTGGCCTATGCCTTTAATCCCAGCACGGACAGGAGGATCTCTGAGTTTGAGACCAACCTGGTCTACAGAGTGAGTTCCAGAACAGCCCAAGTTACACAGAGAAGCCCTGTCTCAAAAGCAACAATAATGAAGGTAGCCTGAAATATATAGAAATAAATGAAAGAACTCTTAGGCTGGATTATTATTGTGGGACACCATACTAGGAAGGCATGAACAAAAACTCTACTCACCCCAGAGAGAGAACTGACAACGGACCAAAGTATGGTAAGCCAACTTGGTAAGCCAATGAGTTTTATAGGGGTTATTTACAGGAGCCTGGGGGAGGGGTTATTTATAGGAGCAGAAATGACTCAAGGACAGTTTCATCACCAAAGTCCACCCCACCATGGGTGACAGCTCACAAAGTGGTAAACCGGGACACACTGTAGCTGTAGGAAATACAACACATGCACACAGTTCTCAACCTCTTGCATTTCCACAGGGGCCATATATCAGATGGCCTGCATAGAAGATATTTACTTTACAATTCATAAAGGTAGCAAAATTACAGTTATGAAGTAGCAACGAAAATAATTTTATGGTTGGGGGGGTCACCACAACATGAGAAGTTGTATTAAAGGATCACAGCATTATGAATGTTGAGAACGACTAGTTAGAGATCGTTCTTTGAAGGTTGTTCAGTTGGTCTGCAAGGCTCAATAGTCCTTATATATGGACTCAGGGAGGGTGGGACCTAGTGAATCTGGTCAGTTTCAGGGACTTCCTAAAACTTTCATGAGCTCTTTACTTCGTGAGTTTAAAGTGTTTCCTGGTAGGAGGTAGTATTTCACCTCTGCTTAGAACATCCTGTTGCTTCACCTGCCTGTAAACACCCTGTGTCTTAATGAGCTTCCCCCTTTGATGAAAGGTTTAATCTCTATGGAAACTGTCACACAACAGGTATAGTTTAGTAGTAAGGTGTGTACTTAGCATGTGCAAGACCCTAGGTTTCAGCTCCAGAAGCAGCAACAACAACAGAAGCACAACTCAAAACAAACAAACAAACAAAAACAACTAAAAGACTAACACGTATGATAAACCTGGAAAGAGCAAACCAAAACTAAGGCCCAAAAGAAAATCAGTCAGTGAACCAAACAAATAAATAAAATCATTTTCTAGGAAGAGCAGGCCTAGAATTCCAGCTATTCCAAAGGCTGCCTAAGCTACAGAGTTAGTTCAAGGCCAGCCTGAACAAATTGTTTCAAAAAAAAAAGAGGAGAGGTGGTGCGGCCCAGTGATGGAGCACTTGCCCTGCATGCTCAAGGCCCCGGGTTCAATCCTTAGTACTGAGGGGAACACGTCGCCTAAGCCACCACTACAGTGCTGCAAATCTGTAAACACAGAAGCCGGAGGGCAGCTGTAAGATGAGGCAGCAGCATGGTCTACATAGCAAGACCTTGTCTCAAAACAAACAAACACCCACTCGAGACATTCCAAGCATTTTAGAATCTCTGTCAGGAACCAGAAACTAAAACTAGATGTGTGCCAGCCGTGCCTGTGCCTCACCATAATAACATCAGCGGCCCCAGCAGTGGGTGGGAGTGGGGCTGGATGGGAAGGAACTCCAGTCTGAGACCTTGCATGTATATGTGTGCAAGCATGTGGTGTGTGGACGTGCAACGCTTGTGCCATGGCAAACGCAGAGAGGTCAGAAGACAACTGTCCCAATCTTTGCTTCCACTGTGGGTTCCAAGGACCGAACTCAGGTGTCAGGCTTGAGTAGAAAGCACTTTTATCCATGGAGCCGTCTTGCCAGCCTCTTCTCATCCTTCTAACTTTTAAGAAATTGATTCCATACATAAAGGAAAGTCATATTTGTCTTTCTGAGCCTGACTTATTTTTGTTTTATATGACATTCTTCAATTCTACAAATGACATATTTCTTCTTTATGGTTGAATGTGTTTATGTATTTCAATATATATATATATATGTATGTGTATATATATATATATCTGTGTGTATGCATATATGTATATATGTATATATGTGTGTGTATACTATGTATATGCATATATGTATATAGAGAGAGGGGGGGTTGAGAGATTATTATATAATTAATAACATTTCCTCTTTCCTTTTTCCTCTTTCCAAACCCACCCATATACCCCATCCCTGCTCTCTCTCATATTCATAGCCTCCTTTTTCTTTGTCGATCCGTGTGTGTGTGTGTGTGTGTGTGTGTGTGTGTGTGTGTGTGTGTGTGTGATGTTACTCATTTGTATGTTTTAAGTCTCACCATGTGGTATTGGAGAACAATTGCTGTGATCTTTCCTGGGGAAGACTATTTCAATCACCACCACCGCCACCACCCCCATCCCCACCCCACCCCCATCTCAGTACTCCTTAGCTGCCTGTTGCTCTTTGTCCCGCTTCCGTGTTAGCATATCTATTGGTATCGTCCTTGTTCGGGTCATATTTGGGCAGCCGTGCTGGTGAGACTTCATGGGCATAGCTTCTGATGTTTCTAGGAGACAGTCTCACAGCAAACTCCCAGTTCATCTGACTCTTACAACCACACTTTCTTTATCCATTAATCTATTGGTAGGCACCTAACCTGGTCCGTCACTCGGCTCTTGTGACTAGTACTGCACTAAGCATGGATAGAAAAGCAGCTTTAGGGGTTGGGGATTTAGCTCAGTGGTAGAGCGCTTGCCTAGTGAGCACAAGGCCCTGGGTTCGGTCCCCAGCTCTGAAAAAAAGAAAAAAGAAAACCTGCTTTAGTCCTGCTGTCGTGATTCATTTCGCTGTATATAGAGTATATAGCCGGACTGTGTGACACTTCTGGTTTCACTCCCACACTCCTTTGAGGAAACTCTGTACTGATTTGCCCCAGTTTATATTCTCACAAAGGGTGTTTGAGTTTCTCTGCACCGTCCTCACCTACATTTCTCTCCATCTCTCTTTCTCTACCTCCCTCCCTACCTGCCTCCCTGCCTCTCTCCTTCTCTTTCTCCCTCCCCACAACCCCTGTTTCTCTGCAGGGTCTTACTGTGTGCCTCTGGCTAGCCTGGAACTCATATGTAGACCAGGCTAGTCTCATAGTCATAGAGCGCCATCTGCTTCTGCCTCTTAAGTGCTAGGATTAACAGCATGCACCACCCCATCTCTCATCTCCTTTAAGACAAGGTCTCCTGCAGCCCAGGCACCTGCAAACTCTCCGTGTAGCCAAGGGTGACTTTGAATCTTTGGTCCCCCATCTTCCTACATCTACCTGCGGAGTACTGGGATTGCAGGTGTGTGCCACTGCACTTGGTGTATGGGGTCCTAAGGATTGAACCCAGGCCCCTTGAACGCTAAATTAGCAGTCTACAACCGGGAGACATCCCTAACCCTGCTGATTCTTTCTTCATGATAGCTATTATGACGGAAGTGAAGAGGAGTCTGAACATAGCGGGTTTTTTTTTTTTTTTTGGTTTTTTTCTTTTTTTCGGAGCTGGGAACCGAACCCAGGGCCTTGCGCTTCCTAGGCAAGCACTCTACCACTGAGCTAAATCCCCAACCCCCATAGCGGGTTTTTTGACACACGGTCTCACTGTATAGCACAGGCCGGTCACAGGCAACCTAGGATGCCTCAGCTTCTAAAATCACTCGTGTATAACACAACGCTCATAGTCAACTCGGCAGAGTTTTAATTTATATCCCCTTGATGCTAAGAATGTTGGGTATTTTCCTATACATTTAATGACCAAAGCATTCCCAGTTCTTTGCCTCCTTAGCTGGATAATTTGCTCTTCTGACTTGTGTGTTTAATTTTTTGAGTTTTTTTATATATGCTGGATATTAATCCCTTATTAGATGAATGGGATGCAGAGCTGGTCCTTCCGTCTGTAGGAATGGATCTAATTACAACATTTACCCTTCCCCTTCCCAGCCCTCCCACTATAGCCTCATCCCTTGCTCCTTTTCACTTTCATGGCTTCCTTTTTCTTTCTCTTTTTTAAAATTTATTTATTTATTCTATATAAGTCCACCATAGCTGTCTTCAGACACACCAGAAGAGGGCATCAGATCTCATCACAGATGGCTGTGAGCTACCATGTGGTTGCCGGGAATTGAACTCTGGACCTCTGGAAGAGCAGTCAGTGCTCTTAACCACTGAGCCATCTCTCCAGCCTGGCCTCCTTTTCCTTTGTTGTTATATGTGGGTTTTTTTTGTTTGTTTGTTTTGTTTTGTTTTAATTCTGATCATCGTTTTCTTTGCTGTGCAGATCTGTAAAGTGTGATCCACTTCTATCTGTCAATGTTTGTAATCTCCAGGCTTGTCAGATTCCTACTCAGGAAGTCCTTACTCTTAAAACTTTTTAACAAGAATTACTATTAGTCATGTGTGAGTGTGTGAGAGTGTGTGTGTGTGTGTATGTGTGTGTGTGAGAGAGAGAGAGAGAGAGAGAGAGAAAGAGAGAGAGAGAGAGTGGAGAGAGAAAGAGAGGGAGAGAGAGAGAGAGGGAGGAAAGAGAGAGAGGAGAGAGAAAGAGAGGGGAGAGAGAGAGAATGCCCAAAGAGGCCAGAAGAAGATGTCACATCCCTTGGAATGGGTATTATATTTAGCTGGGAATAGCCCAACATAAGTGCTGAGAACCAAACTAATCCTGCAGGAGCCAGGATTCTTAATCCCTGAGCCATCTTTCTAGCCCATCTCACTTATATCTTGAAGCATTTCCTTCTAAGAGTGTCAAAGTTTTGCATCTTGTGTTTGGGTCTCATATCAAAAACTCTGCCCAGTTTTGAGTTGGTTTCTTTGTAGGATGAGAGACAGGAATCTAGTTTCGTTTCTCCGCACATGGTATCCAGTTTCCCTAGTGCTGTTTCTTAAAGCTTGATCTTTCTCCCCGTGTTTATGCTTGACAGCTTTGGCGAAACTCAAATGGGTAGTGAGACATGGGTTTGTTTCTGTTTTGCTGTTGCTGTTCTTTTTTCTAACCCAGTTGTCTATATGGTTTTGTGTGTGTGTGTGTGTGTGTGTGTGTCTGTGTGTCTGTGTGTGTCTGTGTTCGTGTGTGTGTGTCTGTATGTGTGTCTGTGTGTCTGTGTGTGTGTGTGTGTGTGTGTGTGTGTGTGTGTGTGTGAAGTAATTTTAAAGCTGCCAATCGCCTTCCTTTTCTGCTCCTGCTTTCCTTAGCCCTTTTTGGTTTTTAAAATCAGCATCCTCGGGGTTGGGGATTTAGCTTAGTGGTAGAGCACTTGCCTAGCAAGCGCAAGGCCCTGGGCTTGGTCCCCAGCTCCGAAAAAAAAAGAAAAAAAAAAAAAAAATCAGCATCCTCTGCCTGGCTAAACTGGCGTACTCATTTTATAGAACGAAGTATTGCCCGATTCTAAAACCACAAACACATATAAAAGAGAGCAGGAATTTTTTTCAGAAAAGAATGACAAACAAAAGCCAACTAAACTTCTAAAAGTAACTGTGTTGTATTTATGGGTGTTCTTTTCCCCAACTGTTTGTATTGAGGTGACATTTCTTGTAGGTCAGAATGGCCATCTATCCGAGGCTGACCTTGAACTCCTGATCCTCCTGCCTCTACCTCTGGAATGTTGAAATTACAGTTTATATGTTTCTAGAGACGCAGCCCAAGGCTTTGCCCATGGTAGGCAAGTACTCTATCAACTGACCCACAGCCCCAACTCAGTTATGGCTTTTGACATTTAATTTTATCCTCATACAAAGAGAAGAAGGAACAATAGAAATGCGAGATCGGAATCCACCCTCAGCTTCAGCCAGCCTTCTGCCGGGAGGGTCCCAACCTTTGCTGTGCCACCTCGGGTGAATCCGGCTTGAATAAAGGCAGAGTGTGAGCTTTTCCCTGGGAAACTCATGTTATTTCACATGTGGCAGCATCTGACTGCCAACGAGACGTGCTCGCCGGTGGGTAACTAGCTGGGTAGCCTGGGTTCAGTTCTAATGAAGGCACAAGCCATGTTGCAAACTCTCAATTCATATGTGCTCCAGCAAGGTACAGGGCAGTGCAGAGGGCACAGACAACACAACTGCCCTCTAGAGTTTCTGGAAATAGGTCTGGCAGGCATCAGCCATGGGCCTCACTGTGGCTCAGAGCTAATTGGAGCAATGGTCCAATACCACATACTTATCAAGCCAATGACCTGCCATTATTCTGTTGCCAGGATCCTGCCTCTGAAAGACAACAAACAAACAAACAAACAAACAAACAAACACAGAAGGGTCTTAAAAACCCAACGGAGAAAATGTGAGTGGCCTGGGTACAGGTTTCAGCTGACAGGAAGATCAGACAAGGCTGGGTCACGGGGAAAATAATACTGCGGTGGCTTCGGGGGCCCCTGTGTGCTTGTGATCTGTATGTGTATTCTTTCATCCCACAACCTTGTGGAGCATGCTAACCAAATGCTCTACCATTGGGCTAGACCCTCAGCCCCCAAATTACAAATTTATTTTACTCATTTTCACCTTTTCCATCCTTTTATGTATTTCATTTGTATGTGTTTACTTATTTTATTTTATTTTTATTTTTTTGAGGATGCCAGACATAGACTCTGCTACTGAGCTACACCATTTGGGACTTCATGAGGGCTTGTTTGTCTCCTTTTAGGGTTTTGTTGTTGATGATGATGTTGATGTTATATTTGTTTATTGTTATTTTATGTGTGCAAATGTTTTCCATGTATGTATGTATGTATGTATGTATGTATGTATGTATGTATGTACACCATGTGCATGACAAGTGTTTTCATACACCATATGAGGGTATAGATCCTCTGGATTGGAGTTAAAGAGGGTTGTAAGTGGTCATGTGGGTCCTGGAAACTGACCCCAGACCCTCTACAAGGGCAACACTGCCAATCTCTCCAGCCACCCACCATTCTTGAGAATTTTGAGACAAGACCTTTGTTTCAATTAGGGTTCCTATTGCTGTGACAAAACACCATGACCAAAAGCAAACAGGGTTTATATAACCTATACTTCCACACCACAGTCCATCACTGAAGGAAGTCGGGACAGGAACTCAAGCAGGCTGGGAACCTGGAGTCAGGAGCTAATGCTGAGGCCATGGAGGGGTGCTGCTTACTGGTTTGTTCCCCATGGCTTGCTCGGCCTGCTTTGTTGTGGTACCCAGGACCACCAGCCCAGGGACGGCACCACCCACAATGTGCTGGACCATCCCACATCAATCATTAATCAAGAGTATGCCTGATAGACTTACTCATAGGCAGTCTTATAGAGAGTTTTCATCAATTGAGATTCTTCATGTTAAGTTGAAAAAAATAACCTCACATACACATAAAATAAAAACATATCAATCTCTTTTTAAAAAGTATTCTGCTGAGAGAGAAATTCAAGCAATGAACGTACACAAAGACACCCATGGGAAGTGAAACACTCGAGGGGAGCCTTGAAACCTTTGTTGCTCCAGAAGCTCATAGAGAAGGGCGAGTAAGAAAACTCTGCACTTTCTGGGGTGTGGTGATGTGCCCCTGTAATCTCAGCACTCAGGAGGTCGAGGCAGGAAGATGGGAAGTTCGGCGCCAGGCTAGAACGATGGCTTGGCAGTTAAAAGCATTTGCTGCTCTTACAGAGAACCCGAGTTTGATATCCAGAACCCCTGGGAGCGGCTTACAACCACCTGTAACCCAAGCTCCAGGAGGACCCAACATCTCTTGGTTTCCACAGCGCGTGTGTGTGTGTGCGTGTGTGTGTGAGTGTGTGTGTGCGTGCGTGTGTGTGTGTGTGTGTGTGTGTGTGTGTGTGTATGCGCACGTGCACGTGCACGTTTTGTTTTTTTTTAGATTTTCAAGACATGGTTTCTCTGGGTAGCCTTGGCCATCCTAGAACTCACTCTGTAGTTCGGGGTGATATTACGTTCACAGAGATCCACCAATCTCTGCCTCCTGAGTGCTTGGTTTAAAGTTGTGCACCGCCCATGCCTGGCAGCACGCACACATTTTTAAAACATTAAAAGCAAAACAGCAGCAGCAAACACCACCAAAGTTCAAGATCACCTTCAGACACACATTCCTGCTACAAAAATAAATTTTTGGCTAGGTGTGGTCATACACATTTTTAATCCCAGTACTCAGGAAGCAGAGGCAGGTGGATGTCCATGAGTTTGGGTCCACACTTGCCTACACAGCAAATTCCAAGCCAGCCAGAGATACACAGGGATAGCCTATCTAACAAAAAAAAAAAAAAAAAAGATGGTGTTGGAACCAGGGCTGGCGTGTGTACCGCTCAGCGACAGAGCACATGCTTGTTCTCAGACTCCGGGTTCCACCCCATCGCTGGCAAAATCATGTATGTTCTTGGCTTCTGTTCAAATCCTAGTTGTTTTTATTTGCTATGAAAGTTTGGTGTCCCTTGCCCCTTAGTTTCCGATCTGTTAAAATAATCATCATCGGGGGTTAAAGATGGCTCAGTGGTTAAGAGCACTTGCGGAGCAATCCTGAGGTGCAGAATTTGGATTTCAGCACCCCTGAGTAACCCTATCCCTAACCCCTAACCCCCAACCCCTAACCCCTAACAGTGAGTCACCCTAACCCTAACCAACAGTGCCTCCCTGCATGCTGATAACCCATGCCCTGGGATGTTTGGATAAAGGAGGGTCACTGGGATGTGCCAGCAGGAATGCTAGCTTCCTGGTAACTAAGAAAATGTGAGTCTCGGTTTCAGAGAGACCCAGACCCTGCGTCAAAGCAATGGGAAGAGAATGCTAGAAGAGGGTGTCTGTCTGTCCTAGCTTCTTTTATTGCTCATAAACACCATGACGCAAAGGAGCCTGGGTAGGAAAGATCTTACTTCACCTGACAGCTTATACTCCATCACGATGGGAAGTCAGGACAGGAACTCAGCTCCACCCTCAGGGGCACAAAGCAGAAACAGAAGCAGAGACCGAGCCCGAAAGCGATGGCTTACTTGCTTGTTCTTCATGTCACCTTGCTCAGCCTACTTCCTCATGTCACTTAGGATCACATGCCCAGGGGGGCCATCCACCGCTCAGTAGGCTGGGCCCTTCTCCATAAGTCATTAATAAAAAAAAAAATGGGCTGGAGAGATGGCTCAGTGGTTAACAGCACCGTCTGCTCTTCCAGAGGTCCTGAGTTCAAATCCCAGCAACCACATGGTGGCTCACAACCATCTGTAATGGGATCTGATGCCCTCTTCTGGTGTGTCTGAAGACAGCTACAACAGATTTATACATAATGAATTAAAAAAAAAATGCTGCCTCCAGGATCCCCTCTCCCTCTCCTCTCTCTCTCTTCCCCTTCCCTCTTCTTCTCCCCCTCTCTCTCCCTCTCACCCTTCCTCCCCCTCTCTCTCTTCCCCTTCCCTCTCTCTCCTCTCCTCTCTTTCTCTCCCTCTCTCTCCTCTCCTCTCTCCCTCTCTCTCCCCTCTCTCTCCTCTTCTCTCCTCTCTCTCTCCCCTCTCTCTCCTCTCCTCCCCTCTCTCTCCTCTCCTCTCCTCTCCTCTCCTTCTCTCACATTACTCTTCCTACATTGCTCTGGCCATCTTGGAACTTACTCTGTAGACCAGGCTGTCCCTGAACTCAAGCAATTCTCCTGTCTCCGAGTGCTGGAGACACCACTTCACTGGCTTCGCATTTAGCTTCCTGGATGAGTCTAGCTTGTGCCAAGTTGACAAATAAAAATCAACAGACAACTAACCAGGAAAGTGTACAATACCCTCTTCTGGGAGTCACAAGCAAACCCACACAAACATGTCACACAGAAACACACATACATACATAGATAATGGATAGATGGGTACACAGATAGTTTGAAAACAAAACAAAAAAAATGTTCAGTTGTCCTCCCTCCGTTGTGCGGACTAACAAGCCACATCCTATCTCTTCTTCCTTTGAGGCGAGCTCCTGGAACACACTCCAGGCTACTCTACAACTCAAGGTCCTCCTGTCTTCTAAACGCTGGAGGTTCAGTCACGCTGCCAGGTTAAACTCAGAAACTTTTAGATATAATATTTGTACGTGTTTGTGCAGAACAGCACACCAATTTTGTTTTTGTATTCAATATGTAATTGTCAAATTAGTGTAATAAGCAGTTCCCAAGCTGGGTATGACACACGCCTGTAATCTCAGCACATGGGAGATGACAGGAAGAGCAGTCGTCCGAGGTCATCTGAGGCCAGCCTGGGCTACATTAAGATCCTGTCTCAAAAGAACGAAAAGTGAAAACTAAAAGCACGTCTGTACGCCTTACACATTAATATTAATATTAATAACTCCTATGGACTGGTACTTTCACAGCTATTCTGAAATATGTCCTCTAGGCCGAGCATGTAACTAAGTGGAAGAATTCTTGCCCGCCACATGCAAACCTTACATTTGATCCGCTGTACTACAAAGAAAAGACAAAACGATACCATAGACTATGAAAGGCAACAGCTATCCTGCTGGGCTACAGGAAATCAGAACCAAGGTGCCTAGCGACGGATAAAGGCGGTATACATACATAATGGGATATTAATTGGTCTTAAAGAAGAAAAAAAATGATATCATCTACAGAAAGACAGTCATTATATGAGTGAACCAAACCAGGCGTGGGAGTTAGGGAAATCCCACCAAGGTCTTTTAAGAATATGGCAAGAGGTGAGAGAATGGTGACATACGCCTGTAAAGCAAGCACTCGAGATATGGAGACAGGGGGAGTTTGAGGTTCGAGGCTGGCCTCTGCTACATAAGAGTATCGGTCTAGCTGAGGCTACAGAACGGGAACCGATCAAGAAGGAAGGGGAGGAGGAAGGAAGAAAGGGGGGAGGTAAGCTAGTGTACGTGAACTCTCAGACATATATGGACTTGGGTTTCCTAGAAACAGGTGGGTTATCGTCTCTGCTCTTGGTCCGTCAATGTTGTATGTAATCATAGCTTTTGCCGAAAGGTCTAAGTATAGTGAGGGGGAATGGTATGACGCAGTGGTAGAGCATTGTAGGAGGTGTGAGGCCCTGGGTTCAACGCTCATGCGCACGTGTGTGTGTGTGTGTGTGTGTGTGTGTGTGTGTGTGTGTGTGTGTGTGTGTGTGTGTGTGTGTGTGTTGTGTGTGTGTGTGTGTGTGTGTGTGTGTGTGTTGTGTGTGTGTGTGTGTGTGTGTGTGTGTGTGTGTGTGATGCAGACTAAGTCTGTGGAGAAAGTCTCTTGTCACATAAACCGTCTAAACCTGAGGTGAATACAAATGGCATTGGCATGATGTTGAGAGGAGATGCGCCATGGTATGGGCATTTAGCACACACACACACACACACACACACACACGCATATATTTACATTGAATGCACACAAACATTACATACATGGAATGCATGCATGCATACATACATACAATGATTTCTTACATTTCTTGAGACAGAAATTCAGATATCCTAGGCTGGTAGCCAAGGCCAGTCAAGGCCAACTCTTGATCCTCCTGCCAATAGCATATATGGACTTGGTCAGACTCCTTAACTAGGTTGCCTGAGAATAGGAATGAAGTGTGAGTTGCCCTTCTATTTCAAAAGAGAAGCCTGGGGTGGGGTGGGAGATAGAGTGTGGCACGGTGCTTGCCTCACAAACATGAAGCCCTGGGTACCATGTATCCCCAGCATTGCATAATTGAACAAGGAAGCACACTCCTGGGATCCCAGCACCCGAGAGGTATGGATAGGAAAGCCAGGAGTTCGAAATCGTCCTTAGCTCTACAGTGAATTCCAGGATATTCTGGTTGGTCTTGTGTGTCAACTTGACACAAGTTAGTCATCAGAGAGCCTTCGATCGAGAGCATGCCTCCATGAGATCCAGATGTAAGGCATTTTCTCAATTAGTGATCAATGAGGCCCTGGCATGGGGGTGGTGCCATCCCTGGGCTGGGTACTATAAGGCAGGCCAAGCAAGTCACAGCAAGCAGCAGCCCTCCATGGCCTCTGCATCAGCTCTCGCCTCCAGGAATCCAGGACTCCAGGACTCCAGCCCTGCTTGAGTTCCTGTGCTGACTTCCTCCAGTGATGGACTGTGAACTGGAAGGGTGAGCCCAATTAACCCTTTCCTCCCCGGCTTGCCTCTTGGTCACGGCGTTTCCTTGCAGCAATTAAAACCCTAAGACACAGGCCAGCCTGGATACATGAGACTCTGGTTGTGTTAAAAGACACAGTCACAGTAAGTTCCCCAAGTAGCAGAGTAGGTCAGCAGCCTTTTAACACGAAAAGATTGTACACGCACAAGTACAGGCAGGAGAACATGACTTCGAGGGAACCTGGTGAGCAGTTCAGTGGGGCAGTTAGAAAGGATTTCAAAGGCTGGAGAGATGGCTCAGTGGTTAAGAGCACTGACTGCTGCTCTTCCAGAGGTCCTGAGTTCAATTCCCAGTAACCAATAGTGGCTCACAACCATCTGTAATGGGATCCGATGTCCTCTTTGGAATTTGTCTGTAGACAGCTACAGTGTTTTCATAGAAAATAAATAAACGAATCTTTAAAAAGAAAAAAAAAAAGGATTTCAAAGGGAAGTGACCGTTCCTGCTCTTCAAAATTCAAGTTCTTCCTCCCTATATACAAAATGGAGGTGTACTCCACACTGTTCTTCATGCAGATGTCAAGATGATGCCATCAGAATAGACGTGCCACAGAAATATCCCACCAGGAATCTCACATGCACCTCCCCTCCGACAGCCTGCCAATGTCATCTGTAATGTGTGAGCTTCAGAGGGTTCAAGGGACAGGAGACTCTCTCCTGAGCCTTTGTCTTTTCGCACAGAGAAATCACAGAGAAGCTGTGAGTGGGTCAGAGAGACCCCTCAGCTCTTCCCTATCTCTGGCCCTTGTGGTCTGTGTGCCTGGTCTCTGCCCATCACAGGCCCCTTTCCTGAGGAATGCAGCCTGCACTAGGCCCGTCTAAGGCTCCTGCTGGGAGTGTCCATTCCATTTCTCATTTCCTCCCTTTGCAACCACTATTTATTTATCTTTGGAAGCTCAGGGAAACAGAGCCTGCAACAGGGATTGACCAGGGCCTCTGGTGAGGGAAAGCTAAGAAGCTAACGGCTGTGGCCATCGGGCCAGGGAGAGGGCTACTTCCCTGGAAAGGAGCTGGGAGATCTGTCTGGCAGGCCACAGAAGTAGAAAAGGCACTGTGCACCCACCCCACAGGGCCAAGGTGGGGTAACTTTGTCGGCACAGAGGGTCATGAGCAGGAGTTCTGCCCCGGGCCTGAAGCTGGCCAGCTACCTAGCAACAAAGTTTCTTATTGAGTGATTAAAAAGGTCATCATTTCTGGGGAAACTGGGACTGCAGCATCCTGGGTCCTCAGACCCCAGCCTACCTTTCAGGTGGCACTGCTTGTCCCTCTGTCACCCGCAGGCATTGGTTGTTGGTCATCGTTACTGTTGCTCTTTTGAGGTTCACAGGCAAGCACTTTGACTCTCCTTCCCGGCTGTCAAAGGTCAGCTGTTACCTAGGACTGGCCCCTCTTCCTCCTTCTCACGCTACAGCCTTGCGACAAGCGGGGCCCAATAGACTACACACCCCTAGGTGTTACGGGCAGTGTCAAGTCAAACAGCTCATAAAAGGCATGGCTGGGCCTGAAACCTACACTGGGCTGGTGGTACAGTCTGTCCATACTCTATTATAGATCCCTGGGCCTTCTCTAATTTCCCCCCTTATTCATTTACTGCCCCCCCTCCAGCCCCCAACACACGTTAACAGGAGGATAGCTTTGGCAGTGTCTGCCTTAACCTTTGACCTCTCCTTGGCCTAATGACATGCACCTCCTGCTGGGCAAGGTCACTGCTCACAGGGTAAGGTCTATGGCTTCCTTGTCTCAGTCTTGTGCCCTCCTGCTGTGGCTTCAATCCAAGTTTGAGGGTGGGAACAGGATTCTGAGAGTCGGCTTTAGATCGGCTCATCGTGTGTCAGGGGGCCAAGGAGAAACCTTAGATCCTGAGCAAAGATCGACCACTACCACGAAGCACCAGACGTCTCAAGCCAAAGCCCAACTTCGACAAAAGTCCTAGGAGCGAGGGGTGTGTAGGCTGGATGAGAGAGTTTTGTGGAAAGGGATGGTTGCCTTAGAAGTTTGAGCTGGGCGAGAGAGCTCTGGCCAGTAAAAAGTCGAGACTGGAGAACAGTCTTGGTTCAGGGTAGGTGACTGGGTACGGGAGTGGGTGGTTGGTTGTTCAAGCTGTCTTTTAAAGGCTTGCACTTGAAGGAGGGCAGCCGCCTGGCAGGGTATCAGGCGGCGCTAGGGCCTCGCAGAGTGACGAGGCGGTGATGGAGGCGGGCGGGGGCTGGCGGCGGGAGCTGCGCGGCGCCTAGCTGCCCCCATCCATGGCACGGAGCTGCGGCAGGGGCGGCGGCAGCAGGAGCCCGGCGCGATCCGCTAGGTCTCAGCCGCGCGCAGAGCCAGCCGGCCACGCTCAGGGGCCAGGCTTCGGTCGGCTCGGAGCGCTGCGCTGAGATTCGGGCCGCGCCGCCGGGGGCCACCCGCGCTGCGCTGACAGCGACGCCCGCGTCCCGCCCGGCCCGGGTGTTTGCAAGCCATGCCCCCGGGGCGCCGCAGTGGGGACCCCGAGGCTTGCCTCCGCCCATGGCCCCCCGCCCCGCCCTCGGGCGTCCCGGGCTCCCGCTGAGCACTCCTCCCGCACGCTCGGGTCCCTCTGGCCGCCGAACCGTCCGGCCCCTACGCTGTAGGTCCCCGCGGGGCGATGGGTTGATGGGCGCGGGGGGACGCAGGATGCCGGTGCCGTCTGCGCGCTTGCTGCTGCTGCCGCTGCTGCCCTGCCTTCTGCTCCTGGCTCCTGGAACCCGGGGTGCGCCTGGCTGCCCGGTCCCTATCCGCGGTTGCAAGTGCTCTGGGGAGCGGCCCAAGGGACTAAGTGGCGGCGCCCACAACCCGGCTCGAAGGAGGGTGGTGTGCGGCGGTGGGGATCTCCCCGAACCTCCGGATCCCGGCCTTCTGCCAAATGGCACCATCACCCTGTGAGTACTCTACTCTGTACCGGGTCAGATCAACGAGTGGGGTCTAAACTGAGAGTTGGGGGGGTGGGGGTGCGATATTGCCACTTAGGAGACTGGGGAAAGTTTGAGTCCAGGCGTCTGCCGGGAAACTTGAAGTAGGAGGAAGATCGGAGTTTCCAGAACCCCGGTATGCCCCCAGAGCGAGAGGCATCGCGGAAGCCCGCTCACCTGCACAGGTGAAGTGCGAGTGGACGCTGGAAGGGCCACCCCATATTCCTTGTCCTAGATGGGCTAGCATTGCAGCCTTACGGGGCCCTGAGAGGGTGGGAAGGCTGATAGGCGTCAGGGACCCAGTAAGTGGCTGTGGTCCTCACCACCGTTGAGGCTCCAGAGCTCGCACGACCCGGAGCCTGCTGGCTTCAGACGGCTAGCACGGCTCCTCTAACTAGGATAACTCAGTCTGCGGTGCCCCGCCCCGGGCCTGCGAGGCTCTGCTCCTAGCCCGGCTTCCTAGGGCAGGAGGAGCTTGAGCTCCGCTAAGCCTGTCCTTGGAATGCAGGCGCTTCTGGTCTGAATGAAACACCCCGTGTTCCAACTCCTCTTGGGCTCTCTCCCACTGCTCACATTTGGGAAGTGAACTTGGGTTGAGCCCGGTGTCCCGGCCTATTCCTTTTCCCCTATGGAAATAATGCGGCTGTTTATCGATTAATTACTCAAAGATTTGGTAGGAAAACCTGGCTGAAGGGAGGCACGTGCCTCCCGGCCTCCTTCCGTAGTTCTCCTTTCAACTCGGGCCTGATTAAGCCCTTGCTTTACTGGCCACGAGTGCCTGTGCTCTTTAACCCCGAGTCTCGAGTTCCGGCAACCGCACAGGGAGAGTCTCCCGGACCCTAGCAGTTTCCTGTGCTGACCATGTGCTCCACGCACGACGTGGAGTTAAGGGTCGTGCCCTAGCGGCGGCTCCTTGCTTTCCTGTTCAGGATCTAGCCCCAAAGCCGTTTCCCTTTCCCTGTCATCCTGACCCTGAAGGCAACCTTTTCTCCAACCACCCCTCGCCCAGAACTGGGGCTGGCTTCATCTTTTCGATTGTGCCCAGAACAATACAGTAAGTCCTCTGGTAGGTTCAGAAGCAGCTGGCTTCCTGGCAGGACACAACTGGTCAGCCCGTGATGTTGGCCGGCTGGCCTGCATTTTCTCCAGCTGGGACGTGTGCCTCGCAGGGGAGACTGTATTTCTTCTTCTCTCCCACCTCGATGCAAGCTCTGGCTTGCAGTCTTAGTGGCTGCTAAGGCTGTTCACAGTAGGTCTGTGTGTAGTGATGTTTAAAGGAAAGTTTGGGCATTCTCCAGCCTACTTAGTTATGGAGGAGAAAAAAAAAATGCTTTGCTGTGAGAAATAGCTGGCCAGGGTTTGCGACACACAGCTGCACAGTGATAGCTGGGCTGGGGGTGGAGGTAATTTGTGTATGGGCACAGGCTCCAGAGGCTCAGAGGACTCACATGTGTGGGAGCTGTCTCTTGTGTGTCTGTTGGTGGGGATTAGGGAATCCTAACATGGTCAAGGCAGAAGGAAGGGAGGGGAAAAAATAGAAAAGTGGTTTTGCAGGACATCTTAGAATGATTTGGCGTCTAATGCTTTCCAGCCGTGGCTAATTCCCATCGACGCCACTCAAAGGAGCAGGACCAGTTCTTGGTGAGAATGTATCATGACAAAGTAGCAGCGGACTTGACTTACCTTCCTGCTCCAGCCCATAAGCCCTTCCCTTAGGAGAGGCTCCTCTCTCCTCTGGGCCCTTCTCCTTGCTGGCTTATAAGTACTTTCCATAGAGACTGGTCTCCAACCTGGCAGGACCCTGGAAAGGACAGGACAAGGAAGCCAACTCCTCCACCAATCTGGAGGGTAATGGAATCTGAATCTTCCTCTAGATGGTTTTCTCAGTTTTCCACATTTATGATCCTGATGGATTGCCTGCCCTCCAGCAGTCTCTGGAGTGAAAAAACAAAAAAACAAAAAGACAAAACAGGATCTCAGTGGAAGGTGGGAAGGAGACTCAGTCCAAGCACACTTATCTTGAGATAAGGCAGGAGGGCTGAAAAGGGGCTGCTGCTTCCAAGGAAGAACATAGAAACCCCCTTACCTTTGAAACCCATATTTATTGTTATTTTATATGTTTGGGGGTTTGCCTTGCACGTGTATGTCAGTGTGAGGGTGTCAGACCTCGGAGTGATAGACAGTTGTGAGCTGCCATGTGGATGCTTGGAATTGAACCCAGGTCCTCTGGAAGAGCAGTCAGTGCTCTTAAGCCCCTGAGCCATCTCTCCAGGACCGGGAGTCCCCTTTACAAGTGGGAAGTCTTGCTAGGTATGGGGTTAGTGCTTGTGATCCTGGGAGGACAGTGAGTTTCAAGCCATCCTGGGCTACATAGGAAGATCCTGTCTCTAACAAAACATTAGTCTTTTTCTCACACAGATTTTTTTTTTAAGCTTGTCACCAGGTTGAGCCGCAGGACTTGAGAGCTGTTTTTGCCTTGTGGCTGTGCACTCCCTCCTAGGCAATTGCTTCATTCTCGCCTGAGGACCTTCTCTCCCCCTCCCGAATGGGTCCCCAGCTTCCAGCCACAGGAACCCTCAAGATAGAAGCCAGGCAGACACTTAGGGCTAGGGCTCAAAGTGCCAGATAAGGTCCCTGTCTGTTAGGGGCCTCCTTTGAGCAGCCAGCCCTGTTTACCTTATTGAAAGATCCTTCCTCCGGGCCGTTATCTCGAGTCTGCCTTCTGTTTTTGTACACTGCAGGTCCCCTCTCCCCCACCCTTTGCTTTGTTTCCCCATTGGTGGACTTCCATTTGCACTTTTCCAGGAAAGCAGAGCTCTCGGCTTCCTTCCTGATCCATTTCTCACCCCACCCCCAGCCTCACGGCCAGGTCTGCAGGGCAGCTGTGGGCACAAACTCCCAGAGGGAGAGCCTTTATGAGCGCAATGGTCCTAGGGTAGGTAGCTAATGCTGGGGAGGATCGGGAGGATTTTGTTCTGAGTGGGAACCTCCCCAAACTGGGCAGTGGCTAAAGGCCTGCTTTTTCTGGTCCTTAGCTCTGAGAGTTAGAAGGGGGGTGGGGGGGCAGGGAGGAGGCTTGAGAGCAAGGGATTCCAGGAAGGGCTGATAATAGATAAGTACAGAAGGAAATCTCCCCAGGAGGACCCCAGAGGACACAAGCCAGTGCCATAAATCTGCACCGAAAAGGCTCTTAGAGATCAGCAAGCCCAGGCCCACAATCTAAGGCTTTGTGGCTGAGGGACTGCTAGGTGGGATCAGTGTGGAATTAGCTCGTAGGATCTCGATGTTTCTACCAGACGAGGATCTTGCTATTCGGGATCCGGTAGACACAAATGCTGCTTTAAAAATCCATTTCTTTCCCTCTCTCTCTCCAGCAGGACCACAGTCCTCTTAACCTGGGAACATTTCAGGCTGAGTGAGAAGGTGCAGACATGGGGTAAATCACTGCTCGTTCCTTCAGAATACACAACCTGCTCAGCCTGAACAGATGTTCCTGTACAGGGCAGAAGGGGCTGTCTGCACCATGTGCCCAGTACTAGGTGGATTCTTACGCTGGGAGTTTGATGGTCCAGGGTAGGGAGAGGTAGGGTCTTTATTGGATCCAGTGCAATGCTCCTGCCTCAGGGAGGTGGCTCATGTGCAAAGATCTCCCTTAAAGGACCCTCCTCACTGGTCTGGGGATTCAATGCAGCCACCGGGATCTAGTTAGGAGAGTGTGGGGCGAAGTGTGCCAACCACCAAGCACACAGCCTGAGGGTAGTGGAAAGATGCTGGCTATAGGGGCGGGCCCAGCCTGCCTCCCCACCCCCTTCTCTTCTACCCTCTTTCCCCCATATGGTTCTCATAAGGTCTGGGCTCCGAGACAGCGGCCAGAGGAAGTGGCTGTGTACAGAGAGCTTTTGTGAGCAGGGGAGGGGGAGGGGGAGAGTAGACAGAAAGAAGGAAAGAAAGGAGAGAAGAGGCCAGAGATGAGGAGATGAGGGAGGGTTGAGTCTCTTAACACACTCCCAAGCCCTTCGGGCTGAAGGTCTCACCTCCTGAAGTCCTGGACCCTTTGTCTATCCCAAGTGAAGGCCCAAGAGAATCCCAGGGCCTCCTCGACTCCTCCCACCCACCTTCTTGAGGGGCTGTAGGTGGTGAGCCCAGGTGCCAGAGATTTTGACTGTCCATGCTTGGTGAGACAAACCCTTATCCTCCAGATTCCTGGTGCCAGATATTAGGGTGCAATGCACGGTCCTGTTTCTGGAGAGCCCTGTGAAGAGAGCGGAACCACCAGGAATTGGATTGTTGGCCCATTATTTACTGCATTGAAGAGACTATGACCTATCAGGCTGGGTCCCAAAGACATAGATATACTTCAGCCCCAAACAGTACCAGGACCAGGTTTGGGAAGTCACTAGGTTGGGGCATATTCCTGGATTAAGCAAGATATGTGCAAGTACCCTCTGAACCCTAAGGCCCTTTCTGCAGGCTTCTGTGGAATTGGTGAAAGGTATGACAACCTAGTCCTTGGTTGTCAACTTGAATGCAGGCAAACCAGTGTAATATGAATTGAAGGGAGGTTGACTCTGACATTTGGAGGTCATATTTATAAACTGAGAGACCGTTTCTGCATTTATCCCACACGTAGGTCATAGAGATAAGACCCTCCCTCTTCTGCTTCTAAGTTGATCCAGGTCTTTCCACCTCCTCACCGAAGCCCAGAGAGGGTAGCACAACTCCCCATTGTCACACAGCCTGCCCAGAGGCAGTAACTCTCCCATCACCCCCAAGGGAGAAGCTGTACAGAGAGGAGAGGGGAGAAAAGCGAAGGGAAATTGCCCTGGGCTGAGGAACCAGAACAAAATCCGGTGACCATCAGGAAGGGCCGCTGAGAGGGGCTGTTTATTTTCTTTCCCCCAGCCTGGCTGCTGTGTTCTATTTAGGGCTCAGACACTGACAGGACGGAGTTGCCTCCTCCCCTTCCTCCCTCTTCTGAGGGGCCCCCATCCTTCCCAGACTCCAGAACATTCCTTTGCTTTCAGGACTGGACCACGGAGAGGGAGGGCAATGGGGTGGGGGGTGCGAAGCAGAGAAACTGGAGGGAGCTGACCCTGAGGCCCCACTCCCTCAGCCCTCAGGGAAGACATGATGGGGGCACAACAGGGTATGCAAGATGGATGGGGCCAGGTGAGGGCAAGCTGTGGGGTGACCTGAGGAGGGAGTTGTAGCCTGAGTGGAGGAGCCAGACATCTCCCAGCTGGAAAGGAAAGGAAAGGAATGGGCGCCCCTCTCACCCCAGCCCCCACCGCTACCAGGACTCATGCCTTGCTGGTATTGTGTGGAGGAGTCCAAACCTGGGTTTTAGACTGGAGGAGACATCAGCCCCAAAGTGGGAAAGGCTGATAAAGCCTGGGGTCTCCTGTGCAGAGGGGCGGAGGCCCCTCCCTGTCCCTGTCACCTCTGCAGAGGAATCAGGACAGAGAGACTGGGAACTCCGAAGCTTCCCAAGCTCTTGGGAGGCTTCCTGATCCCTCATGGTAACAGAGTCTGAGAAGTGTGACCCAGAAGCACAGAGCAGAGTGCTGGAGTTTGAATGAATGAAGGGGCTCCAAAAAAATTAGCTCCCCCCCCCCCTGCACTTGAGTTAGGTCTCGGAGACTAAAAGGGTTAGTAGACAGAGGGAATTTAAAAAGATGTTTTGTTTTGCTTTGTTTTAAAGATAAGGTTTCACTAGGTAGCAATGACTGGAATAGCCCAGGCTAGCCTAAACTGGCCATGTAGACCAGGCTAGCCCTGACTTGACACAGCCCGCTCTGCACTGAACTCTATGCCCACTGGGTACCCCTATCCTGGGAGCTCTGCTTGCCTGTTCACTCAGCTGGTGTCTGCTCATTTAGCCCCTTGAAGGAGGTGAGAGACAAGCTCCTCGTCCCAAAAACCTCATAGCCTTAGAGACTAAGAGCATTGAGCTATACAGTGACAGACAGCTCCAAATTAACACTAGGAGGGACCATGAGGGCACTGGCTTACATATACATGTGACGGATTGGTCAGGTTTTGCTCCTCTGAGACAGAAGGATAATGAAGAGTGAGGCCCTGTCTCGGAAACCAGCGAAACGGTAATAGCGAATTAATCCTTTGGGATTTTCTTACTTATTTATATATTTATTTACTTACTTATTGGGTATCAAACCCAAGACCTTATACGCCCCTCAGCTCTGTTCACATTTTGGAGAAGTACTTTTCTCCCTCTGTGAGCTTGGATCCCACCGATAGGATTTTATATCATGGCAGTAGTCAGCAGTCCTTAAGGTAGATTGAAACTCCCTGTCTCCCTTCCTCCCTGCCACTCCCCTTCTCCCCTGTAGAATGTACCTCCCTCTACCATGTGTCTGGAAGAACTGAGTGGTTGGTTGAAGGAATGAACGGATGAAAGTCTGGGTGTCTGTGTTCCTTGCACTCCAGCAAGAATGCTGGGACCACAAAATCCCCACCAAGTCTCCTTCACTACTTTTCCACAAACGCCTTAAGTACTTACTGTGTTACAGGTTTCCACCTATAGATTTGGTCCTAAAGCTCAAAATCACATCTTTCTCATATAAACCCAAATATCTTGGTTTTGTGCATTCCTTACCAACTCCGGTGCCCTCGCAGAGATAGATGAGGAAGGAGGCAAGACCTACAAGAAAAGTTTGGGTGAGCAGATAAGCAGCGGTCAGAATATCAGACAGCTTCCCCTTTGGTCTTGGCCTTGACCCATGGCTGTCTTTGGCTTGCTCTGTGTCCAGATTGAGGTTAGGGGCAGTGTCTAGACGGGGCTCTCTAGTACTGGAGAAAGTAGATCCACCCGGCTCTTCTAGTGCCTGAAGTCATCCGGTACTGCCTGGACAGGCTTCCAGCCAAAAGAAGCAGTGGTAATGATGATCAGGAGTGGGCAGGGCACTTTGCATGCCCTAGACACCAAGGTCAAACTCAAGGAGAAATGAAACCATGGAGGGGTAGCCATTAGCCTATATCCTTAACTAAATGCCATGCACATTGCTCATTGATAAAGTATGGCCTTTGGTCGTCATGCAAATGAAGCACTTGTCAATGCTTCCAATTTGTAGCATTTATTTATTTATGCTGGGGGTCAGGCTAGCGCTTTATCAGAAAGTTACACACCCAGCATAGCATTTGTATCCTAGGGGTGATGATTATATTTTAGGTTTCAGGCCCTGGAAATATCCAGAGGCCCCAAGCTCTACACTACAGAAAAATCTGGGAGCTCAGGCTTTCCCTGGATGGTTCAACACAGCTTATCAGCAAACAGAGAGCATCCCTCCCCCTCACTTCTCAGCCCCCTATTACCACACACCAGCAGCAGGCATCGGTGTCAGGGCCTCCTCAGACTCTACAAAGACAGTGAGGGTCTAAACCCCTGATGCCCTGGGCCCTAGAGAGTGTGGGTCCTACCATCCAGAGTCTGTCGGATCAGAGAAGGGAGGCTTACACACACACACTGACTTTCTTGGGCACGTGAGAAGCTTTTGGGGCCCGCACATGTTGGTTCCGTGCCCCATAGAGCAGGGCCCACATGAGTCCTATGGGGTCATTTTTGATGTGGGAGTGGTATCTGGTAAGTTCCTGTGGTTACCCAGAGGCCACAAGGGCTCTCAGAGACGCCAGCCACTCACTCCATTGGTGGTTACTCCCTTCTCTGTCTCCCCTAAAATAGGGCCCCAACCCTAAGAGGATTCTGGAATGGCTTTGGTGTACCCAGTATTTGGCCTGATTTCAAACTCTAGAGTAGAGAAGAGGGGACCCCAGGGACTAACCCTCCTTCCCATAGAAAGTTTAAGCTGAGGGCAGGGGTGGGCGGGTGGGAGCAGAAGCTAAAGATGCTTCTCCAGGTCTCTGTGGGGCCTGTAGGGTGAGTGCGGTTGGAAGGGACTCGCCAGGCTGGCTCCCTGTGAGGCAGTAGTGTGAGAGAGAACTATAGCCCCAGGATGGATCTGGCTGGGGAGTTTAAAGAAAACCCAGGCTGGTACTGTATGTGGAATAGTTGGATGAGGCTATGGGGGACATGGCTCCCTCCTCCACCCAGGCTGCCCCCCGCTTTTCCCAGACGGTCAACAATGGTGGGAATGTTTTTCTTCCCATTGGAGAGAGCTGTGTGTGTGTGTGTGTGTGCGTGTGTGCGTGTGTCTGTGTGTGTCTCTGTGTGTGTGTGTGTTCGTTCACCCCACTATCAGACCTGCAACTTCTAATTTTTTTGCCTGCCTGTAACATCTCCAGACTTGAGAGTCCGATATACACAAGACCCCTGTGTCGGTAAAAACAAATTCCTAGATTCACGCACACTTAAAAACAAAACCAACATCCTGCCAACACTCTGTGGACGATGCAGGTTTAAAGTAAAATTCCTTGGCTCTCTTGGGGGAAATTAAAGCAAAAGATTCAGTTCCGGGTACTGAGGGACTCAGGCCATAAAGCCAACCATCTGCTGGAGTCCGTCAAGAGTGGTACTGCTGCTTGGAGGGGTGAAGCCCATCGGAGAAGGGTAGAGAGCTGTTGGCCTCATGGCTGCCTCTGTGTGTGTGTGTGTGTGTGTGTGTGTGTGTGTGTGTGTGTGTGTGTGTGTGTGTAGATCAGAATCATGGGCTCTGCATGTAGAAAATATATGAGTTTTGAGGCTTTAGGGGCTAGCATTTGTGCTGGTCAAGCAAGAGTCATGGGTTGCACCCCCCGCTGCAGCTGTGCCCTCTCCCAGCACAAAGGCACATGGAGAAGGAGCCCAGTTACAGGAGGTCTCTGCAGAGTAGGTGGGATGTGGTCTGGGGCTGGCCAGGCTAAGAGATAAGTTGTTTGGGTCCACAGTTTCATCCTGGACTGCCTCACGGGCCGTCCCCGTCTTTTGCGATGCTCCTGAACCCACAGTGCTAGATGGTGCACACTCAGAGAGTGGCTGCCCTGAACCGGGATGTGACAGCAGGCATACGATACGCTCCAGCTTCCAGAGATTGGTCACGCACAAAGAAATCAAGCATCTAATTAATAGTGTCGTTAATACGTTACACGTTGAAATGAAAGGACGTTGTGCGTGTTGGGTTTAATCAGGTTTTATTAAAATTAATTTTCAAGCTTTTAAAAAAAGAGAGAGACTGATAGAAAATTTAAAATTACACATTATGGTCCGTATTGCATTTCTATGAGCCAGCTCTAAGTTAAAGGTTTGGGGGTCTATGAAAGGTTAGGACTGATGGCTGAAGGGCCTGGGAATGTGGGGCCCCCATCACCACTTACGAGCCCATCTGAACAGAGAGAGGTCTTTACCTGAGATCTCCGGCTCTCATTTTGGAAATTTAAGAGTGTGATTTTTTTTTTTAGAACTCTGATTTTGTTTCAAGACCTTTCAAACATTTTTATATATAAAGTAGTTAATTAATTATGTATTAGGAAGCATTTTCAGGCTGGTGTCTGGTGCCTGCAATCCTAGCATCTGATAGGGAGTCACAGAGATCATGAGTTCCAGGACAGCTTAGACTACAAAGCAAGCCCCCGCCTCCCGTCTCCACAGAGGAGAAAAGGCAGAGGCCGGAGGGATGACTCAGTGAGTAAGAGCATGGACTGTTCTTCCAGAGGACCAGAGTTCAGGTCCAGGCACTCACAGCAGATCGCTCACAATGACATATATATAACTCCAGCTCCAGGAGATCTAGGTCCTCTGGCCCACACAGGTACCTGCACACCCATGCACACACACACCCAGCAGATACTCATACACATAATTTAAACACAATAACACTTTAGAAAGAGAAGAAAAGCAGGGCTGGCAAGAGAGCCCAAAGGATGAGGGCACTTACCACTACCCCTGAAGCCTGAATTCTCGTCTCAGAGCCAACAAGGTAAAAGGGAAAAACCAGCTTCTGCAGCTTGACCTCTGACATGAGTGCATGCATGCACACATACACATATATATGTGTGTGTGTATATGTATATGTATGTGATATATATATATATGATGTATGTGTATATGTATATGTTATGTAGTATATAATGTATATGCATATGATGTATGTGTCTATGATGTATATATGTGTATGTGTATATGATGTAAATGTATAGCAGGGACAGGATAGGAGGGAAGAAGAGGGAAAGAGAGGAAAAGGAGAGAAAGCAGGAAAAGGGGAGAGAGAACATTTTGTCAGTACACTCATTATGTGGGTGTTAGCATGAGGAGGGCAGAAGCCACAGTGCAAGAGTCACCCTCTTTGTCACTATGTTCATCCTAGGGATGGGACTCGGGTCATCAGGTTTGGCAGCAAGTGCCTCTAGCCACTGAACTGTCCTGCTGGCCCCTAGTGTAAGATTAAGGGGGGGGATGTTTTTAAAGGTTTATTTATTTGCTTGCCTGGTTACTGTGGGACAGTCTTACTAGGTAGCTCTGGGTGGCTCGGAACTCAGAGTCACTTGCCTCTGCCTCCCGGGTGCCGGGATTAATGCTCTGCACCACCACACCCGGCCAGAGATTTACCTTTTTAAAAAAAACTGTGCCTTTTTCTTTTCTAAAGATTAAAAAATTATATTTTATGGTTGTGTGTTTGTATACACGTGCATGTGTGTACTGTGTGCGTGCCTGCTGCCTACAGAGACCAGAAGAAGGCATTCGATCTCTTGGAACTGGAATTTATTTTGAGAGAGTGTCACACTGTATAATCCCCTCGATGGCCTGAAATTCACTATGTAGACTGGGGTGGCCTCAAACTCAGAGAGATTGGCCTGCCTCTGCCTCTGCCTCTCTGCCTCTCTGCCTCTCTGCCCCTCTGCCTCTCTGCCTCTCTGCCTCTCTGCCTCTCTGCCTCTCTGCCCCCTCTGCCTCTCTGCCCCTCTGCCTCTCTGCCCCTCTGCCTCTCTGCCTCTCTGCCTCTCTGCCTCTCTGCCTCTCTGCCTCTCTCCCTTTCCCCTTCTCTCCCTCTGTCTCTGCTTCTCTCTCTGCCTCTCCCCTTCTCTCTCTCTCTCCCTCTTTCCCTCTCTTTGTCTCTCTGCCTCTCTCTCTGCCTCTCCTTCCCCCCCCCCTCTCCCCCTCTGCCCCTCTGCCTCTCTCTCTCTGCCTCTCTGCCTCTCAGACTCTGTCTTCTCTGCCTCTCTGCCTCTCTCTCTCTCTGTCTCCCTCTCTGCCTCTCTGCCTCTCTCCCTTTCCCCTTCTCTCCCTCTGTCTCTGCTTCTCTCTCTGCCTCTCCCCTTCTCTCTCTCTTCCTCTCCCTCTCTGCCTCTCTTCCTCTGCTTCTGCCTCTCTCTCTCTGCCCCTCTCTGCCTCTCTGCTTCTCTCTGTCTCTGCCTCTGCCTCTCTGCCTCTACCTCTCTCTGCCTCTCCTCTCTGCCTCTCTGCCCCTCTGCCTCTCTGCCTCTCTGCTTCTCTGCCTCTCTGCCTCTCTCTGCCTCTCTGCCTCTCTGCCTCTCTGCCTCTCTCCTCTCTCTCTGCCTCTGCCTCTCTGCTCTCTGCCTCTCTGCCTCTCTCCCTCTCTGCCTCTGCCTCTGCCTCTCCTCTCTGCTTCTGCCTCTGCCTCTCTGCCTCTCTGCCTCTCCCCTCTGTCTCTCTGCCTCTCTCTCTCTGCCTCTCCCTCTCTCCCTCTGCCTCTCTGCCTCTCTGCCTCTCTCCCTCTGCCTCTGCTCTCTCCCTCTGCCTCTCTGCCTCTGCCTCTGCCTCTGCCTCTCTGCTCTCCCTCTGCCTCTCTGCCCCTCTGCCCCTCTGCCTCTCTGCCTCTCTGCCTCCCTGCCTCCCTGCCTCTCTGCCTCTCTGCCTCTCTGCCTCTCTCCCTCTCTCCCTCTGCAGCTCCCTCTGCCTCTCTGCCCCTCTGCCCCTCTGCCCCTCTGCCTCTCTGCCCCTCTGCCTCCCTGCCTCCCTGTCTCTCTGCCTCTCTGCCTCTCTTCCTCTCTGCCTCTCTCCCTCTCTTCCTCTGACTCTCTCCCTCTGCCTCTCTGCCTCTCTGCCTCTCTGCCCCTCTGCCTCTCTGCCCCTCTGCCTCCCCCTCTCTGTCTCTCTGCCTCTCTGCCTCTCTGCCTCTCTGCCTCTCTCCCTCTCTCCCTCTGCCTCTGCTTCTGCTTCTGCCTCTGCCTCTGCTTCTGCTTCTACCTCTGCCTCTGCCTCTCTCTGCCTCCCCTCTGCCTCCCTGCCTCTCTGCCTCTCTCCCCCTCCGCCTCTGCCTCTCTGCCTCTCTGCCTCTCTGCCTCTCTGCCCCTCTGCCCCTCTGCCCCTCTGCCCCTCTGCCCCTCTGCCCCTCTGCCTCTGCCTCTGCTGTAATACAGGCAAGCATGCTCCACTACCCTGGCTAGTGTGGGATTTTTAATGTCAGTGTTTTTCTAATTGGAATCCTCAATCCTCAAACATTCTCCAGAACTTAGACCAGCTTCCCACTTCAAGATAACATCCATTTTCCAAGCCTGAGCGCTAACATTCTTTGGGGCTTCTCTCTTTGTGAATGGGAGCTCTGCGCTGACATCCTTATCCATAAAATGAGAAAAGGGAAGTTTGTTAAAAAGCTCTTCTTTTTTTTCCTGTGTCTGAGCTTTTGATTTTCATTTTGTTTTTGCTCTGTCTGTTGGGACTCACCTCAGGGCTTTGTGCATGTTAACTACATGCTCCATATTCTTTTTTTTAAAAAAAAAAAAGATTTATTTATTTCATGTATGTGAGCACACTTTCACTGTCTGCAGACACACCGGAAGAGGGCATCAGATCCCGTTACAGATGGTTGTGAGCCACCATGTGGTTGCTGGGAATTGAACTCAGGGCCTCTGGAAGAGCAGTTGGTGCTCCTAACCACTGAGCCATCTCTCCAGCCCCATGCTCCATATTCTTGGTCTGAGCTGCGGCACAGTTCTGATGTGATCTGCTTTTTTATTTCCTGAGATGGTTTACTCTGTAAAGGAGGCTGTCCTTCAGGTCTTGATTCCTTCTTCCTCCTGTCCCAGCTTCCTGCCTGCTAGTTACAAGTATGTGGCATACAACTGGCACCTTTAATGTGCTCTTTGGAATATCAAGGTGGAGAGAGAGAGAGAGAGAGAGAGAGAGAGAGAGAGAGAGAGAGAGAGAGAGAGAGAGAAAGAGAGAACACGAACGAACGCTGGAAACCTAGTAATGTCCCTAAGTCATTCTTCTGCTGGAAAACATTACCTTGTCACCCTTGGAAGGACTATTAGATTATTAGACCATTCTGGAAGTTGGAAGAGCTCTCCCAGGAGGCAGAAGAAAGAGATGAGGTATCTATCCCTTTTCATTGATCCAGAGACACCTCCCTCTCTTGCTCCCATCCCAGCCAGCATGGGACCTGGGATATGGCCCAGTGGTAGAACACTTACCTAGAATCCCAAAGGTCCTGGACAGCTGAAGCCCGGGCGTCTTTCTTTGCTTCACTGGGCTATTCACTCCTCTGAGGCTTGAGGTCAGATCCCTCTGATAACTCCCCTACATTTTCTTCCTAGCCCCTTTTCTCTGTGTACTGCAGAGCACAGAGGCTGTCTACTCCAGAGACGTCTTACGATCTGTGCTTGGGTCCTCCAGTGAGTTTCCCACTAGTAAGAACAGAGCAAAGAAGGGGAACCCTTTGCTTCGCGGCCCAGGGCTGCTTGGAGTTTAGGTTGAGAGTTCTCATTAAAGCTTTTTCATAAGCAATTAACTGGAGGGTTGAGCCCTCTGGCTGGTCTGGAACTCCCTCCTCCTAACAAGAAGTCTGGGACGGGGGAAAGGCTGAGCAGGAGGCAAAGATGAGTCTGGGGCCTCTGTTCCCTAGAATATAAACGATAAATAAAACACAAGATAGAGCAGGGACTGCAAAGGGGGAGTCTAGTTTTCTATCGGATCTAGGGCTTCATAGTCTTTCTACGGGGTGGGAAGGCGAGGAGACAGTAACAGTAGAGCCTTCACAATCCAGAGTGGTCATCTTCCAGTAGAGTCCTTGACTCCCAGGAGAGTATTAGAAAGCTCTCTTCCACCAGGGTTTCCTCCTCACACCCCTTTCTCCCTGTCTGTGTTTTGTTTTGCCTGCTTGTTTCTTTGTCTTTGAGACTGGGTCCCAGGTAGCCCAGGCTGGCCTCAAACTTATGTAGCTGAGGACGACCTTAAGCTCCTGCTCTTTTGCCTCGTCCTCCCAAGCATTGGTATGAAAGAAGTGTGTCTCCCTGCAGGACCTTAGGATTCCTTTTCCATCCCTGACCCGGATGAGGCCAGTCTCCCCATCACGATGCTCTGGATTTTAGATTGAGGGAGGGCTTCTGCAAGGACAGAGCTGTCGTGGGGCATGGCAGGAGCTCAGTGGGGCTGACACAGGCTCCAAGTTGGAAACAAGCCATTACAACATCTACTGAGCACTATCTCAAGTTAGGTCCAGTGTACGGGCCCTTCACTGCTTCGTTGGGAGAAATATATGACTTGAGGCTCTCACTGTGGCTAGACTGTTCCATCGGCTTCTCCCATAACCTCCTAGAGTGGCAGGTAGGGTCCCTGCTGCTTAACTCTAGGTGGTGGCATTTACATAGTGCCACACAGCCATCTTGGGAACCTGGGTCCTGCTCCATCTGCACTTTGCACTGCCTAGCTTCTAACAGCCCGTGTCTGTGTTCTTCCTGTCCCTCCAGGCTCTTGAGCAACAACAAGATTACTGGGCTCCGTAATGGATCCTTCTTGGGACTGTCTCTGCTGGAAAAGTTGTAAGTGTTGGAAGTTTTTGGGCAAGGTGGGGTGGGGTGGAAGTGGGATGCCATGATAGCAAAGGGTAGGAGGGTGACTCTGGCGAAGATAAGGGAGAGGGGGACTAGAACCTGCAGAGCCAGAGGTAGTATAGCACGTGAGGACAGAGCCTGTTGGTCTGGGAGAGGGAGCAAGTGGCTTTTCAGTAGGGACTGCCTAGGCAAAATAAGGTCTCTTCCCCGTTCTAGGCAGAGGTGGGGCGAAGGGAAGCTCATTAATGCTCTTTAATGAGCAATTAGCTAAGAGGGCTGAGTGAGCCCTTTAGCCAGCCTCGACCGTCCTCCCAGCTGGCTGGCCCAGCATGAAATGGCTGAGGGAAACTTAATGTGACTGAGCTCTCTTTCCTCCATCCAAAAAAACCAAACAGCAATCAAGGTCTAGAGGGGGCAGAGTCCCGGACTGAGGGTGGGGAGCTCAGTAATTTCTGAGTCCCTCTCTCCCCTCTCCCAATTTAAAGGTGCATTTGGAGAAGTGTCCTTACTCTCTCCTGGAGAAGCCTCAGCCCATACTGATGACTCCTGGAGCTGGTTAGGGGCAGTTTGTGGGGAAAGGTTACTGAGCAGGAGGCGGGGGCCACAGGAGTTAGGGAAGTGAGACAGCAGAAGGCTGAGGGCTCAGCTTTGTCCCAGGGCTTGGGGAAGGAGAGATGAGGCCTTAATAGGACACCTGACTCAGAGACTTGACTAAGTCACTTAACCTGCCAGATGAGGGTTTGCATCAACCCATGGCCATGCTTCTAGAACCCAGCTAATGCCATCGCTTTGGGCTCTTGTCCCCACTACACCCATGTTTCCAACCTTCCTCATGCTGTGCCTTTAATACAATGCCTCATGTTGGGATGACCCCAACCATAAAGTTGTTTTCATTGCTACTTCATAACTGCAGCTTTGTTTATATGAAAGAATCCTGGGCTCTTTTCTCTTCTGGAGACCGAGTCTTGCTTTTCCACCCATACCCACCCTCTGTAACCTCTGGTGTCCCTCTCTGAGGCATTCCTAATTCATGCACTATGGCCCTCGGTCCCCTCTTATATCATTTTGTTCCAAAGTCTTGGGTCAGTGTGATGGAAAATACAAATGGAGAAGGGGTGACGTCAGTGTGGTGCACACATCTCTGTACATGTGACCATAGAGGAGTTTGAGGGCCTCTTTCAGTCAAGTCATCAGGACTAGAGAGTTCAAGGGCAATAGAGATGGAGAGTCCACCTAACCGTGTTCGGCTTTCTTATAAAAGCAACTCCACCCCCCCTTCACAGGGGAAGTGAAAAGCTTGCCAAGCCCACCAAGGTAAAGAGGGGGACCCAGAGTTCTTGGTGAGAGACAAGAGTGGTCAAGTCCATGTGGGTTCATAAAACTCTGATCTGGGCAGGCAGGGAATAGAAGAGGGTCCTGAGAGGGAGATGAGTGCTGTAGGGTGGGGTTGTCTGTCTGTCTGTCTTCAGAGTCCTCTGGCTCTGCAGCTCATATTCATGATAATGACAAAAGGCTAGCCTCAGCTCAGGTCTGAGGCTCAAATGCCATTTACATAGAATGCAGCACAGCCTGGTCCTAGAGGGAGCCTGGGTCCCCACTCCATCTGCAGTCTGCACCTTCTAGAATTAATAGCATATTCTGTTTGGATCCATCCATCCATCCTTCCTTCCTTCCTTCCTTCCTTCCTTCCTTCCTTCCTTCCTTCCTTCCTTCCTTCCTTCCTTCCTTTCTTTCTTTCTTTCTTTCTTTCTTTCTTTCTTTCTTTCTTTCTTTCTTTCGAGATAGTCTTGTTATTGTAGCCCAGGCTGAAGCCTCCTGCTTCAGCCCACTAAATGTTGGGATTACAGGTTTACAGACGAGGGAACAAGTTCATTCTTCCACATGTAATTGAGCATTTGGGAATGGATCTAGGTCTTGATTTCTTTTTTGCCTCTGTGCAGCTCTGGCTGTCCTGGAACTCACTGTAGACCAGGCTGGCCTCAAGCTCAGAGACCTCTTTACCTCTGCCACCCAAGTGCTAGGATTCAAGGCGTGTGTACCACCCCAACGAGGTTTTTTTAAGTCTTGATTTTAAGAGGGCAGGAAATCAAACCTCTCTTTAGGGGTCTTTGGGAGAAAGGCAAACCTATATGTTTTCCTTCCTGACACCCATAGTTGAGCACTTCTGTGAATCTCAAGCGACCCTTCTGTCATCTCCCATGGCTACCTACTCTCCTTCCTACCTGTACAGAGTACCTAATCAGGCCCTTCTCCCCAGCACCATGAACAGGGACTCTGCAGTGAGGAGGGTCCTTCAGAGGAAGTACGTAGAAGGAGGTCTTGATTGCCAAGTCATTGGGTATTAGGGGACTGTGCCACAAGAAAAAACACAGCAAGAATTCCCAGCTCTGAGGCCTCAAACCTTAGGTTCAGTCTCCAGCACAGAAGGTGTGATGGCAAATGCCTGTAACCCTTGAACGCCTGAGGACCAGGAGAATGAGACCAACCTGCATTACATGCAAATATAATTATAAATCATTTGCAAAGATCCAATGGGCCCTCAGCTCTTTGGGGATACAGACTGGGTTCAAGGCCAGTCTTAAGATATATTCAATTCTGTCTCAAAAAAAAGGAAGAAGAAGAAGAAAGAAAGAAAGAAAGAAAGAAAGAAAGAAAGAAAGAAAGAAAGAGAGAGGGGGAGGGGGAGGGAGGGAGGAAGAAGGAAGGAAGGAAGGAAGGAAGGAAGGAAGAAAGAAAGAAAGAAAGAAAGAAAGAAAGAAAGAAAGAAAGAAAGAAAGAAAGATGCTTAGAACAGTGTTCTCAACCTGTGGGTGTCGACCCCATAGGTTCAAGCAACCCTTTCACAGGGGTTGTTGAAGACTATCAGAAATACCAGATATTTACTTTATAAGTCATAACAGTAGTGAAATTACAGTTATGAAGTAGCAACAAAAGTGTTGGGGTCGCTACAACATGAGGAAGTGTGTTAAAGGGTCACAGCCTCAGGAAGAGTAGCAACCTGTGCTATAATCACTTCAGAACTTCAGTGAGGGGGCAGAAGGGCCTTTGGGGCAAAGGGCTGTGCTGTGCTCTGCAGCGTAGGGAGAGCACCTAACAGGGCTGGAAAACTCAGGCTCTCTAGCCTGACGATTGATGAGTGTGTACTCTAAAACATCAGGTTTACATGATTGTGGGGGACGACCAAGTCCAGACTCCTAGGTCAGGCTGGTAAGTCAGACAGGGAAAGATGCTACCGTCTTGAGATAGAATTTCCTCTCGACAAGATATTTTTTCTCCTGAGCCTTCAGCTGATTACAGGATATCCAATTGCCTTGTTGAAGAGGTCTCGTTTAAGGCCAGCTGATTGTTCGTCCGCAGAACACCTCCACAGCAGAGTCTAACATTAGTGGTTTGCTTCTTGCTTTGATGTGGGTATCTCGGTGTGTCGCTCAGGACAGCCTTGAAATGCTACACTCAGACGGTTCTCCCCGTAAGCAGCTAGTCGTGCAGGTGCCTACCATGACGCACAGCCAGATGGCTGTGTCACTAACCATTGTGCTAGGGTAGGGAGAAGGCCCATAAGTAATGCAAGCCCTGTGTCCCATTCCTGCAGACGGGTAAGTCACTGGGTCACACGGGGGCCTGGGAATTTTACCCAGCAGGAAGGGAATTCTCATGCTCATCGGAGGTTGGGAGCCAGCATACCAGATGACCCCGAGACTGTGGGCCTATTCATCACAACTATGGCATTGTAGCCTGGTGTGTAGTTGGTGTCCAGGAAACACTGATCTCTCTGTCCAGTGGGAAGACTCGGATGTCTAGGCATGGACAGCTGAGGCCGCGCCAGTTCCATATCCCACGATGTGCAGACATTGTGTCCTATGGGTGGTTTGGGATCTGGTCTGGTCACTGCAGTGGTAATCCATAGGATGTGCCTTAATGGCCATCAGGTCTTTGCAAATGAATGAAAGGGTAGCGTGTGTGTGTGTGTGTGTGTGTGTGTGTGTGTATGTCAGTGTGTCGGTAACTGTGCTGGCCAATCATAGGCAGTGGATTTGCATGCCATCTGCTTTGAACTCCAGGGTGAGGCTAGGAAAGGTACAGGTAGGCTGACAGAGGCACCAGTGTGGATGTGGGATGGGAGGACAGAGGAAGGGAAGGAGAGTCCTTGCAGAAGTGGATATGTTAAGAGGATTTTCATGGCTCATGCCTTTTACCCCAGCACTTGGGAGACAGAGTTGGATCTCTAATCTAAGTTCGAGGCTAGCCTGGGCTACGGAGCGACTTCTTGGACAGCCAAGGCCACACAGAGAAACCCTACCTTAAAAAAACAAACAAGAAGAGAGGATCTTAGTGGTGGATCTAGGATCCAGGGGTACCCATCTCTATCAACTAGGTATGATGAACCAAAAAACTCCTGTCTGCCACAGGTAGCTCATGGCCAGCCCAGGGACTGTACAGAAGGACCAGACATGCCTAAATCACTTTTCCTTATGGTCCCTCAGCCCAACTCAGCCTGTGGCCCAAAGGAAAGACATTTAGGGCAGGGGAGATGGATGAGAGAAACTGACAGAAGCGTACGGCAGGGCCAGCTGTGATAGCCAGACATGATGGAACACTTGTAATCCCAGCACTGGGGAGGCAGAGGCAGAAATGCTGTTGTAAGTTCAAGGCTGGCTTAGAACTTACTGTATGGACCAGGGTAGCCCAGGCTAGCCCAGGCTACATAGGTATATAGAAGACCCTCTCAGAACAGACGAATAAAGCATGAACCTTGTGCTGGTATAAAGAGGCTCAGAATCAAATCCTGTTCTTTCCCTTCATCTCTGAATGCTTCTACCAGCCTTGCATGACCCGTGTGGAGGTGGGGCTAGGAATTCTTCTCTGAGAGGTTGTTATGGGGATAGATGAATTAGATCTTCTATACCAAGAAGTCGCTCCATAGCCCAGGCTATTCTATATATCTTCTGAGTGTAGGCTTTTCCCAGTGAAGGCTGTGCCCTTCCTTTCTAAAGAGTTCTATACATCGTGAGGTGTCTGCCTGACTTGTTGTGTGCCGTGGTCCAGACTTCCCATCATGTGTCTCTTTTGTATGCCAAGGGACGTGTATGAAGACCAGAGGACATCTTACTGGAGTCTACCCTTTCTTTCCACCACATAGGTTTTGAGGCTAAGATACAGGTTGACAAGCTAGTGGCAAACACCTTGACCTGCAGAGCCATTTTGCAGACCCTGGTTGTGCCGGGAACCTAGATCTCCAAGGTGCCTCCCTTTGCCCTCTGGAGTACCGAGATTACAGATGCAATCAGCCATGTGTCACTAGGCCCAGCTTTCGTTGTTGTTTGTGGTGCTGGTGCCCCATACATGCCAAACAAGCAGTGTGTCACAGAACCAACCCCCACCCTCACGTGGAGGACTCATGTCCTCGGGTGCCTTGGATGTTTCTCTCTGTCCAGATCCCCCGCCAAGCACAGGCAACGGGGAACAGGTTGGTCCAGAAATCTTCAGGGCTCTATGAGATGCCTCCATGCCCACCCATGAGACCATTGGACGGACGTGCCCCAGAAGAGGTCAAGGGAGAGGGGGGCGGGACTTAGTATGAAGAAGGGTGCGAGGCTCCACGTGGATGTGGCCCCGCCGAGGCTTGTGTGAAGCTGGCGCACAGGGCCCAAGGAGGGGAGCTCGCTGAGCTGGGGATGATTTGTCATTGCCTAATGAGATTAATGAGCCCTGGGGGCTGGTATGCAGCGGGTGCTGGGGCACTCATTAGAAGCAGATGCTCATGGGAATGGGCCGCTCACCAGCCAGGTGGTTTCCATTAATCTGTGGGCGGGGCCAAGGGTGAGGCCCAGGGCTCTGTCTCTCCATTCCATTCCTGTTCCCACTAACACTGGGGAGGAATGACGCGGAGAAGCTGTCCTGGACTCCAGCTGAAGCCTGCAGGATGGCTAACAAAGTCAGGGGCAGCCCTCTGGTTTGCCCCGGTCAGCATTAAGTGCTGGGGCACAGTGTATGTGCTCAATAAATACCCATAGAATGGTTTCAGGAGCAGAAGCCCTGGGAGGTGGTGGGAAGCTGAGTGTCTGGGACCATAATGGATTTCCTTAACCATGGGACACCCACCCTCCCCCACCCTCCGAGCATCCTCTATACCTGCAAGAGTTCTGGCCAGTCTTGCAGCCAGCCTGCCTGCACTTTCAAGTTGAACTCTGGAAACCTTGTAGGGCTCAGGGCAAGCTGCTGTGCGGCCAGCAAACCTATAATTTGGTTTTCAGACCTACAAGCAGGGAGGTCTGTGGGGGCTAGGAGGAGCCAATTCCGTGCAGCCCTACTCTTCCCTGAATGTGTGTGAGCGCGTGACACACACACACACACACACACACAGTCACGTCAGCTCGCACTTTACAACAACTCTAACATGATGTAATTTATGTTGCCCATTTAAAGTGCGAGAGATCCAGTGGGCCCGGATACGTTTCAGAAAATTGTGTAACCGTTGCTCTAATCTAATTTTAGAACATTTTCATCATCCACAAAAGAAAGAACTTGAATCATTAACTGTCAGTCTCCGTTCCTTTGCCAGACCTAAGCAACCGCTAATATCGTCTCCATTTTTACGGATTTGCCTGTTATGGACATGTCATATAAATAGAATTATATAATATGTAATCTTTTATAACTAGATCCTCTCAGCCAGTGTAACATTTTCCAGCTTCATCCAGGCTTTATCAGCACTCATTCCTCCTTGTGGGCAAACAATAAATAGCTCATTGACTGAACATGATATATTTTTAAATCTTCTATTTATGCATTGATGGATACTTGGTACTTTTGCCTTTTATGCAGTAACAATCGAATTCTTTGGGGGAACTTTCACCTGGTGGGCTTTTTTGTTTTGTTTTGCTTCTGCTCGTTTCCGGTTTTTGGAGATGGGTTCTAGATATATAACTGTGGCTGGCCTCAGATTCACAATCCTCCTGCCTCAGCCTCCTAAGTGCCAGGATGGAAGATTTGCATCACTGCTGTGGCCAGCTTTGACCTCCCACACTCAGGTTCTGGAAAGGACACAGGGCGTGACTGCCCTAGGAAGTCTCCCTCCATTTTGCTGTCAGGGGTCCCTTCCTTGATGCTGACACCTGTTGGCGGGAGAAGGGTGTGCCTGGAGTCAGGGTGGCTAGTGGATGATCAAGAGTGCACAAAAGGCAATGGGGATAGGGACACACCATCAGTGAAATGCCTTTGTCCTGGGTCTAGAGCTCTGTGGAAACAGACATGGAATCCATATTCTAGAAACATCTGTGTCCTTCAACTGGTTACTTTGGCTTGCAGCCTCAGCTAATTAATGGAGGATTCATTTAGATAATCTGGAGCAAGGATCTTTAAAAACAAAAAAAAAAAACAAAAAAACAGGGTCTCGATACATAGACCAGGCTATCTCAAACTCATAGGGGTCCACTTGTCTGTACCTCCTGAGTGCTGGGATTAAAGGTATGCACCACCATACCTGGAGTGTTTTTCATTGTGGGATGGAACTTGGGGCCTACACATGAGGCAGGAGCTCTCCCAGTAAGCCCCATCCCCAGCTCTGTGGAGCAAGGTGTTCTTAGCCTGGGTTCCACAGCCCTTCAAGACCATGTCCCCACTGTTAAGTGTAGAACACTCTTCCAGGGTGGGAGTCCCGACTTCCTCAGCTTTCCCCAGCAATATTATACAGGAAGGGTTCCGAACAGCCAATTGACAAGAGCCTTGGATTTCTAAATATACAGGTCCTGGGGTAGCATTTCCTCCTGTCCCTGGGGAAGTACAGCCCTGAGCCACTTCCCCTATTCAGGGACCAGGAGACATGGCCTGTCATCCAGAGGTCTATTGGACTGTCTGGGTTCAGCCCAGGGAGCAGCCCCTGGTTGGAGCCACTCCTAGGAACCTAACTGCAAGAGACCATCTTGGTCACCTCTGAGCCCCACTTGAGGAAAGGGGGAGAAAGCTTGTCCCTGTGGAAGCTGCCCTGTAGAGAATGCCCCGAGTGGCTCAGCTGCAGGAAACAGGGCAGGGAGAGGGGCTGGGGCCCCAGGGCTGCCTTGCTCCCATCTGCAGAGCATCAGTGGGGCAGGCGGGTGGGGTTCACGGGGTGGGGGGGGAGGAAATGAGAATAAACACAAGTGAGCAGAGAGGGGAGGGGCGGGGGGCTGCCGCCTCAGCCCCTTGGCAGCCCATGAAGGGAAGTGACACACAATGAGGAATGTGTTTCTCTCTACCCGCCCCTGCATGGGGGTGGGAGGCAGATCCCTGAGAATGGCCAGACCCCAGCAGAGGCCAGGGGGCACATGCTGGATCAACAGAAGAGGGTGGGATGAAAGGGTGGAGCCTGACAGTCGAAGGGGGGTGAGGGGGATACACAGGAAGGGCAGTCCTGGGCAGGGGGACTTTCGCTGTCCTCTCCACTGGGCATGCAGGGAATCTAGGGCCAGCCCAAGCCATTCCGCAGTGCTTCTGCCCAGCATTGGGGCACCTCCACACAGCTCCAACTTTCTCTAGGATATTGAGCCCTGGGATACTAGCATTCCCCTTCTTCCTAAAGGGGACTCAGCATCGTTCTCAGCTTTGGTGTGAGAGGGACCTTACTGCCTCTTGTCTCTCAGCGTTTCTTTCCCCCACAGGGACTGCACAAACAGGCCCCCTGGTGGGACAGGACAGCACCTCCCTATCCTGGACACCCATTTCCTCTTACCCAGCAGGGACATAGCTCAGTTAACTCTCTCCTGTCCATAATTCAGACCTGTCTCCAAGGCCTTAGCCTTACCTGGGATGGTGAACTTTGGTCAACTCCAGGTTGACCCCCAGATATCTTTGTCAGAGTTCTGTCTTCCTCCTCCAGGAGAGGCTCCCCTTTACTCACTGCTCCTAGCTTCCTAGGCTCTTTTAGGTGGGAGCAGAAAAAATGGCCCTTAGTGCTCCGGGTAGCCTCAGTGTCAGTGTTAGCTTAGAAAAGGTGAGGTCTGGTGGAACCTTGGGTAGGTGAGTCATGATCTGTAGCTCTCCATAGCCATGCACAGCCTAGAGGCTAATGCAGAAGATGAGTAGGCAGGTACCCAAGTTGGCCCTTCGTACAGAGGCCTGCATGCTACATACTGGGCTGATGCCATTAGATAGGCATGTCCTCCTGGTTATCATGTGGGGGAGGGGGGGGGCCTGCAGCCAATGGGGAGGGGAGGAGAGGGAGGGTCAAGAGTTGAAGTCCTGCCTCAGTGGTGTTTGAGCCCCTGAATTGGGAGTCAGGGGCTGCTATGAGAGTCACCTGTGGTATGTTTCTTCATGTGCAGTGGGGATGACCCTCAGGAGTCATCCATCTTGCCGTGACCTGCTCAGCCCAAGAGCAGCTTCCTTGCCACCTCCTGACAGCAGTGAGGGGTTGGGACTAAAGACATTGCATAGATTTTATTAGCCCTGGGCCTCATCTGGACCTCATGGTTGGCAACTTGAGCTTGGGGCTGTACAGGGGCACAGTGTATTGCTCACCCAGCCTTGCTGTCCTCTTCCTCATAGGCTCCAGAGAGAGGGGGAGACGTTGGAGGGGCATGGGGAGGGACAGAAGGAGAGAAGGGGGAGGGAGGAAGGGATAGAAAGAGAGGGAAGGAGAGAGAGAGAGGGAGGAGGAGGAAAGGGGGAGGAGAGGAAAGGTAGAGGAGGGAGGAAGGAAGGAGAGAGAGAGAGAGAGAGAGAGAGAGAGAGAGAGAGAGAGAGAATATGAATGAGAACGCTAGCTGTTGGAATACAATAAATGGAAAGCTCCCCCTGATGGCTAGGTATAGCTGTTTTCAAAGGCTCCCCAGAACAGCTCTGTAAGATCTGGAGTGGCTCTGTTGAAGGACCATAGGAAGCCTAGTCTTCTATTTCCTTATGCAAAGCTTTCTCCATCCCCTGTCCCTGTTCCCCATTCAAAGCCCTTCCTCTCTGTCTCTTGACTCTAGTATCATCTTTAGTATGTTGACATAAATAAAACACAGCTCTTGTCCCAGAGGAGTAAGATGTAGTTGTTTCTGAGCCACAGGTGGGTAACTGAGATCTGGGAATGGATTTCACTTGCCCTGAATGACGTGGAAGGTGTGACATAAACTTTATAGTCCCAGAACAAAGAAGTCCATAGATCAAAGCACATAGCAAATTAGTGAAAGCAGGTAGCCATTACAGCAAAGTGGAGAGATCAGCTGTTCCAGGCCTCAGATGCTCTCTGAGGACATTCTTAGCTTTGGGTCATCTGCTTAGTCACAAAGGTCTTTGCTGATAGTCAAAAGGAAGTTTGACTGAATACAAAGTAGCTATTAAGGGAACTAAAGATAGCCCAGGATAATTGTGGCTTTGCATTTGCAACACAACTCTGTCATCATTAGGCAAACAGCTCCTGAATTAGTCTGCCGGGCCTTCATGCAGATCTGTTGTTCATGGGACTTTAGCTTACAAATGTTTCTCTGACCTGTACAGAGAGGTAGAAGAGACCAGTTGGGTTGGGAGTGTAGGAAAGATGACTTGGAAAGAAACCAAGTCCCACAGAAAGCCAGAATCTGGGTTGGCAAAATGTTCTACCCAAGGAGCAGTGCAGCCCTCAGACAGAAGTGTGAAGGTCTCCCCACTGCTTTCCACAGAGACCTGAGGAGCAATGTCATCAGCACCGTGCAGCCTGGAGCCTTCCTAGGTCTGGGAGAGCTGAAACGATTGTGAGTGGCCTGTCTTGCCTACCCTAATCCCAGCCCTCTTCTTATCCACAAAGAAATTCCCAGATACCACAAGCAGCCACCCCTAGTACCCACCCTGCCCTGTCCCTTCTCAGATACCAAGCCTTTACTCAAGACATTGGCTGGGGCCAAACATGGAGGTGGTTTCCAGCTTGCTGTGGCATTGGGCCCAAGCCTACTGCCCACATAATCTCCAGCTGAACGTCTCTCTCAGAAGAAAATCTTTACCCTGTTGTATCTGAGGACTTGCTGAGCGTATGTGTGTGTGTGTGTGTGTGTCTCTCTCTCTCTCTCTCTAGAGATCTCTCCAACAACCGGATCGGCTGTCTCACCTCAGAGACATTTCAGGGCCTCCCTAGACTTCTCAGACTGTGAGTGATAGGCCTTGGAGGGGAGGGGAGAGGAGGGGAAGAGCTGTGGAGGGGAAGGGGAGAACCTGGGAGGAAGAAGACTGGGCCAAACCGTTTCTCCTTCCATCAATCTACTGGCTTGGCCCAGGGGTACCTCAGATCTCATCTCGCCCTTCCCTGTCCTCTGCAGAAACATATCTGGAAACATCTACTCTAGTCTGCAACCTGGGGTCTTTGATGAGCTGCCAGACCTTAAGATTGTGTGAGTATTTTTCACAACACAGGAGCAGCCCCCTCGTCAGAAAGCAGACACCTGGAACCAGGGGCCTTGGAAGGGCAAACCTCAGCCCTAGCCTTACCCCTAAAGAAACTCCCCAGTGCCGTGAGCAACCACCTTACCTGCCCTCCACTCCACACTGTCCCTTCTCAAACCCCCATTCTCTATTCAACACATTGACTGGGGCCAAATGTGTGGCCATTTCTAGCCCCAAAGGGCAAGCATCATGCCTGTTGACTAGGCAGACTGCCAGAAATGCCCCTAAATTAGTCCTGTCGTGGGCAGCAGGGCACTCATGTACCCAAGGTTGTCTTCTCCAGTCCTTGCCTGCTTAGCTTCATCCCTGTGAACCCACGCTGTTCCTTGTGCCTGCCCTGCAGGGACTTTGGTACTGAGTTTCTGACCTGTGACTGCCGCCTGCGCTGGCTGCTGCCCTGGGCCCGGAATCACTCCCTGCAGCTGTCAGAGCGCACGCTCTGTGCCTACCCCAGTGCCCTGCACGCCCACGCCCTGAGCAGCCTCCAGGAGTCCCAGCTCCGCTGTGGTAAGAAACCTATCCCAGGCCCCAAGAGAAGGTCCCTCACCCACAGCTTGCTAGATCAAGACCTTCTGGGCTATGTATGTGGTGACAGGATGGCCATGTTTTCCAGTTCCATTGGGTGGCCCTCCACCAGCATGCCTAAACCTCTTCTAGGTCTTTTTGCTTGTTCATATTTTCATCCGGTCTCTCCTTCTGGGTAACACCACCCTATAATTCTCTTGTTTCCCTTTTTTTTTTTTTTTCTGGGAGGACTCTTTCTGATTCCTTTCATTCCCAACCAGAGATCACTAGAGGCAGAGGGTCTGGGCCTACTCTGTGGGATCCCACTCTTGCCATTAAGGACAAGTATGGCAGTGACGGGGGCCACTCACGGCTCACGTGTGCCTGAGCTCCGGCGTCACCCCGATGTCTCACGCACAGAAGGGGCTCTGGAACTGCATACGCACTACCTCATCCCATCCCTGCGCCAAGTGGTGTTCCAGGGTGACCGCCTGCCCTTCCAGTGCTCGGCCAGCTACTTGGGCAACGACACCCAGATCCACTGGTACCACAACGGGGCCCCTATGGAGAGCGACGAGCAGGCTGGCATCGTCCTTGCAGAAAACCTCATCCACGACTGCACCTTCATCACCAGGTACAGGCTCTGTTGTCCCTTTCTAGTGGAGGGCATGGAGACAGGTAGCACAGTCACCATTGCCCTCCAGACATGCTCCTGGGAGAAGGGAAAGAGAAGGGAGGAGAGAGAGAGAGAGAGAGAGAGAGAGAGAGAGAGAGAGAGAGAGAGAGAGAGAGAGAGAGAGAGATTAAAGAGAGCTAAGATGCAATCATAAATGGGTCTGAATAGAGTTTAGAACTAAATCCTCACTGCCTTCTGATTGGAGGGGCTTCCACCATGCCTGCAGTGCCCCTCCAATCAGAAGACGGTGGGTATGGACGCACATGGATCTCTCATTCCATTAAAGCAAGGACCTGAGCTGGTCCCAGGAGAAGGCATGGCAGATGGGCTATCCAGGGGGGCTTGGAAGGGAGGCACGTCTAGGCCTGAGAGCACTCACCAAGTGTCTTAGTTTTCTTTCTGTTGCTATGATAAGCACCATGTGCAAAAGCAACTTGGGGAGGAAAGGAAGGGAAGTCGGGGGCAGGAACCTGGGGGCAGGAACCTGGGGGCAGGAACCTGGGGGCAGGAACTGAAGCAGAGACCATGGAGGAGCAGTTTCTTGACTTGTTCCTTCCATTCAGCTGTTTTTCTTAAACAACCCTGGACCACCTGCCCAGGGGTGACACTGCCCACAGTGGGCTGGGCTTTCTCACATCGTACCTGGATAAAGAAAAGCCTCCTGTGATTGAAGTATTTTCTCAGTTGAGGTCCATCTTCTCAGTTGACCCTCGCTTGGGTCAAGTTGACATGATGGTGATGGTGACAGTGACGGTGATGGTGACGGTGACGGTGATAATGACCAGAGCACAAAGCCAGCTCCCCCTCTCCTCCCGCAGTGAGCTGACCCTGTCTCACATCGGCGTGTGGGCCTCAGGCGAATGGGAGTGCTCCGTGTCCACAGTCCAAGGCAACACCAGCAAGAAGGTGGAGATAGTAGTACTGGAGACCTCTGCCTCCTACTGCCCTGCAGAACGGGTGACCAACAACCGTGGGGACTTCAGGTTGGCTGCTTCTGCTTTATAAATGGCCGCCTGGCCCTTGTCCCTGTCCCCAGCCCTGCACCCGCTGATAGCACAAGTGACCAGGGCCACCCACTTGCTTTCTTCCTCCAGTCCCAAGGCCTCCCTTCTTGTCACTTAACCCACAATCTTGCTGCTACATCTCAGGAAGATGAGCATCTTTTAATTGCTTCCTCCCACTTTGGTATGCAAAAGCTTTCCCGAAACAGGGTCACACTTTAATGTTCTAGAGGCCCAAAACAGGGAGAAAAAAATCAGCATACTGTCCAATTAGTGGCTGAACGTGTCTGAGAACCCAGATCTCTGCCTTGCATCCCAAGCGTTTGCCTGCAGTAGCATTGTCAGAAAGCAGAACTTGGGGACTCCTTAAGATCTGCCAGGATACCCTTTATTGAACCCCTCACCAAGTTCCAGGGATCTGGTGTCACAGTCCTAGGTTGGTGTTGGGAGGGGAGGGTGTTTGTCTCAAAGAGCCTTGGTCATAACAGTTTCCTGTCTCTACCACTAGGTGGCCCCGAACCTTGGCTGGCATCACAGCTTACCAATCCTGCTTACAGTACCCCTTCACCTCTGTGCCCTTGAGTGGGGGAGCCCCGGGTACCCGAGCCTCACGCAGGTGTGACAGAGCTGGCCGCTGGGAGCCAGGGGACTACTCACACTGTCTGTACACCAATGACATCACTCGGGTGCTCTACACCTTTGTGCTGGTGAGGCTGGGGCGCCCCCAAACTTTGATTCCTGGAATTGGCTGGGATGGAGCCTGATGCCTCGTAGGGGAGGCTGTACCTCGGTGTGCTTTAAGAGCGGGTATGGCTGTCTGGCATAGTGGTGCATGCCTTTTATCCCAGCACTCAGGAAGCAGACGAGTTCAAACCCAATCTGGTCTATGTAGTAAGTTCTAGGATGACCAGTTATATAGTGAGACCCTGTCTCAGGGGCCCAGGGGGTTAGGGGTAGGGTAACAGCAAGAACTATGGGCTGACACCTTTTTTTCCCCTTAGTGCTTGTCTTCTCCCAGGGTCAGGCCTCTACTCCATCTTCTCTATCCACCATCCCATTGGTTTACAGCCTTCCCAACCTTAGGCTAGTGGTGCTTGGCTTGAATAGCCTAGAGTTGTGACTATCAGGGACTCATGTGAGCTTTTGATCATGATGGTCTCAGTAGATGGTCTTGGTTCCTCTCCTGTGTTGGTCCTGGGTTCCAGGGGCTAGTTCTAGAACAGAAAGGGGAAACCAGGCTGATCTTTTTTCCCCAATGCCCCCAGATGCCCATCAATGCCTCCAATGCATTGACCTTGGCCCACCAGCTGCGCGTGTACACTGCTGAAGCTGCCAGTTTCTCAGACATGATGGACGTGGTCTACGTGGCTCAGATGATCCAGAAGTTTTTGGGTTACGTTGACCAGATCAAAGAGGTGAGATTCAACGTATCCTCCGGGACCCCTGGAAGCAGTCTCAGGCCTCACACACACTGAGTCCCAAATACCACCCCTGCCCATGGTAACAGCCTGCCTCTCTCCCTCAGCTGGTGGAGGTGATGGTGGACATGGCCAGCAACCTGATGCTGGTGGACGAGCACCTTTTGTGGCTGGCCCAGCGAGAAGACAAAGCCTGCAGTGGCATTGTGGGTGCCCTGGAGCGAATTGGAGGAGCTGCCCTTAGCCCCCATGCCCAGCACATCTCTGTGGTACCGTAGGTTGGCGCGGGAGGGACCCTCCAGGGACTAGCACTGGGGGAGGGAAGCCTGAGAGTAGCGTCCACAGAAGGGAAGTGCTCCCCTTTCCCCAGGACACGTAGCAGGCTCTGGTAGCACGGCGGCAAGCACCGCTCAGCTGTGAACCGTCAGAGCAGCATGAAGGAGAGGGGGATGCCATGGTGACACAGTGTGGGCCTTTCTGGTTGCGGGCTGAGTTGAGGGTTAGCTGGTGGAAATGAATAGGAGTGCAGTGGGCATGAACGCAGGAAAAGAGGAGCTTTGTCCAGGGTGGACAGCACTTTCAGTGGAATGAGGAGTGCCCCAAGTTTACTGAGGGACAGTGACATCTCTAAACTGGTAGAATGAATAAATACGGTAGATCATCTCCGTATAAGATGTGCTAGACACTTGGGGACTTATGGGGGGCGGTGGGTAGACATGGATCCTGCCTGATAGCTGAGGTGCAGGCAACAGAAGTAGAAGATAGCATACGGGAACAACAATGCCTTCAAGAGAAGGAGAAGACCCATGACTGGAAGACTCACGTGTGTTTGTGTGTGCACATGTGTGTGTGCACACGAGCACACAAGCGTGCACATAGATGACTCCGTGGCACACGTAAGACTTTCCATGCTCTGAAGAGACAGTGAAGAAAAAAGGATAAAGGGAGATCTGAAGTAGATCTGAAGCGAGGAAACATGTGGTTTTGCGTAGGAGACCACAATCTCTCAGACACTGGGTGACAAGTTCCCTCTTCCTAGAACTCAAGGAATGTGGCATTGGAGGCCTACCTCATCAAGCCTCACAGCTATGTGGGCCTGACCTGCACAGCCTTCCAGAGGAGGGAGGTAGGAGTGTCAGGAGTACAGCCAAGCAGCCCTGGCCAGGATGTCCCACTCGAGCCTGAGGCCCTGGCTGATCAGCAGCTTCGATTCCGCTGTACCACTGGGAGGCCCAACGTTTCTCTGTCATCCTTCCACATCAAGGTGGGCACCAGGGGAAGGGAAGGGTGTGGGTGTGGGTACCAGAAGCTGAAGAGGGTGGCACTGAGAGGTAGGGGTCAGGGGGTGGGGAGGTGGAGGTTGGAGGCGGACGACACAGGAGACAGGAAGGGGCTGGGAGACATCAAGGCCCAGGGATGCTGAGTATCTCTGAGGACCTCCTATGTCCCCTCAGAATAGCGTGGCCCTGGCCTCCATCCAGCTGCCCCCCAGCCTGTTCTCAACCCTTCCGGCTGCCCTGGCTCCCCCAGTCCCTCCAGATTGCACCCTGCAACTGCTGGTCTTCAGAAATGGCCGTCTTTTCCGCAGCCACGGCAACACTTCCCGTCCTGGAACAGCCGAGCCTAGCAAGAGGCGTGGTGTGGCCACCCCAGTCATATTTGCAGGAACCAGTAAGGGACTAACTTCCTGCGCGTCTGTCTTGCCCCTTTCACCTCCATGGCTCCCCCGCTGCCCTGGTACAGTTAGCAGAGGATAGCAGAAACCTTACCGTTTTTTTCAAGGAAGGGTAGGAATGAAGATGTCCTATAAGGGAAAGGATCGGAGGAGGTTAAGCTTAAAATGACATGGCTTTATGTCCCAGACAAGGGCAGTCTTATAGTCTAAGCATTTGATGTATCAGAAAGCCTGCAAGCACGTAGCCTCACTTCCTTTCCCTCCACACCAAACCCCTGGCTTCTTACATTGCCATACAGTGCTTGCCTGGTTGGGCAAGCAATAGCTCCTGAGCTCAGTGTGAGCTCAGCGTGGAAGCTTAGTGCTGCCTTTGGTGTTAAAAGGAGGGAAAACATGAAGGTCATAGCCTGCCCCATAGAGGCTGGTGCCTCCCTGAGTAGTGGAGTATTTGAATGATACCCTCTGAGCTATTCCAGCCAGAGATTCCTCAAATTGATAGACCAGCAGCCCTCGTGAGAAGTGTCCGAAAAAGCAAGACAGCCGTGGCATTGCGGTTAGAGGTGGGACTGACAGAATCAACCCCAAGGGGTAGTCAGAACTTCCAGACACAGCATACAGGCTAGAGACCAGAGCAGGAGGGATAACTGTGAGGGAGGAGGAGACACTATCTTGTTGGCAGTCTGCTCCCCAAGAACTGAGTGAATCACTGTACCCTGTCCTTAAAGAGCAGCTTCTCCCCCACTGTCTGCTCACTTGTGTCGTTCTGAGTCCCTCTTTCCTTCCAAACTCTGGCTTTGCTCGCCAGGCAACCTCCATCTACAATGGAACCCATACTGTCATCGGGTTTGCCATCTGAAAAAAGCCACTAGACACATCAGAGCCCCTTCAGGCACCATCGATTTATCATAACATATACCTTCCTCTACAAGCCATGCAGGGTCTCCTGTGTGCCATGAAGGTGTTGCCGTCACCACCCCAGGATCGCTTCCTGTTCCTAAAATGGGCTCTTTCCAGTCTCGGTGGGAACACTTGTTAAGTACCCAGCCTGTGCCAGCTTCTGGTGGGCCGAGATGTGATCGAGCACAGACAGTGGTGCCTGTTCCCTTAAGGGTGCACACTTCAGGCTGACAGGCACCGAGCAAGCCCTTAGCAGTGGTGTCTCACATGTCTGTCTGTCTGACTCTCACTCCCTGACTATACTGAACTCAGACTGTATCTAGTTCTGCCCCGAGGTCAGCAGTGTCCCCGCGTGCCCCGATTACTCTGCAGCCTTCCTGACAGCTTCATGTGTCTACCTGGACCTTCCTCGTCCCTACAGGTGGCTGTGGTGTGGGGAACTTAACTGAGCCAGTGGCTGTGTCACTGAGGCACTGGGCTGAAGGAGCTGACCCCATGGCAGCCTGGTGGAACCAAGATGGGCCTGGAGGCTGGAGTTCCGAAGGCTGCAAGCTCCGCTTCAGTCAGCCCAACGTCAGCTCCCTGTACTGCCAGCACTTGGGCAACGTGGCTGTGCTTATGGTGTGTATAATAGTAGTGTGCAGAGATGCGGGGAGGGAGGCGGGGAAATGTGTGTGGGAGGTAGGGACTGGGCTACTTTGATCACTTGGAGCCACAAGAAAATACAGAAAGGACAGCAGTCTTGTGCTCTGTTGATGCCAGAGTTCATGGGAAATGACCCTCTAGCCTCTTCCAGGCCCCTCCATCTTTCAAGAGGGATCTGGAACCATCTAGCGTTGGCCTCGGGCCCCTTTGTTTTTTGGTATGGTTTGTTTGGTTTGAGTTTTGTTTTTTGTTCGTGTGTTTGAGACAGGGTTTCTCTGTGTAGCCCTGGCTGTCCTGGAACTCACTCTGTAGACCAGGCTGGCCCTAAACTCATAGATCTGCCTGCCTCTGCCTCCAGTGCTCAGATCAAGGGTGTGCGTCACTGCCGTTTGAGTGGTTTCTGGTTTTTGAGCTAGTATTTCTTGTAGCCCAGCCCACTATATAGCTGGCCCTAAATTGATGATCTTCTTGCTTCTGCCACTATGCTAGAATTGTGAGCGCCTGTCACCATGCTTATTTTGACCTGAATTCTCCTAGTTGAAAAGCAACTTGGGACCATGCCTAGTGATTCCTTCCCTCGTCCCACTCCTCACACAACTTTTGCTGATCTTGCGCAGATACATAGCTATATCAAAATCTTCCTCTTGAGTTTTCCTTTCTTATGATTTATTTGTTTTTATTTCGTGTGCCTTGGTGTCTTGCCCGCATGTATGTCAGTGTGAGGGTGTTGATCCCCTGGAACTGGAGTTACAGACGGTTGTGAGCTGCCATGTGGGTGCTGGGAACTGAACCCAGGACCTCTGGAAGAGCAGCCAGTGCTCTTAACCACGAGCCATCTCCCCAGTCCCCATAACCCTTGAGTTTTCAACTGGGCATTTGAAAAGAAGCCGCCAGAAAGGCAGAACACTACAAGGGGTGAGGCAGGCAGTGTTCCCTGAGGCCAGCTGCTTGAGTGGCTATCTTCCCACTTGTTCTACCTACCAGACGCACTGAAGCATCAGATGTGGGTTCAAGACTGGCAGGGGTCAAGACAAGGGAAATTGGCTTAGGGACAACAGAGACGACTCGGTTCTCTCACTCCCTCTTTCCTAGGAGCTGAGTGCATTCCCACGGGAGGCAGGAGGCTCTGGGGCTGGGTTGCATCCTGTCGTGTACCCCTGCACGGCTTTGCTGCTACTCTGTCTTTTTTCCACCATCATCACGTACATCCTGAACCACAGGTGAGAGGTGCTCCGGGGAGGAGGGGTGAAGGGGAGGTCTCGCCCTAGACTGGAAGATGTTTCTCCTTCAGGCAGACCCACGTGACCTGACCAGGCTCTGGAGTTGGACAACCTATTTTGGGGGTGGGGGTAGGGAGATGAAGGACTGCTTCCCCATTGCCTAGAGCGCATGTCTTCCTCTTTTCGGCTTCCCGGGGGTCTTGACCCTGTGGGAAGTTGGATAGCCCATTAATAAAAGACTCTTTTCTGAGGCAGCTCCATCCACGTGTCCCGGAAGGGTTGGCACATGCTGCTGAACCTGTGTTTCCACATGGCCATGACTTCTGCGGTCTTCGTGGGCGGTGTCACTCTCACCAACTACCAAATGGTTTGCCAAGCGGTAAGAAGGGGATCATAACAGCAAAAATAAGGTGTGCATAGGGGTAGCCTTGGCTCCTCTGTTCTTGGTGCTTGCATTGTAGGCTGGGAAGGGGTGGTGTGGAGAGATGACAGGACTGGTTGGGCTAGCTCAGATGGAGCTAGCTCTGAGATCGCTGAAGATGGGGCTGCTAGGTGGAGAGTGGGGGTTACAGTAAGGCCTTGTGCCAGCCAGACAGCTATGCCTGGGCCCTGGAGAATCCCCCGGGGGTGGGGGGGAAGCCCCGGATGGAAGCAGAGATGTCACCTACCAAGGACCAGTGTGACGAGTACCCGGGTGGGCTGCTGGAGACTTGGGAATAGTGAGAACATGCTCGGCCATTGACGTTCCAGGGTGTAGCCCAGTCAGCTGCTCAGGTCCCAAGCCTCAGTGCCTTGACCTTGTAGGTGGGCATCACTCTGCACTACTCTTCGTTGTCCTCCCTGCTCTGGATGGGGGTGAAGGCTCGAGTCCTCCACAAGGAGCTTAGTTGGAGGGCGCCCCCTGCAGAAGAAGGGGAGGCAGCCCCGCCTGGTCCTCGCCCCATGCTCCGGTAGGTGCTTTCAACTGTCAGCCGTGTGAAGGGCCTCAAGACCCAAGAGGGGGGAGCACCCTCCAGAGGCAAGGGGCCAGCTTCTCACGCATGACAAGGGTTAGGGAAGGAGGTGGCGCCAGAGAACACTGGGCAAGAATACTAAAAGCATCCTTCACTCCGATTGCTTGGGGATGGAGAGAACAGCTTTGGTTCTTGTTTCTTAGAACAGTTCTTAGCCAAGCTCTGAAGAAGCTGCCCAACCCCTAGGGGCCTTATCTACCTGCCCCACCCTCCTCCGCTAATCACACAGGTTTAAAGAGAACGGAGGAAAAGACAGACATCAGTTTGAGGGTTCTCTTATCTCCGGTGGTCCATCACTTTGACCTTCAAACCCCGCCCCCAGGTTTTATTTGATTGCTGGAGGGATCCCCCTCATAATCTGTGGCATCACCGCTGCGGTCAACATCCACAACTACCGGGACCACAGTCCCTAGTGAGCACCACTCCCTCCTGCCTCAACACCACCATCTTCCTGCCCAACCTTCACACCAGCCCCATGCCTGCTGTTCCGCCCAGCCAGAGATACCCTGCATGCTGACTAAGCCAGGTCCTGCCTCACCTCTCTACTTTCCATATCCTACCTCATCAACTACCCAGCCTGTGCCCCACCTCCAGGGCTCTCCAAACTCTTCATCCACTACCTCTATCTCCCCCTAGTTGCTGGCTGGTGTGGCGTCCAAGCCTTGGTGCCTTCTACATACCGGTGGCGTTGATTCTGCCCGTCACCTGGATCTACTTCTTGTGTGCCGGCCTTCACTTACGGGGTCACGTGGCCCAGAATCCAAAGCAGGGTAACAGTAGGCTCTCTTTGGAGCCAGGGGAAGACCCGAGGGGTTCCACCAGGCTCAGGAGCAGTGGCGTCCTCCTGAGTGACTCTGGTTCTCTTTTGGCTACAGTTAGCGCAGGAGTAGGGACACCTGCGCCCCCAGAGGAAGGTGATGGCTTATATTCTCCTGGAGTCCAGCTGGGGGCTCTGATGACTACGCATTTCCTGTACCTGGCAATGTGGGCTTGTGGTGCCTTGGCGGTGTCTCAGCGCTGGTTGCCCCGACTGGTGTGTAGCTGTCTGTACGGTGTGGCAGCTTCAGCTCTGGGCCTCTTTGTCTTCACGCATCACTGTGCCAGACGCAGGGATGTCCGGGCTTCCTGGCGCGCCTGCTGTCCTCCTGCTTCACCTTCGGCCTCCCACGCCCCACCCCGTGCCCTGCCGACTGCTGCGGAGGATGGATCCCCAGTGTTGGGGGAGGGACCAGCCTCCCTCAAGTCCTCCCCAAGTGGCAGCAGTGGCCGCGCGCCGCCGCCCCCCTGCAAACTCACTAATCTGCAGGTGGCCCAGAGTCAGGTGTGCGAAGCAAGTATGGCTGCCCGCGGGGATGGAGAGCCAGAGCCCACCGGCTCCCGTAGTAGCCTAGCTCCCCGGCATCATAACAACCTGCATCATGGGCGCCGAGTACACAAGAGTCGGGCCAAGGGGCACCGAGCTGGAGAGACTGGTGGTAAGAGCAGGCTCAAGGCATTGCGCGCGGGCACGTCCCCAGGAGCTCCTGAGCTGTTGTCCAGTGAGAGCGGCAGCTTGCACAACAGCCCGTCCGACAGCTACCCGGGCAGCAGCCGCAACAGCCCCGGCGACGGCCTTCCACTCGAGGGTGAGCCTATGCTTACGCCGTCGGAGGGCAGCGACACAAGTGCCGCACAGATTCCTGAGACGGGGCGACCCGGGCAGCGCCGCAGTGCCAGCCGTGACAACCTCAAGGGCAGCGGTAGCGCGCTGGAGAGGGAAAGCAAGCGCCGCTCTTATCCGCTCAACACCACCAGCCTTAATGGCGCCCCCAAAGGGGGCAAGTATGAGGATGCCAGTGTAACTGGTGCAGAGGCCATAGCGGGAGGTTGCATGAAGACCGGCCTCTGGAAAAGCGAGACCACAGTCTAGGGCCAGATTTAGGATGGGCGGGGCACGCCGGCTTGTTACTCCCAAATCCTGGGTGGTCCGAGCCGTATGTAGGTCTAAAGCGGCCGTGCGGATGGCTGCCCCTGGGTTCACCATCTTTAGTTACCCAGGCTAGGGAAGGGGGAGGCAGATGCTTGCCACTACTCTGGTGGACTATCCCTCAGCAGTAGCGACAGACAATCCCAGATCGGTTTTGATGGCCAAGTTTTTGGTATCCTCCCAGGTAGGGATAAAACCTCCATCAGCCCCTAGGGTGACTCATAAACTGAATGGAAGAGCCCAGCCTAGGCAGGCTCAGGAAATGAGAGCCCTGGGAACTTCGTTCTCCACGCCAGCCTGGCAAGGCGTCCTGTGACTGCCAAGATCCCAGGCCTCTCCCTGAAGTTTGGGCTTGGGAAACCGTCCTAGCAGGTGAGCCAGGGGGCATAACAGGTGCTGCCTTTCAGATTAACTATGCAAGGGGATGGGAGGGGTAGGGCAGTGTGATAGGCAGCTCTCGAGATCAGCTAGTGCCGCGGGAGGGGGGCAGGTGGGAGAGGTGCACTATTAGGGAGACATAACTATGGGAGTGGTACAGTTCTCCCAGCAGAGTTCATAGCAAACCCTGAACTCCACACACCTGAGATGTTGCCAGCGGGTGCCTTTAGACTCAAGGGGAGGGAGCCATGATTGGGTCTCACATAACCTATACCGTGGTCTGCTCAAGTGGCTCCATTTAGCTGCTCAATTATAACACCCACTGCCTGTTCTCAGCCCTCCAACTCCAGGGGACTGAGGGGACATGCCTCCATGAGGCTCCTGTGGCAAAGCCATGCTAATAATCTGATTTCTAACTCGTTAGAAACCTAAAATGCCAAACCACCTAACTCACTGAAACCCAACCAAGCTGAGGCAGCACCTGGGTCCAGGCTGCTCGAGAGCCCGTGCCTCCACCAGTTGCTCAAAACCCCATTTTCCTCAACTTCAGATGCCTTTTACTACAGAACACACGGAAGTAGAGGAATCCCTGGGGCCTGAGACGGAGTAGGGAACCCAGGTGAGGTCAAGTAAGAACACAGGGCGGGGGAGAACCCACACTCTGAGATGGTCCCATTATTTATGCTTGCTGCACAGACGATATTAGAGGAGAAAGCTTTGCGTGATTCTTCCATATGCTGGCTGCTGTTTACATACCCTGCCAACGCCGTAGCACTGGAGAGCTTTTTGCAATATGCCAGGGAAAGGGGAGGGAGGGAATGAAGTGCCAAAGAAAACATGTTTTAAAAGCTCTGGTTTTATACAATAGAATGTTTTCCAGCAGATGCCTCTTTGTTTTAATATATTAAAATCTTGCAGAACTCTCTGAGCGACAGCTATTGTCCACCCATGGTCCTTTTGTTAATGATGGAAAGGAGCTTATGAATACTGAAAACCACTAGAGCCTAGGCCAGGCATGGCCAGGAACTGCTCCTGTCATGGAACGGTGGATACTGCTCAAATGCCAGCTTGTCCACACCAATGCATTTACTGCACACTAGGGTAGAAGAGAGCTGGACAGATTCCTTAGCGGTCTTAGGAAGGATCCATCCCTTGGATCCTTGGTTACCCGCACCAAGGGTCAGGACGTCCCCCACAGACACCACACCTGCCTCCCACCTTCTCTAGGACCTTGGGTCCATTAACAGACTGCAAGCTACTCTTGGTTTCTTGAAAGAAATATCCAAAGGTCACATACCGTCACTTTTTGCAACACAACAGGCCTGTTAGAGATTGCAGTCACAATTGAACACACCTTCCAGAATGGGCATCATGGCGGGTTAGGGACACTCATGGCTGCCCGGCTAGCAGCTTGGGCTCTCTCAAAGTCTCTAACTTCCTGAGGGGTGCGTAAATATTGCTCAATCTCACTATCAGAAATGTCCTCATCTCCAGTCACTACAGAATCAGGGGGCATGGTATGGGTCCGCTTGGGGGGCTTCAACATGCAGGGTGGGAGGAGGAGGGCAGGACTGGCGGGACGTTTCCTCTTGGGCAAACCGAAGGTACTGTCCCCCACCTCTTCCTGCTGTCCTTGTCCCTGCTGCTGCTGCTGCTTGGTCTCCACTTCTGCTGTTCCATCCTGAAAAGCCATTCGGACCAGCATATGGCGGTGCTGGAGAAGGTCACCAATGTGTTTCACCACTGACCGCTTATCAAGTTTTAGCACTTGTAGCCAGGCCAGCTGGCTGGCCATCTGAAGGAGCACGGCCAGGAGCTCCTGCAGGCGGGAGGCAGCTGGGTAGGGCAGGTCCACATTTGCCAATTTACAAAACCGGGCAAGAGAGCAGGTGAGCCGGTCTGAAGGCCGCAGAGACTGCCATGCCAGGAAGGTGGCTGCAGTGATGATGGGCAGGGGATGCCGTCCAGTCACCAGCCACGTCTCATTTGCCAGCTCCACCAACAGCAAGGTTCGAGACAGCATCTTGTCTTTGTCCTCCACGTATTTGGCTGGCATGGATGGGGATGCTTGGAACAGATTGAAGCTGAAACAACCAAAGTGAGGGTCAAGTGAGTGATAGCAGTGCCCTTCCAGGGGGAGAGGCATCGTCCTCCCAAGACGGATCAGGAAGCTGTCTGGTCCACGAGACACCGCCGCTTGCTGCGGAGAGGCTGAGAGAGGGGCAGATGCTTGCCAGGTGAAGGGCACTACCATGGTTGAACACCTTCCTATCCGCAGGTCACTGACTCTACACAAAGTGTGCTGTCACCTGCATCTACTTAGGATGTGACCAAAGTTTCCACCATTACCGCTCTTTTGCTTTTTGGTTTTTTTAAACATAGGATCTCATCATGTTGTCCACGCTAACCTAGAACTCCTGACCCTCTTGCTTCAGCCACCCAAGTGCTGGAATTAGGAATGTGCGCTACCATACTTGGTCAGCCATTTTGTGGTTTGGTTTTAAAGTATACTAGTGAGAAGAAAACTAATTTATTAAAACAAAACAAACTAAGTCAGGCTAAGGAGAGTGGTGCAGACCTGTAATGCCAGCACGGGGAGGATGGGCAAGATGGGTCAGACGTGCAAGGGCAGCCTGGTCTGTATGAGACTCTGTCTAAACAAAACAACGACCAAAGCTCCCAGTAGAACCAGAGCCTCTAACCTGTCCCACCATTAACTAGCATCTTTGGACTCCAAAGAGCGGTGATCCTGCTGGAACAGGGCCTCTGCACCATGACACATGGCCCCTGCCACGTAATTCCAAGGACTGCCATTCATAGAGCAGGAATGGGCAGCTCAGCAGTGCTATGCCAAGGCTTGCTCGCCTCTAATTACCGGTCCTATGGTGGGAAGGGGACTGGAAAATTCCAGTATTTGAGAACTGTATAAGCAGTATTAACTTGCATGAATTGTATAAACAGTAGTAAGCACAAAATAGGAAAGACCCCCACATGCTTTGAGACAGGCGCTGGTACAAAGCCAGCCACCGGTGAAAGAACGCACAGGATACATCCCAACCCAGTGTTCCTCCTCGACAAGTACCTGCTGCAGTAAGACTTGACCAAGTCTGCCAGGCACAGGGACGGCACGTCCAGCCCCAGAAGCTTCACTATCTGCATGTAGGTGCTGGAAAACACATCCAGATCTGCATACAACAGAGTGCAGATGGCTCCCATGGTGAGGGGCCAGTTATGTTGCCGACAGGTGATTAAAACACAGCATCCGACTACCACTTCCTTCTTCTGCAGCCTAGCAGCGCGGATGCCAGACAGCTGATACGCCTTTTGGTAGTAGGAGACTGCGGTTTCCTCGAACGTTAGTGGCAACTTCAGAATTCGACACAGGTCTCTTACTCGACGGAGATCTAGGAAAACACACAGCAAGCAGAGAGGTCAAAGGATAGGGTACAATTGCTAGCAAGTTCTGCTAGGGCTTAATTTAGCTCTGCTAAACATGCCACGTGTACCAGATACACAAATAATATGCCTTTCTGTGCTAACAGGACATGTGCTATGGCCATGTGTTTTGTGCTACTGGAGCTAGCCCGGAGATGCTCAACCACGCTGGGTAAGCTTTTTATTCCTGAGCTGTGCTCTTAGCCCTTTAGAACCATGGTCCTTCCAGTGGCACAGAGCCTTTGTAGGAAGGTCACATTCCACCCACCACCTTTGTGTGAGCTACTTTAACTTACCTGACAAGGCAAAGTTTCTTGTTTTTTTTTTTTTTTTTTTTGGTACTTGGGGAACGAACCCAAGCCTTACACATGATAGGTACATATCCTATCACCAACCTACCCCTAGCTCCAAAGTCATGCTTTTAACTCAGGCTCCCTGAGGCTACTTTAATCCCTGTGCAGACCCAAACCCTCTTCCCTCTTCTATTCCTTTTGGGTTTTTAAGACACAGTCAGTATGTAGGCTGGGCTGACCTCAAACTCTATCCTCCTGCCTCAATCCCAGAGTGCTGAGATTGTAGGCACACACATTAATAACTATTCTCCTGCAGCCTACCTTACACCAGTAACGCTAAAAAACAAGGCCACACAGATGGACCAGGTCATCAAAACAACTGTCTTAAAAAGCCACAGTGTCATAAAAGGTTGATGCTCTGGAGGTGGCCCAGAGTTAAAAAGCGCTTGCTGCTCTTGTAGACGACCTGAGGTTTGCTTTCCGGATATTCCAACACCCTCTTATAGGCACCAGGCACAAACATGGTGCACATACATACTACAGACATACATACATACATACATACATACATACAATTAGAACAACTAGCCACATAATATCAAAATAAAATATTAAACAGCGACATAAATACAAGCAAAGCTGAAATTTAAGAGAATAAAAAAGGTTTGATTCTCACCTCGTTGCTGGCTGCGGCTAACTTGTTCATTTTCCCCTGTGCTTCGAGAATACGTCACTTCTGTAAAACGGCAAACAACAAATTGCACAGCTGGCCTGATTGTGTATCTCCTTCCACCTCAGAGAAGATACCCACCCATGTAAAAGTAATACGACAGAACTATATTTAAAAAAAAAAAAAAAGCGGCACTGACAATCCCGGTTTCCAGTTACTTCTCTGATACATTCACTCTTGAGGGCTGCACGAGTCAAGAACTAGAGTGCTGCGACCCCTTAATACAGTTCAGGTTGTGGTGACCCCCAACCATAAAATTATTTGCATCGCTGCTTCATAACTGTAATTTTGTTATTGTTACATGAAGACTGCATTAGTTATAGAACAAGAAGAATTATGAATTACATTATGAATCATAATGTGAATAGCTGATATGCGGAATGCTCTCAGGTGACTCTTATGCGAGGGTCGTTGGACGCCACGGTTGAGGACCGCTGTACTAGAGCAATGGTGTGGAACGCAAAGAAAGAGCATTTTGCCCATAAGTGCTAAAGATAATGGTTCATGTTCTATTTCCAAATAATTTACCAGCACTCCTTCAACACTGACCAGGTCCGACGAGATGCATGAAACTTCTTTCCTTTCATTCATTCACCAACCAGTATACCCACCAAACGCCAGACATCGCAGTAGGTACTATAAAAATAGATGTACTGCACCCTCCTCCAGCTAATTTGTTTACTTAAGGCAACTTCTCCCACATTTAACTGTATGCTTCACCAAGAAAGGGAGGAAGCTAGGAAGAGGAATCTGGGTTTATGAACTACACCCCCCAAAGCTATCCCCGGGGCCCAAGACCAGTAGCACCTCTGAGGTTGCCCTCGTCGCTGAAGGTAGTAGTAAGGACCCCTTCGGTGACCACGCAGCCGCAGTCGGAGCACACCAGCTGGCTCTGCGAATAATGCGAATCTTCCACCAGCTCAGAGGAGCCGCAGTCTGGGCAGCGGCTTCCGTTTGGCATCTCGCCGTTTGTAAAGTGCCGCGGTCCGGCCAGACACCCACTCCTAAGAACTTATAACTGGTCAGCAGTAGTACAGAGGAGGGACGCTTATTCCGGATGCATCTTCCTCTTCCCGTCAGCTGGCCAATCGGCTGGCGGTTTGCTCCGCCCCTCAGCTCACGCCACTTCCGATCCGTTCTGTGGACTCGGGTAGAAACCGGAATTGGAAAAGGAGGTTCCTGGGTTTAACTGTGTCTCAGGATATCTGGTGTCTTGAGGTTGGGCCACGTTGGGAGTTGACACAAACCACACGCTTATATATATTATCTAATTTATCATTTATTTTTAGACTATCATGCTTATGTAGCCCAGGCTGACCTAGAATACTGATCCCCCTGCTTCCGCCTACTGCTGGTAGGATTACAGGTTTGCGCCACCATGCCTGATTTAACCCCTTTTAAAAAAGTGGAACCAGTTTCTCCCTTCCTATGTAATAAGGAACGTTAAGCTTGATCATAGTAGAAATAGATCACTCTGCAGTGAGAGAGCAGTAGATTGTGTTGTACTTTTCGGGCCTCCCCACACTAAGTTGCCTTCTCTCAAAATGTTTTGTTGTTTTTCAACTATAAAATGGGGGAATTGAGCCGGACATGGTGGTACACACCGATCATCCTAGCGCTTGGGAGATGGAGGTAAGGATGATCAGAAGTGGTGGCATACTTCTTTAATCCTAGCATTTGGAAGACCAGCTGTTTTGAAACCAGCCTGGTCTACATAATTAAGTTCAGCCCAGCCAGAGCAATTTAGCGAGAACCTGTCTCTAAATAAATACAATAAAATGAATTAAAATCTTGAGTGGTAGGCTTGGATATCTTCAGAGAAGAACATGCAAAACTACAGTGCTCACCACAAAGAGGTTACACAAGAGTTTGTGCACCAAAGAGGAGGACTAGAGCCCAGGAACGGATGAATGTTTCTTCAAATGACACATAGAACTGTATAAGAGGTTACATGAAGATGGCGTTAGTTATAGAACAAAGAGAGCCATATGTCATACAAAGATGGGGGCCACTGGTAAGCATGTCACAGGATATGGAAAAACCTTTTCCATGAGTTTCAGGTGCTATCTGATGACATCAGAGCTTCTGGATTGGTAGAGGCTAGAAGTTGGCTAAGAATACATTTTAAGTTGTTGGGTTTTGTTTTTGATTGTTTGTTTGTCGTTTTTGTTTTGCTTTTGTTTTGAGACAAGGTTCACTATGTAGCTCTGGCTGTCCTGGAACTCACTATATATACCAGGCTAGCCTTAAACTCACAGAATCTTCTTGCCTTTCTCCACCTCCTGTGTGCTGTGATTAAAGGCATATGCTACTACATCTGGTGCACGCGCTCTCTCTCTCTCTCTCTCTCTCTCTCTCTCTCTCTCTCTCTCTCTCTCTCTCTCTCTCTCTCTCATATGCAGCTAGGCATGTTCAATCTCCTTGTTTTTGGCAAACTTAAAGATACAGGCTGATTCAGACATGTTTAAACCTTGAACTTTGAACTATCCTTGTGACACCTTCAATTCTGGCACTCAGAAGGCAAAAGCAGGCAGATTTATATGAGCCCAAGGATAATTTGATATACATAATGAGTTCTAGGCCAGCTAGGGCTAGCTAGACTCTCTCCAAAAAAAATTATATATATATATATATATATATATATATGCTTTAATATAGCAAGCTTGTTGTCCCAGCACTTGGGAAGTAGAAGCAGCAGGAGAATCAAGAGTTAAAAACAAGTCTGGCAGGCTGGAGAGATGGCTCAGTGGTTAAGAGCACTGACTGCTCTTCCAGAGGCCCTGAGTTCAAATCCCAGCAACCACATGGTAGCTCACAACCATCCCTCTTCTGGTGTGTCTGAAGACAGCTACAGTGTATTCATATAAATAAAATAAATCTTTTAAAAAAAAAGAAGAAGAAGAAGACAGGATCTAAGGGTTGGAGATTTAGCTCAGTGGTAGAGCGCTTGCCTAGCAAGCGCAAGGCCCTGGGTTTGGTCCTCAGCTCTGAAAAAAAAAATAGAAGACAGGATCTAGCTATATTGCCCCAGATAATATCAAACTCCTGGGCTCAGTGCCAGGTGGTGATGGCAGCCTACGCTTTTAATCTCCGCACTCCGGAGGCAGAGGCAGGTGGATCTCTGTCAATTCAATGCCAATCTAGTACATGGAGTTAGTTTCGGGACAGGCAGGGCTACACAGAGAAATCCTATCTAGAACTAAACAAAGAAAAAACAAACAACTCTCCTGGGCTCAGACAATCCTCCTGTGTCCACCTAAGAAGGGAGGATTACAGATGGGCACCGCTGTGTCAGTGAGAAGGCTTGAAAGTTTTAGAATCGGTTGTGTCTGGAAAAATGGGGGAAAGCGAGTTAAACGCCAAGAACAACCAAAGACTTTTAGAAGCGCAGGGACTCACTGGCACCAGGGCTTCAAGACTATGGAGAATCCCTGCTTCTCGGGCTCACGATGGAGAACGTGCAAACTTTACAGATGGTTGTTGACTCATTTTTAGCCTTGCATTGGAGGGGCAATGTGAGACCAAACAGAAAACTATTGTACAGAATTAACTCAAGATAGTGTCTTACTAACTTCTTCATAAATACAGGTCCTCTCTTAAGGAGTATATCTACCATCTTTAGAAGATCAATATATTTTCTTTTTTTTAAAAAAAAGATTTATTTATTTTATGTATATGCATATTTTGAGCTGTCTTCAGACACACCAGAAGGCAGCATTGGATCCCATTATAGTGGGTTGTGAACCACCACGTGGTTACTGGGAATTGAACTCGGGTCCTCTGGAAGAGCAGTCAGTGCTCTTAACCACAGAGCCATCTTTCCAGGCCAGATCAATATATTTTCATGCAACTGATAAACAACAAACCCAAAAGAGAAACTAGGCTTATTCCTCAGAAGAGCCCAGGTGATACAATGACCATGTTCATGGTGAATCCTCAGCTAGAAGAACTGAGCCTTGTGAAGACAGATTTGAGTAGGCAAGGTTGGCTGCTCCTGTGACAGTTATAGTCAGGAGTGAGACGCAATGGCCTTCCTTTGTACCTAAGGAGACCGTGCGTTCCCAGAACTATAGTTGAGAAAAGGGGCAGCTTGCTGGCCAATGGTTGTACTTTGTCTGTACCCCAGCCGTTTGGCCTTCCCTGCTTTGCTGACACTTCCCTCTAACATAAATTTGGAAAGAGGCCTTGCAAGAATATGTGCACACCAGACACTTCTTTTACAACCTTTATTTAGAAGAGCAGTAGTAGTGCGCACCTTGGGAGGCAGAGGCAGGTGGATCTCTGTGAGTTCCAGGCCAGCCTGGTCTACTGTTAAGACATAGAGCTGCAGCTCCCAGGCAGGGTCAAGTGAGGACTGGTGACAGGTGCAGGTAGGGGCTGGAATGCCGCCCTTGAGAAGAAAATGTTTTTCTCACTTGGCCTTAAACTATGTTCTGCTGTGTCCTGTTTCTGTGGAAGCTGTTCTCACGCTTTCTTGGTACTGGCGAGTATACTTTGATAATAAGAAGAGGGGTGATTTGGTATGTGAATATTTTGAGAAGAAACCTTTGTTTAGTCGTATTTCTTTGTTTAGTCTTGCCTCAGTTGTTCCTGGTATCGTGGGAATAGCAATCTTATGGTATCTTGCCAAAATGGAAATTGTAGTAATGCATATTCATATCTATATAAGGATTAATAAAGCTTGCAACTGCGTGCAGTTGCTTCTGCCTTTGCTCTGCATCCCCTGTGTCCTGGTCGTGTGTGACCTACCCAGGGCCCCCAACTCATTAGATGTTGACAGTCTACAGAGTGAGTTCTAGGACAGCCAGGGCTACAAAGAGAAAACCTGGCTTGAGAAACAAAAACAAACAAAAAAAGTCCTTTTATTTATGTATGTGTGTCAGTGTAATTATAGGTCACATGTATGCAGATGCCGGCAGTGGCCAGAAGCATTAGATCTCCTGGAGCTAGAATGGCAGGCAGTCAGAAGCTGCCCAGAGTGAGTGTTAAGGATGGAACTCGGACCTTGTAAAAGAGCGACAAGTACTCTTAACTAGAGAGTCGTGTCCACAGCCTCAGTAAAAGGATTCTTTGAAAGAGTGGCCTGGGTGTGGTGGCACACACCTTTTCTAATCCCAGAACTTGGAAGGTAGAGGCAGACAGCTCTTCATGAGTTCTAGTTCAGCCTGCTCGACACAGTGAGTTCCAGGACAACCAAGCTGGTGGGCAACTGAGGAAGGACACCATGGATTGATCACTGGCATCTGCATGACACAAGCACAGGGTTAGGATTAGGGACACACACACACACACACACACACACACACACACACACACACAAAACAGTCATACACAGACACACACACAACAGTCATACACGGATACCCACGCAGACACACACACAGACATATACACACAGATACACACACACACACACACAGATACACACACAGACACACACACAGACAGACACACACACACACACACACAGACACACACACAGATACACACAGATACACAGACACACACACAGACATATACACACAGATACACATAGAGACACACACAGATACACACACACAGACATACACAGACACACACACAGACACACACACACACACACAGACATATACACACAGACACACACACAGACACACACATACACACACACATACACACACATACACAGACACACACAGAGACACACACAGACATACACACACAGACACACAGACACACACAGACACACACACACACAGAGACACACACACACAGACACACACACAGACACACACAGACACACACAGACGCACACACACAGACATACACACACACAGACATACACAGACACTCAGACACACACACACACACACACACACACACACACACACACACACACAGTGAAACTGACTCAGATCCAGCATCTCTCCCTGTCCCAGATCCCCTACCCTCTGTCAGCGAGCTTTTTCTATCACTGACAGGTGCTTGGGCAGGCATTTCTTCTAGATCTTTCCTTCAGAAAGGATGATCCTTTTGTACAGGAACTTCCTGTCCTCAATCTCCTGTCAGGGATGAACAAAGATAGGGGAGTGGGGATGACAGGATAGGAGGACAAGGGATGGTGGCCACTGGCCAGCTCAGTAGGTGAACTTACTTTTTGACCACTGCTTGTTCAACTTTTTAGATTTCCATTTCTTCTTCATGCCTGTATGCTTTTCAGACGGTGCCACTGATGTTTTTATTCAGATCTCAAAAGCAATGCAGGCAACATTAGAAATAATAGTGGGTTCTCAAGAGTATTTTTAAAGTTCTTGAGACAGGGTTTTCTTGTGTAGCCTAGGCTGATGTCCACCCCTCAGTCGTCCTGATTCGGTCTTGGAGTGCTGGGGGTCACAGGCACATTCTGCTCTGAAGTCATTCTTCCATTGCTCTACAGAACGGAACCAGATCGCTTGCATCCGTAACGGCATGCAGTCCTTGAACTTCAGTACATGTAAGGGGGAAAGGAGAGTTTTGCAGAACGAGGATGTTCCACGTTCTCCATTGTTCAAAGAAGAAGAGCAATATCATAAAGTCTCTCACCTGTAACTCTAAGGGTCAGAGGAGTGGACTCAGGTAATGGACACCTAAATGACAGGAGAGACTTCTCAGATAGATCCAGGACACAGTCTACTGAGTCAAGCATGCCTAGTGGTTCTCCATCTCCTTAGGAAGGAATCAGTGTGTTTGGAACTGTTTTCCCAAGAGCTTACCGGACGTCATTCCTGGTACTTCTGGTACTTCCTGTCACCTACTCTTCTGAGAGCTACTGGCCACCCACGGTGGTGTCTGTTTTATCTGAGGGACTCTTGAGAGAATGCCACAATGGCTATATTAGACCTACTGGGGAAGGACGCATGAAGAGGTAGCTTCTGACAGCCCAGAGAGACTGCTGGGAAGACTGTGCAGGCATGCTCCCTGTGTATTGCCAATTTTCTAGAAGGGAGACCAATAAGAGCACTGGCTGCTCTTCCAGAGGTCCTGAGTTCAAGTCCCAGCAACCACATGGTGGCTCACAACCATCCAATGCCCTCTTCTGCTGTGTCTGAAGACAGCGACAGTGTATATGTGTGTGTGTGTGTGTGTGTGTGTGTGTGTGTGTGTGTGTGTGTGTGTGTGTGTGTGTGTGTATATTACATTTTAGAAGGGAGACCAAAAAGGGATGTGCTCAAGAAGAGGCTGGTCTGGAGACAAGAAATCCCATCCACCTGGGGCTGGCTACATCCATTCTAGCACACAGTCTATCTGGTCTGTCCCATCTTCCCTATGATTGCAAATTCCTGAGGCCTGATTATCTCTGGGGAGGACTAACACTGTGTAAAAAAAGGTTCAGTTGCTATGAATAGCAGTCCTGGGTGAGCCTGGGAGAAGCATTAAATAGATGGAATTCCTCAGATCATCTGTCTAGACCCTTCTAATCTAGTGTGAGTCACCAGCGAGGTTTGTGACCCAGTCCCAGCTATGCTTATGTTCCTCTCGGCTCACCTGACCGCAACTTCGGGACTAGGCCACTTTTGTTCTGAGGATTCTCATCGTCACTCTGAGCCTGGCTGACCCATCAGCCCTCTGAGCTGTTTCGATTGCACTTCTTCTCCATTACGTGAGCTCTTTAGTGGGCACTCATCCTCCGACATTCGCTGACAAGAGAGCCACGGTATGAAGTATAGGCTGGACTCACCTAGGTCTTAGCCACGTTTCCCTTTTGTTTACACACGCACACGCACACACACACACACACACACACACACACACACACGAACTCAAACTCTCACACATAAGCTCACACATGCATGCGTGCACACACACAGGGAATGAGGGAGAGAGAGAGGGAGGAAGAGAGGGAGGGGAGGGGAAAGGAGGAGCGAAGTGGAGGGGAGAGAAAGAGTAACACGCTGAAGAGAAACATGCTCAACTTCTTGAACATCCAGAACTAAAGACATCTGTTGTTAAGGTTTTACCTCTTCTAGTCCAGGCTGACTTCAAGTTCATGATCGTCTGCCTCAGCTAGGATTTCAGTGTGCCACTACTCCTGGCTGACATGTGATAGATAAGAAGTGGTCATAGGACCCACTTTGCTGCACTCAGCAGGGACACTAGTCCCTCCTCCAGACTTCTCTTCTGGGAAACTGTCGATGATCTGGTCTTATGTGAAGTCTCTGAGGGGATTGAACTATGTGGACTCCATTTCCCCAGTCTGAACTATTTTCATAATTCCATAGAATCAAAGAACATTATCTCCTTGCCCCGATAGCGGTTCTAGAAGAGAGGGTGATAAGCTTTTTCTACAAAAGGTCAGATAGCAAGTATTTTGGATTTCAAAGACACGTGGGACTGTGCAGAAACCACTTGACACTTGTTATAAAGTGAAAACAGCCGAAAGCATAAGTTACCATGTACGTAAATGAGTATGGTTCTGCCTTGTGGATCTCTTGTGAACACTAAAGTTTGAATTTCATGTAATTAATACCATCATTCTGATTTTTTTCTTTAAATCACATACATCTACAAATCCCTCTCGGCTTGAAGGCTGTATGAACGCAGGCGACAAACCAGAGCTTGATGGCCGCTTCTCTAAACCACAAAGTCAGATAGGTTAGGAAGTCTCAAACTCCTGGGCTGCACCCATCCTCTGCAGGAGTCTTGGACACTTCCTGTGCAGCTGTGACTATAGGTACATGACGCCACTCTGATGTGACTTAGGCAGCTGAAGGTCTCCCGTCTCTAAGTCTGTCTCATTTGTTTAGTAGACTCAACATCCGCTTTGACCAAAATTAGGAGTAGCTTGGTGCCTCCCTTTTGCAGTGAAGGTGCAGCCTGAATCTAGCATTCATCAACATTCGTGAACAAAGGCAGTTTGTTTGACTCTGTGGAGGCTGCACCTGGACAAGTTTTCTGTGCAAAAGAACAGAGAATCAGAATGCTGAGAACATTTACCCTTGAGTTTTTGGTTGTGGGAGATGCTGGGCCAACTAAGCCAATTTGGGGTCAGAACTGATGGTCAGGATGCCCTAGGAGGCCAGACTGTAGGGATCCTGAAGATGGTGCTGAAAGGGGAGCCCCAAATACAGGGGTTCATTTGTTTGGCTATTAGGCTCAAGGGTAAGGACAGTTGTGTGCTGATACTTTAGGTTTGGTGAAGGATGGGCAACATCCTGCAAATGTTTTCCAAGAGTGGACTGATACCAGAGCCCTCCAGTAGCAGATCCCCTTGGTGGCCCATAGGTGGCAGTCACGCTTCAGAAAGGACCTGGCTTTCCTTGGTGGGTGGATGGCAGCTGAGGGGGCTGGGTGTGTCTCTCCCTTTTCTCCCTTTGAATCTTATCAGCCCATGTTGCAAAGTACTGATTGCTGTAAATTATGGTCATCACGAGGTATGTTCAAAACAGAAGCACTGTGTTAGAGCCCCACTGTAGGAGCAAAGCGCTTGGTGTGATCAACTGGAAAAGGCAGATTTGGGCTTCCCATTTCAAGTTGGCTGGTTCTTCTGCCCTGGGTTTTGCCACAGCAAATCACGGCTGGGACACAGGGCTGATCCTCCCCTTCATGGTGGCCAGGAAAGAGATGCAGAAAGGAGTGGAGCTCCTAATATTTCCTTCCAGGACATACACCAAAGACCTAAATTATTCTCACTAGATCTCCCTCCTTGGGCCATCTTCCAATAGTGTCACAAGTTGACAACCAAGCCTTTTCCCAAAAAATCCTTTATTAGTGTCTATACATGCAGGCATGCATGAGCCACAGTGCACGCGTGAAGGACAGAGAACTTACACGTAGGAAGTTGTTCTCTCCTTCCAGTGGGTTCTTAGGATCCCCAGGCTCCTGTGGCAAGCACCTCTAACTACAAAGCCATCCTGCTGGTCACCCAGCATCTAACAGGAGGCTTTGGAAAACAATTGTGATGGAAAACAAAACAGTGGTCTTTTGGTTAAAGGGCATCTTCCTTAGGGAAAAATCCTGGCATAAATCAAAGTAACCCCATCAGGAATCATTCAAGGCTACCTGGCTGAGATGGGCAGGTACTTGCTGGACCTTGGGGGGTTAATTTCTCTCAGAAGTCCAGATTTGAGAAAGTTTCTTTTTTTTTTTTCATTCTTTTTTTTTTATTTATGACAAGAGTATTACTTTATTATATTTTTCTTTTTTTTCATTTTTTTTTATTAACTTGAATATTTCTTATATACATTTCGAAAGTGTTATTCCCTTTCCCGGTTTCCGGGCAAACATCCCCTCCCCCTCCCTTCCTTATGGGTGTTCCTCCCCACCCCTCCCTATTGCCGCCCTCCCCCAACTGTCTAGTTCACTGGGGTTCAGTCTTAGCAGGACCCAGGGCTTCCCCTTCCACTGGTGCTCTTACTAGGATATTCATTGCTACCTATGAGGTCAGAGTCCAGGGTCAGTCCATGTATATTTTTTAGGTAGTGGCTTAGTCCCTGGAAGCTCTGGTTGCTTGGCAGAGAAAGTTTCTTTTTATGCTGTTTAAATACTCTACAACAATTTCCCTTGTTTTCTTTGTCATATCTGTCTGTCTGTCTGTCTATACAAAAGTTTTCTGTTAATAGTCAAGTGAAAGGAATTCATAGGACAAGCCACTTGTGTCCTTTCTCGACCTGGATATTTGAAAACATATTAGGCTGACTAGAAGTACTCAGCTTGGTAGCAGTAGCAGGAACCAAATTGAAAGAATTGCAAACAAAGAGGCAAGAGAGAAACAAATTTCACAACGCCTGTCATTTATGAAAACTTTGCTCTCAGCTATTCTAGAATCCCCAAGCTGTCTGTCCCTCCTTAAGAGGGCTTTGAGTTTTATCAAGAAGCTATCTGGGGGCTGGAATTATGCTCACAGCTCTGTAATGTGATCTCTGTGGAGGAACTGTATCCGCCCTCTTCACGAGTCTAGTCTACGGAGTGAGGTCTATGAGCCTCGCTTCACACCTGGGAGGCCAGCAGTCGCTCTGATAGCCTCGATGGAAAGACGAGCTGAATTAGATGAGCGTGGGAGGAGACTCCTGAATAAATTCTTAGCAGATCATCTGAGCTGACTGCCCGGGATCTGCTTCTCAGATGGGGCACTTCTGAACCCTACGCAGACTTCCCTCTGGAAACTTTCCGGTAGACATTCACATGGTGTCAATACCACGGTCACTGGGGACAATGAAGAGTCAGGACAGAGATACTCCATTCCCTCCACAAGGGACTTAAGACACAGATCACTCTGGTAGCTGCAGGGCTTCGTGTGAGAGACCCTCATTGGATACCACCACCCTCGAGGTTTTCCAACAAGACAGAAGGAACTTTTATCACACCCACCCTGAAGTACTGACACAAAACTTGAAAGGTAGTAATGATTTTATTTATTGTTAGGAGTCTTAGGATTTTGTTATTGTTGTTGGTTTTTGTTTTGTTTTGTGACAAGGTCTTGTGTATCCCAGTCTGACTTAAACCTCCCTATGTTGCTGAAGATGCAGTGGTCACTTGATTCCACCTCCTGAATGCTGGCTGGGATTCCAGGTGGGATCATCACACTGCTCAGTTTACAGTCATGGGGCTGTGTGATCAAACCTAGTGCCTTACACATGTAAGGCAAACACAGTATTAACTACACACCTAATCCCAAATTCAAAATTCTTAAAGGAAACGCAGCAGAGAATAGTAATTCTGTAATTAAAAATCACCAGGTGAAGCCAGGCAGTGGCAGCACCTTTAATCCTAGAATTTGGGAGGCAGAGGCAGGTGGACCTCTGAGATTGAGGCCAGCCTGGTACAGATGAGTTCCAGAACAGCCAGGGCTGTGATACACAGAAACTCTGTCTCAAAAAACCAAACCATCACCAACAAAACCCCGCAAAAACCCCCAAACCTCAACCAACCAAATGTCACCAAACAAAACAATAAAAGCCTCCACTGGGTGAGCCTTCCTTTGGAGGAAGGTAAAAGTCAATTTAGCAGCCACCAGAGTAGGTAGAAGAACCCAGGGGTGGGGTTGGTGTGGGTTCATGTTCCTTACCTAAGGCCACTGCTTTATATTCAGTGTTGAAGGATCCTGGATTAGTACCCACCCCCACCCTCAAAAAAACTAAAAGCTGTGAACAGTAGCAAACTCTGCTATTCCCAGCACTTGCAAGGTGGAGGGAGACAGGAGGATCAGGAGTTCAAGGTCATTAGTAGCCATTAAATCCGTTCAAGATTAACCTGGGCCACACAAGAGACCCTGTCTGAGAAAAACAAAGACAAAACCACAACATGGGGGCCGGGGGGTGGGGGGGATCCAGCTAAGAGTGTAGCATGGGATTAGCTCGCACAAGACACTGCATTTAATCCCCAACTCCAAAGGCAGGGATGGGGCTGACCCGGAGAAGAACCCAGGGACCCAGAACTCTAACCTCAACATAGTAAGTAGCCAGGAAGCCTCATGGAGCAGCCTCTGCCTTGCTGCCCTGGGAACTGAGAAGCTGGAAGGACACAGCTCATCTACCATGCACCGGACAGCAGCGGAGCACGGCTTGGGGCAGAGATTGCTCCTTCCTTCTGTGGCCACGGTAAAGGTAATACACTGGAATGCAACAGGGGGGCCAGGCCCGGTGCCAAAGCCAAGAATAAGATGATAGGAAACAATTAGGCCAGAGGCTGGCTGCGTTTTAGGAAGCCGTCCTCCAGATGGAGCTTGCTGGTATTTAGTCCAATGCCCTTCTACTCCACCAAAATCCCTGGCTGGGCTTTCCTGGAGGCAGCCAGGCAAGGGATCCTTCTCTTCTTTCTCCAGAGCTCGGGCCCCTCCAGGGCACCTCATGTTGGCATGAATGGAAACTACGAGCACAAGCCAGAGTCAAGTCTCTGTAGCTCCAGGCCTCTCCCTGTCACCAACCTCTGCCACCAGTGGCTCAATGCAGGCTCAGCTTTCCTTGGTATCGTTCCTCAGTCCCCAGCTGAATCGTCGAGAACAGTTATTAAGTAGGCGTGGCCTCTACGTACTCTCTGAGGCACAACAAAGTTAGAAATGCGGTGTTTCCCAGTGCTGGCAGAAACCAGCAAAGCCCCTGATGTAGACTGTCCTTCACTCTCCAGAGTTCCCAAGTGGCATTTCGGAGCATGGGAATTCACTTCACCTAGATATCCTCTCTAGAGCTGACCTGGTTACATACCAAAGGTCCTAGTAGCAGCAGAGACCTCCCCCAGTGCACTTGGGTTATCACAGTAAAAATGCATTTATATCAAGTAAAAAAAAAAAGATGCAGAACAGAAATGTACATGTGCATTATTCTCGAGGTCAAGAGGACATGGTTTTCTTTATAGGCATATTAATGAATTTCACAACACTAGGAAAAAAAAATACAAATCATCTCAGAAATCTGCAGTGGTCCCTAGTACTGTTGAAGAGATTAGATAAGAATACGTGTGGATCGTTTAACAGCCAGTTAGATAAATCAAGTTACAGTCTTGCCCTTCAGATTAAAGTGCTCCAGCATAACCGATGTCCCACACCTTCAGGGTGATAAGAACATACATGGATTCTTCATTGGTAACCACGACTATCCCCACCCTATCCACTTCACTGGCCTACGGTTCGCCTAGCAGAGACGTTAGGATTTGATGAGATTTTATTATGACCAACCAGGAAGAAGAAACATGAACAACATGAAACATTTTAACTCCAGAACGAGGTGACCAGCAATGGAATTCCCTCTATTAGTGAAAAGGGGGCTCTGTGTGTGTGTTTGTGTAGATAGATAGATAGATAGATCAATCGATCGATCTACCAGGCATACCTCTAATTCCAGTATTTGGAAATTTGAAAAACTGAGGCAGGGAGATGAAAAGTTTGAAGCCAGTGAGATCCTGTCTCCAAAGAGCAGCAACTAAACTCCCCCAAATCAGGAAGTAGCAGTAAAAAAGCAAATGTCATCTTGTAGCTCGCCACAATTGTACTCATTACTGAAGTGTGGGTTGGGGGTGCCCTACCCACTGAACACTTACCCAGCCCCCGCCCAAGACTCCCTCATCCTGAGGAGTTGATGGACTCTGTCTACTCCCTTCCAGGAATGCTTCCAGGAACGTCAGCGAGACAAGCAAATGGAAGGAAACGGCTAAAGGACCCTCCCTAAAATCATTCGCTACCTCACAGAGCTGCTGTAGCGAGAGTCTGGAACACCCAGTCCTCTCTCCAGACACTGGAGAGAGGCCAACAGGAAGCCTGGTATCCTGAGAGGGGAGGCTGACAAATTTTCCCTACTAAAGTAGACACTGACTTTTAAAAATATATTTAATTTTATGTGTATTGATACTTTGTCTGGGTGTATGTCTGTGTGACAGTGTCAGATTCCCTTGAACGGGAGGTACAGACAGACGTGAGCCACCATGTGGGTGCTGGGAATTGAACTCAAGGCCTCGGGAAGAACAACCAGTGCTCTTAACCACTGGACCATCTCTCCAGGCTGAAAAGTGACTCTTTATTTCTTTCATGTCTCCAGGAAATGGCCCTAAAGAGCTGTGTGTGTGTGTGTGTGTGTGTGTGTGTGTGTGTGTGTGTGTGTGTGTGTGTACACGTGTGTGGGGTGTGCTCACATCTTTGGAACCACATGAAGGGCAGAATCTATGGTAGCTTTTCATTTTATTGTTTAACACAGTCCCTCACTGAACTTGGAGTTTCCAGTGAGCCCTTGAGATCTGCCTGGCTCTGCCCTCCCCCAGCCGACCCCCTACCCAGACACATTGCCACTACTGCCGGCTTTAGCATGGGTGCTAAGAATCCAAAGGCAGATCCTCATGTGACCCCACTGAGCTATATCTCCCCACCCACAAAGAGCATAAATTAAGGCTAGAGGGGAGTGGAAATTGTAAAAGGCATGTTAAATCTTAAGGAGCAAAGCTCAGAGGCCTTTTGTAAACAACTGTGCTTCAGCCAGAAGGCATCAAACACAGATGAAAGCCCAGCACTTGGGAGGTGGGGGCCGGAAGATCAGACACCTCAGGCTAAGTCTCCGTACACAGTGAATTCTAGAGCAGCCCGGGCTACACGGCATCCCCCCTTGAGAACAGAACACCGTCTCTCAAACCAAACAACCCTTGAGGCCTAGGTGTTGACCTGAATTAAAAACTGGGCATCTACCTCCCCGGGGCTGCTCAAAGGCCAAGAAAGCGGGAACGGCGCCCATCGCAGTCTCTTTCTCGCCTCACCCTAAGCCTACCTTCATGGAAGAACCACGCCTGAAGACCTCAGTACCAGAGGGCAACAACCCCGGGGTTAAAATACATCGGATCAAATATTATATTTACAATTTAGTCAAAGGCACAGTGGCATTTAAAAATAAAATGCTGGAAATGTATAGTAAAGATTCATTATAATGATTAACCTGGTCTCAACTAGAATTAACTCTTGACAGAGGAGGTACAGGCCAGGCAATCGAAGCCTGTGGCCGGTCACTAGGCAGACCACACCCTTGAGCTCAGAGGCAGTAGAAACAAGCTCACAGGACGTGTTTCCTTCCACAGTTCACATCTTTCCAGCCTTTTTGCCTGTCTGCGCTGGCACTCGGAGGATGTTGGGGGTCTCCTCCATGACTCTGACCAGCAGGTTGTCGATGTAATCTTCCAGCTCCCGCACCTGGAACTCCTTCTTGCTGATGGTTTCCTTCTGTTTGAGGACCAACTGGATCAGCTCATCGTGGGTCAGCTGGGCATAGGCAAAGGCTGGATCCGAGGGCTGGTATTTCTTCGGAGAGGGAAGGGAGAGGGAAAGGGTTATAAGTCAGCAGAGCACAGGAACTCACAGAGACCAGCCCGCCTCTGCCTCCCCGGTGCTGGGATTAAAGGTGCGCTCCACCACGCCTGGCTTATAAATCCACGTTCAACAAAGGATGCGACCAGGTGGCTGACGGAGAGAAGTACCTTGGAGTCTACAGAGCGGGTATCAGTTAGTTACGTGCTTTTCTGTGATTGCTTTTAATGTAGAAACGGGGGCCCTTGGTGCAGCTGAGTAGCAGAATGTCTGCCTAGCTTGTGTAAAGCCCAGGATTGATGCCTAGCACTGAAGAGCAGGAACCTTACTTGGCTTACAGCTCTCACACCTCTGGTCTTGACTCTGCGGAGGTACATGTCAAGAAATGTACTAAGGGGGCTAGAGAGGTGGCTCAGTGGTTAAGAGCAATGGCTGCTCTTTCAGAGGTCCTGAGTTCAATTCCCAGCACTGACATGGTGGCTTATAACCATCACACATGCACACATGCATACATGCACACACACACACACACACACACACACACACACACAAACATGCAAGCATAACAACTGCATACCTAAAATAAAAAATAAAGGAAACAAAGAAAGAACATACTTGGGAGACAAAGGTGGCTGGACCACTTGACCTCTTAAGTTTGAAAACTCCTAGAGTCACGCAACCAGCTACCGATGCAGAAATGGGACAAGCACCTAGCTGGACCCGAAAAAAAGACTTAGGGGAGCACACTGTGGCCCACACAGCAGGGTCAGCCCAGTCTGCTACCCCTGGGCTCCCTCTGAGCTCCCACCAAAAGCTACTCCTCTCTGAAAACAAGAATAGCTAGAGCCAAGCGCCACCAGGCTACTGACCTCACAGGCCACTGGAGCACATTCTCTGGGTCTGCGGTGGCCTTTCCCAGAGACTGACTGTTCCCATTTCCGATAGGAGCACGTACCCAGAACAGTTACTTTTAACGGGCATTATCATCCGGGACAAGGGGGCTCTAACAAGAGTTCCGAGGCAGAAGGAAACGGGAGATACAGGAGTCAGTGAGAAGTAACAAGTCACACCAAGGTCTCAGGAGGGAGTGGGAGGGAAGGCCTGGCAGCTGAGGGCAGCTTAGCAGATTTACAAGACCCCAGAGCAACTCAAGGTGGTTTTTACCCAAAGAACTCCACGGCAGTAAACAGTTTTTGCCTCAGGGGCATGCCACCTTCACCTTCTACCAGGAAGGCCCATAGACTAAGAGCCTGCCAGCGCCAAGCAGAGTCAGGGACAGAACCAACACTAGTAGCTCAACAACAGAGTGAGGCCGCTACCCCACTCAGGGAGCAAACTGCCCAGGGAGAGGATTCAGAGGGATCCCACTCTCACTGGCTGGCCAAGAGCACAATATGGCTGCTGCAATCACACACCGAGCAAGCTTGAATCCAGGTCATGGGACGCATGAGTAACGGAGATGCTGGTGGCTTCTCCAACATTTGCTACTCCCTCCCCAGCTCTCGTCTGTCTGTCTGTCTTTTTAATGATTTAGTTCATATATGTGAGTACACTTTAAATAAAAGATTTATGTATGTGAGTACACTGCTGCTGTCTTCAGGCACATAAGAGGGCATCAGATCCCATTACAGATGGTTGTGAGCCACCATGTGGTTGCTGGGAACTGAACCCAGGTCCTCTGGAAGAGCAGTCGGTGCTCTTAACTGCTGAGCCTTCTCTCCAGGAATACCACTCTTGGGCATATATACAAAAGAGTCCACATCCTACAATAGAGACACTTGCCCATTTACTACCATTCATATCACAGTAGCCAGAAACTGGGAAACACTTAAATGCCTATTGTGGATGAAAAGATAAAAAACATGTACTTTTACACAATGGAATATTTTTCAGTTATTTAGAAAAATTAAATTGTGACAGATGAGCGTAATAGCACATGCCTTTAATCCCAGCACTTGGGAAGCAGAAGCAGGTGGATCTCTGTGAGTTTGGGGCCAGCCTGGTCTACAAAGCAAGTCCAGTCAGCCAGGGCTCCGTTACACAGAGAAACCCTGTCTCAGAAACAATGAAACAAAACAAGAAAGTGTGTACCAATACATAGTGCTTTTTAATGTATTTGAGTTTAGCCAGGCAGTGGTGGCGCATGCATTTAATCCCGGCACTTGGGAGGCAGAGACAGGCAGGTATGAGTTTGAGGTCAGCCTGGTCTACATAGTTCCAGGATGACAGCCATGGATAGAGAGATCAAACCCGCTCCATGAGAGGGAACCCACATCTGACACTGCTCCAGTAGTGCAGAACCTGGGCCTCGAGAGGCCATGGACTCAGGGCAAACCAAACACTACTGCCCTGCTGAAGGAACCCAGCAATAGTGACTCCTAATGATACTCTGCCACACCTATAGATCTCTGTCCACTCAGCCACCATCAGAGAAGCCCCCGCAACTGGGCAATCCCTCAGGGCTCAGAGAACCCTGTGGAAAAGGAGACAGGAAGAGTTGAAAGAGCCAAAGGGGACAGAGGACAGCAAAAGGCCTTCTAGACACCAGAGGACTGCCAAGCGTGTGCTCCCAGACTGGCCACTGAGAGAGGTTCAGCACTGAGAGAGGAAGTAAGTGGATACAAGTCCCCGCCTTACCTCAAAAGCTACCTCCAATTGATGGCCACTTGGAAACATTAGTTTCTCTAAGAGAGTCTCCTTGGGTATACAAACCCATCTGATACATAAGCCCCCTACCCAGCGGTAGATGGTAGATGGCCAACACAAAACCAACAATAATATTTTGTAGAATTTTTTTTTTGCCTTATCTGTTTTGTTTTTTAAACCATGCTGGTCATTTGCTTATAGATTATGTTTCCAATTTTGTGTTTTTATTTTTTTTGTATGTGTGTGTGTGTATACTTTTCCTTTTTATTCTGGTTTTCATTTTGGTTTTATCTCCCTATGTTTTGTAAAGAAGGAGAGAAAGCGGGCTCGGGTGGGGAGGATCTGGGAGGAAAGGAGGGAGGGGGAACCATGATCAAAATACATTATATGCAAAAACAGTATTTAAGAGAAAAAAAGAGTGAAAGGTGAAGGGCTGTTGAGAAAGGTAGCTAGCTACCTGACCACAACATCTGGCCTTCGCACACACGCACGCACACACAGAAATACGTGCCACACGCATGCAATTCACAGACAGACAATTAGAAGTGGAAAAAGGACTCTTAAGCATACAACTTACTCTCCCATAGTTTGGAAAAGAAAAAAAAAACAAAAAAACAAAAAAACCAGATAAGCGCAGAGGCGGAAAGACAAAGAGTAGGAGGGAGAGGGAGGAATGAACAGGAGAAAAGGCAAGCCAGGTCCAAGGTGAATGGGGGCGAACCCAGATGAAGGCCACGGGAGCTCCCGGTACTATTTCTGCAACTTTTTAAATGTTGGCAACTATTTTTGAGAAGCAAAACTCAGAACATCTGTATCAAAAATTTTATATTTTCGCCTAAAGATAAAAAAAAAAAGAGAGAGAGAGAGAGACAAGGGTCAGGCGACGTGGCGGGACACTGTGCTGCCTATAACCCCAGCACTCAGGAGGCTGAGTCACGAGTTTGGGGCAACCTGGGCTACACAGTGAGTTTTAGGCTAGCCAGGGCTACAGAAACATTGTCTTTAAAAAAGTACCCCCGTATTTGACAGACAGTACAGTGACTCACACTGCTACTGACAAAAAGGAATTTTAAGAAATGGTTAATGGGTTGGGGATTTAGCTCAGTGGTAGAGCCGCTTGCCTAGGAAGCCAAGGCCCTGGGTTCGGGTCCCCAGCTCCAAAAAAAAAAAGAACCAAAAAAAAAAAAAAAAAAAGAAATGGTTAATCATAAAGAAACAACTCTCTAGTCAACGTGAAGTCTGGGGCCTCTCAGACTCCAGACATCAGAGTAAGTGATTTCCAGAACTGCCTGCCGGCCAAGTCCTTTAACTTTTGCTGTGGTTTGTTCAATAGCATCTTGCTATGTTGCCCAGGCTGGCCCCACAGTAACGAGCTGTCGTAGCCTCGACAGCTGAGGCAATCTTCACAAGCATGCCGCCCTCTCAGGACACTCACCTTCATGAGGGCCTCATTGATCAGGTTCTCACTGATGATGGTGGCGGTTCCCAAGCTAGAGTTTGTTATCTTGGGGGCTGTTGTGTTCATCGGCTTCACGGGGTGAGGCCTAGAGAGACAAGAAAAGAGTCCTTAAACCTCCAGTCACCACAAAGCTGAGAGGTACCCATCTCCAAGAACGCTGCCTGAAAGACAAGCAAGGGGGAAGAGGTCTCTGGCCTCAAATCCAGCTCACGCCTTAGCTCCTGTGGAATTCAAAGTAAGCAGGACCAGACAGCCACACACAGCCAGTAACGCACATCCCTGGCCAGGGTGTCCTGGCAGACTCTAAGTCCCTCAGTCTGGTTATGGGCACAAGAACAGTAGGACCCATCGTTCTCTCAGGCTGGTACACAGCTCTGTGGGCATAGTCCTTGTACAGCATGCACAAGGCTTCAAGTTCCATCCCCAGCACTGCAAAAAAAAAAAAAATAATAATAATTTAAATAAAATAATATTAACAGTAAAGAAGACAGGAAGAATGATAGTTTATTATCCTTGCAGCTTACACTACAGACTAGGACTCCGCTGAGGGGCTCTGCCGTAAGAAAGCTCTCAGTGGAACTTTTGTTTTGTTCCACTGCTCCGTTTCAGTTGGCTTCCCGGACTCTGGAGACACAGGCCCCCATGCTTCCACAGCTACAAAACTCCGTCACACTGTAGAAACATTCCTAAGCTATCTTTGAAGACGATTACATCCTTGCTATATCCACACTGCTGGGTCTTGAGTTATTCCGAGCACAAAGTACACAGCCCCTGTGTGAAAAGCCTTGCCAGCCAAACAGGTACATTCTGACATCAGGGCATCCATTTGGTTTGAAGGCACGGTCAGGGAAAAGCAAAGACAATGAACAAAGACAATCTCCCATCATGTCTCACCTGTGCTTGGCTGCCCCAGCTCCCGCACTTGGCTGAGCAGGGACTGGATGGATCTCTGAGGGTGTGACCCAGGCTTGTAGAAGTGGCTTCTTCTTGCCAAAGTTCTCAACTCTATTAGAGGAGCCATCTGCTGTCGCTTGCTTTTGAGATTCTGCTACAGTGGTGTGGTCAGTATCGGAGGGTGCAGAGCTGGGGAAAGAGTGTGTGGTGGGAAAGGTCTCAGCGAGCGAGGGGCTGCGCACGGGAGAGTCCAGAGGCGAACCTGGCCTCCCACTTCCCTTCAGCTTCTCTTCGTCCACAGTACCGGGGCCTGGGTACTCTTCATTCACACTTGAGCTCTTGCCAAGATGTGGCTTGGGACTTCCCAATGCTGCTGTCTGCTCAGAAGGAGCCGCTTTGGGAGTTTGGGGCCTGAGGTCACACTGATTCTCCACGGGCACTGACTCAGGTGCCCTGCCACCAGTCCGCCCTGCCGTCTCCAGAATGGAAAGTGACACGTTCAAGGGTGAAACTCCCGCTTCTAGACCAGCCAGCCCTGCTCCCTTTCCTCCACCTCCAGCCTCATCGAATCTTTCATCATCCGAGGCCACTTCGGGAATGGATGGAAGAGACAAGCTCAGATCGGCCATGATAGGAGATTTCAAATCTGAGGCGGACGGGAGGTCACTCAGGGGGTTAGAGAGCAGACCCTCATGATCGCTGGCTTTGCTCTGACAGGGAGTCATGAGGTCATCCTTCTCCTCATCCCTCCAAAGCTGGGTACCTCTTGCTGGGCTGGCTTCACTTTGGGGGCCTTCCGAGAAACTCTCACTTTCAGAAGAGATGGTCACAGGTTCCTGTCCTGTGCCTTCTGTGTGGGGAGACTCTGGAGACCCTGCACTGGGCATGCTCGAAGCAACAGGCCCTTCCTGTGACAGCTGCTGGGGATGACCTTTGTCCCCTTCCTCAAGCCAAGTGGGTCCTTTTGTTTCTTCTTCCACAAAGAGCTGTTCAGAAAAAGACACGCGTTTCTTGGCCTTCCTTCGCCCTCCGCTGGCATTCTGATGCATCTCCTGATGCTTCTGCCTTACACTGTGAAATGAGGAGGCTGCCTCTTCCTCTCGAACAGGGGACGTTGCAGTCGTCATTCCACCATAATTCTCCACAGCAGACCAATACGCTGTGGGAGACCTCTCACCGGGGCTGCCACCACTGAGAGAAAGCACTGAGGGTACTTCCTGGGCCTCCTGAGGTGAGGGGGCCCAACGCCGCTCTGGGAAAGGAATCTTCGAGAGTTCTGCATGCTGCCCGATGAGGGTCTTTTCTGATTCATCACTGCCGGCTTCCTTCCCTGTGCCTGACTCTCTGGCCTTGCCCCGTGAAGACTCTTCCGGCCCCTTCCGCTCAGGTGTGGGAAGCTGTTCACAAGGTGATCTCGAGGCAGAAGAACCAGTGTTTGCCGCTGGTGTTACACTAGAGATTGCTCTGAGGAGCAAAGAAGGTTCTTCAGCATCGGCCTCGCCCTTGTCTGTGGGCCAGTGTTCGACTGGAGTGGATGTAGAGATAGGAGCTGCTAGGGGAGACGAGAAAGAGGAGGCAGAAGGACTTTCAGAGAACGGTGTCTCTGGGTCACATCTCAAGTCAGAAAGGACAGGAGCCTGAGCAGAGCTAGAGAGAAAAGCGGCAAAGGGAGCAGAGTCAGAGGGAGGAAGCCTAGCTCTGGGCTGAGCCTCTGGAGAAACGTCCAGTCTGCAAAAAGGACAAAATGAAACCTGCAGGTCAGTTGCAGACGCATTTCAAGACACATAAAAATAGTTATTAAGGAGGGAGAGGTTTTCTTTAATGTTCAAGGTCAAGTAAACAGCAATTCCTGACATACACATCATTGAGATACATCATTTTGTTTCTCCTTGGTGCCAGGGCCCCGTGCAGGCTATGTGAATTCTCCACACCTGGGACATATTCTCCCCAGAAATAGACGCTGTTTAGCACCAAGCACACCTGTCACACAAGGATCTGTTGAAATGCAAGTGGAAAGACTCAGCTAGACCAACAGATGGCCTACAGTTTCTTTCAGTGATACGCTCAGTCTGGTCCCGAGTACCAGGAGGAAAGACAGCCATCTCCACAGGACAGCATGCACAGAGAACTTGTAAAACACAGGTCCTGTCCGTGTACCCACTGCAACCTTGCACACCCCTCAGCTCACGTGCTCAGAATCGGCCACAGTGGTCTCCTTTCCCTGGAGTCTGGTTAGCTCACTGAGAACCACCTTCGCTTATGTATGCTGGGCTTTAGGCTGGGAAACAGCCCTGCCCTCTGTGCTGAGCAGGCCAGGCCAGCAGAGGTGACTGGTTCAAATGACTCAAGACTAGGAAGCCTTTGCACACACATCTGAGACTGACCAGGCCTGATCTAGTGCAGGGAGTGGCAGAGAAAAACCAAGACTCACCTAGGCTTCACAGCTCTGGTCTGGGGAGTCCTTGGAGCAGGAACTGGTGGTTTCGGTTCACACTTAGACTCCACACTGGCTTCCAGGTCTGAGAACTGTGCATCCTCAAAGGGGTTCTGGGAGCTGCCCCATTGGGAGGCAACAGGTACAGCATCTTTCTCAGGTCTTCTCACCAGATCTTCCTCCCGCAGCTGGGCTTCCACGAGCCCACCCTTCCTTCCCTTCTCTTTCTCTGAGGCAGGGGGAAGAGGTTCACCTTCACTGCCTTTAGCCACATCTTTCTTTCCTGTTACCAGAGAAAGCAAAGAGGACTTCTTGCTCTCCTGCTTCTTGCTGTCTTTTGTCTCTTTGGTAGCCACCTCCATGTTTGCTGGAGATAAGCCCTCTCTACTGTCCCCAGTGGTCAGGGGTCGGTAGGATGGCAAAGACATGGATTTCATGGAGTCCTTGGTGGAAGAGTCGGACAGTCGCCTGTCAGAGGACATGCCACCTCCTTCCCTTGGCTCCTTAGGAGACCGGGCAGCCAGGTTTTCAGTGGACGAGAACAAATGCTTTTTCCTGAAGCCCTGCGGGGAGGGGGAATTAGAAGGGCTGCTCTCCCTGATCTCACTCTTGGCCTCTGGCTGCTCCATGTAAACGTGGTTCCCGTTGATACAGACGTTAGACCGGGAAAGGGAGTCATTCTTGGACCGGAGGCCACCGAGGAAAGAGAGCCCTTCTTTCTTGGGAAGGCTGAAGTTGGACTGGTTCGGTTGGGTATGGTCTGTACTGGACGTTCGCTTTTGGGACATGACTGGAAAGAAAAGAAAGAGCAAAAGGGGTGAGTGCTGAAGAGACAGTTCTGTGAGTAAAGGAATGTTCCATGAAGGCTAGTGACCTCGGTTAAATTCCCAGGACCCACATGGTCAAAAGAGGGCTGACGACCCACAAGCTATCCTCTGACCCCCCCACACACACACACATACACACACACACACAGACACACACACACACACCACACACACACACCACACACACACACACACACAACTAAATAAAACTGAGGGTGAGGATACAGCTCGGAGTTAAAGCATTTGTCTATTATTCAGCAAGGCTCTGGGGTTCAATCTCTGGTAATGAAAAGAAATGAGTGAGGGTTTTGGGGCATAGGTCAACGACGGTGTCCTTGAATAGCATGCACGACGCCATCCGCCATCGTTTTGAGCCTCAGCCTTGCAAAGACAGGAAGAGATGGGGTGTTGATGGGGGATGGGAATGAGCAGTTGCAATGGGCAGAGGCGTCTGTCAATCTGTTCAACATCTGGACACATTTCCAATCGTGGAAACTGATAGGAAGATACTAAGCACTCTACAACACACAACAGCCCGAACAATCGGCGGTGAGGAATTTAAGAAATCCAGTGTTAAGCCAATGGAAAAGGCCCACGCTCTTGATAAGAAAGAGTAACAGAACCTGGCACTGAAAGGGATTCAGTCATTGTAGCTGAAGTTCAGATTATACAATTCAGAGTTGAGGAGGATGGACTCCTGAGCTTCCACCAGGGACGTACCACATAGGAGGGAAGCACCCGATACGAGCTGGGCAGATATCTGACAAGTTAATGAAATAGGACACACACAAGTCCTAGAGTCTTCTTCTTTCATATACAATAGGTGCTGGGGGTTTGGAGCAGTGTTAAGAGCTCTGGCCCAGAACACTCAAGGCAGATCCTGGGCCAGATCTCCAGGACTGTGAGAAAAACAAGCAATAGCAGAAGCCCTCAGATGCGCTGATTCTGTGAGCCCAACCCTTGAGGAAGGCATTTGTAGTATTCGTAAGAAACAAAGCCTTTGTGAAGAACATTCACCGTCCTCCCTGTAGTAACGTCCTCCCTGTAGTAACGGAAACCTGAAGACCCCCCTCCCTTCTCAGAGCACAGTCAGGTAAACTGGGGAGGAGCGAAGACAGGAACTCACCCTCCGAGGCGGAGGAGGACTCGTCCTCATTGTCATCCTCGTCACCCCACCGGGACTGGAAGTCTCCCGGCCGCAGCAGGACTTTGTCTGGCTTGGAAGTGGGCAGGACAGACATGGACTGGGAGAGCGGGGTCTTCTGCAAACTCGGCTTGGAAAACAAAGTCTTGATCTTTGACTTCTTCTTCTTGTCTTTTGAGAAGGACTCGTCATCGCTGTCGACCGAGGGTGTCGTGCTGGGAACGATGGCTGAGGCGGTGTCCAAGGCGTTGTCCTTATTCTTCCCTTTGATCTTGTCCTTCAGTTTCCCAAATGGATTGCGAGACTTATCCTTCATGGAGAGGTCAAACATGCTGGCCGTCATGTTGTTTCTCATAAACTGGATGTCCACCTCAATTTCTCCTCGCTCTTTGTCCTTCTTTCCGGGTTTGGACTTCAAGGTGTACCATCTGAAGGAGGAAGAGGGCGGTTAGCTCTGGATGGAAGCAGCCCCAGCAGGGCTGCCGGTCCCATCAGTAACCTCTCCTCTCTGCTGCTCTAACCTCTCACACAAACGCACTTCTGCTCTGTCTCAAGGAAGGGGCAAGTGGAGAACTTGGCTTTTATTTATCCATTCATCTTTGTAGCGCAAGGGATCAAAGGAGGCCATCATGCAGAACAGACTACAGAATACTTGGCCCTGGCCCTGAATGTCTATTTCTGAAGTTGTTTTGCCCATACATTAGACAAAGATCGTCTGGTGTACCTAGTGTACTTGTCTTACTAGGGGTAGACCCAGGGCCTTGAGCACACTATACAAGTACTCTACCACTGAGTTCGACCCTCAACCCCTATCATCAGCTAGAATAATAATCCAGTAATGAGTTATTTCTAAAATTAAAGAACTTGGCATCGTGATGCAGGCTTAGAATCCTAGCTCTTGGGGCAGTGCGCATGGTAGGGGCTTGAGGCCAGCTTAGAAAATACGAAACCCTACCCCAGTCAGGTCTCTGCGAGTTTGAGGCTAGCCTGGTCTGTATATCTAGTTCCAGGTCAGCTAGGGCTGCATAATGAGACCCTACCTCAAAACACGAATAAACCCCCAAAGACAGGAACTAACAGAGACCCACACCTGAACAACATACAGTGAGAGATCCTGGAGCACCAGTCCTAAGTGGGAGGTCTCCATCAAACCTCTCCCCTTGGCTCAGGGAACTCTGGGAAAGGAGGCAGCAAGGTTATAAAAGCCAGAGGGAATATAGACTATTAAGAAGGCCTTGGAGATAACAGGGCCAAACACATGCTCCCACCGAGACCATGGCAGCATGCACAAGGCAGGCTCAGGTTCAAGCCAGATGGGGGCCCAGTGCTGAGAGGGCAAGGAGACACAAGTCCCCACCCTAACCCAAAAGCTATCTCCAATTGACAACCACCTGCAAGGGAAACATTAGTTCCTCCAAGGGAGTCTCCTTGGCTATACATACAAACCACACTCAATGCACAGGTGCCATGCCCACCGACCGGTATTAGCCAACACAAACTATCCCAGTAGGGTTTCTGTAGACTTTTTGGCTCCTGTTGGTTTGTCTGGGGATTTTTTACCTCACTGATCTTTTGCTTAGATGCTTTCTGATTTTGTGTTTTTATAAATTTTTACTTTGTGTGTGTGTATGTGTGTGTGTCTCTGTGTTTTCCTTTGTTAAAAATTTTGGTACGTTTAGCTAGGCAGTGGCGGGCACATGCCTTTAATCCCAGAATCTGGGATTAAGGCCAGTCTGATCTACAGAGCGAGTTCCAGGACAGCCATGGCTACACAGAGAAACCCTGTCTTGGGTGAAAAGAAAAAAAAAAAAGTTCCAATGTCATATTTTCCTTCAGTTAAGGGCCGTTAAGTTTTTATGGAATTTTTATTATACCTTATGTTATATAATTTTACATTATGCAATTATATAATTGTATTTTATTACAATTTGAAAGCCTGACCAGAAAGCATTCACGTCTGACTTAGCTATCAAAGAATATAGCAAACATCAGTCAAACCTTTTACACGATCCTTTGCAAACTACTTCAAGATATGGCAAACAACAGAGTATCAGACACCCTGACTGCAAACTTCAGAAAGGGGATTCTCTTCGGCACTCATTTTCCTTCTGGAAACCTGACCTCTAGTGAACTGGGAGCCCAATTCACTGCAGGCCATTAAGGGACAACAACTCCCAACACCTGGCCTCCAGAGAGTCACCCACAGGCCACCTCACAAATGGAGAACTTACTTTTTTTTTTTTTTTCTTCAGTGACCTACTTAAAAGCTTAGGGCCTGGACTTTAAGGAAATGATGGTTTTGTCCAAATGAGCACAACTTCCTCTCTCACCTTCTACTGTAGCTCAGCAAAGGCCAATCCTCCATCCCCACCCCCACCCCAGCCATTCCGCACACAGGAAAGTAGAACCCTAACCCTCAAGCAGCCCTCATAGCACGCCCTGCATCTTGCGCCTCACAGAATGGCGTATGGCGGGCACTGCATTCATTTCACAGGTGAGGGGGACAAGCTTAGAAATGGCTGCATTCCAACGCTGCTACTCGCGGGGATTCTGCGTTCTCCGAGTTCCTCTCCATTCTCCTTGACCAAGAAGCTTGCTTTAAGCTCGTTCTCCTGACTCATTTTTAAATTCTTTCTGGGCAGAGTTTGAGACGCTTTCCATTCCACTTAGCGTGTGCATGTGCACAGGATTGTGTGTGTGGTGGTGGGGTACTAGGGATGAGCACGCAAGGCCTCACGGGTGGTAGGCAAGTGCTCTAAAACAGAGCAAAGGCCCCGCCCGCCCGTACGCTTTCATCTAAATACCCCAAAATGAAAGGAGAGAGGGAGACTCCAGCATAGTTCGCCAGCAGCCATAACCTGTAAGATGACCACTGGAAGATCCAGCACAGAGAACTGCCAGGAAAAACTAGAAGTGCATCAGGAGACGCAGCCAGGAACCGGCAAGGTCTTGTGAGACGCAGGGCTGGACTGGCGAAGGGAAATCTTCCATGGTTTTTGGGGACACGGATGTGAAGGAGTGGTGGGGGAGGAAGAGCTCTGCTGAAGGACGAAGGTCTTTTAACAATTCTCCCCAGAGCCTCTATCTTTCCAGGGCCTGGCCCTGCCCGGAATACTTTGCATATTTGTCAAGAGGTGGAGAGGGTTATTTGTGTTTTTCTTCCCTGACAGTCATAGTTGCCATGGTGATGAAAGGTGTTTGGGCTTTTGTAATGTCACTGGTAGAAACTGAAAAGGAGAAGCAACGGATGACCGCAGCAGGGGCTGCAGGCATCAGAGCCAGTCAGGAAGAAGTGGGGTGGGGACACGGGACGGGACGGGACGGGTGCTTCTCCACTAGGCTTTCTGTCAGTCAGGCATACAAACACATTCAAGACCTCCAGAGAATGCACCAGACCATTCCTCGGACCAGGCATGCCTTTCCAAAGCGAACCAAAGTCTTTATTTTGAGCAAACTTAGAGAGCTCCGGAATGTTTCCCATCAACTATTGCCTGCTGCTCGGGCACGGGTGCAGGCTGGCTCTGGAAGCCTGCAGCGCCACAGGCGAGCAAAACCTCGCCGACGGTTCTGGCTGCTGTTTTAGTCAGCAAACCCGAATTCCGCCAGCAGGGCTCCTTTAAGGCTGTGAATAGCGGACTGGCCATCCGAGGTGGCAGGTTCCCTGGCGAATGCCACCTACAGTGTTCTGACTACAGCAAAGGAAACGGGAATTCTTCTGCTGTTAAAAGGCCAGGTCAGTGAAGGATGCCTTACGTCAGCCTAACTAGAGAGCAAGGCCCCTGGCCACACACAAGATACGGTTTTTATTCTTTTGTATGTTTGTTCTTTTTATATATTTAAAAAAATTATCTTACATACACTTCGTCCTGACTGCAGTTTCTCTACCTCTACTCCTCCCAGTCCTCCCCCACTCCCCTAGACCTACTCCTCCTGTTTCCTTAAAGGGAAAAAACAGAGCAGGCCTCCCAGGGATATCAACTGGACAGGGCATATCAAGTTGCAATAAGACTAGGCACATGCCCTCATATCAAGGCCGGCGAGGCAACCCAGGAGGAGAAAACAGATCTCTAGTGCAGGCAAGAGTTAGAGACAGCCCCACTCTCCCTGTTAGGGGTCTTACAAGAGCAGCAAGCTTCACACCGTCGTAGCACATAAGTGAGGGCTTAGCTCAGACCCACACTGGGTCTGTGATTGTCACAGTCTCTTTGAGCCCCTATGAGCCCTGCTTAGTTGATTTTGTGGTCAGACAAAATAGTCTAAAGAGACACCTGTGTCCGAAATACTAAAATTCCCTCAGGAGTCTCACATGGAGGAAAGGAATAGGCTGAAGCCCTAGAAGAGGAAACTGTCTCTAAGGAAGTGATTTCACAGTTCTGGCAACGTCCCTTATGACTATTTTACAAGGCACACTGGAGCTAGGCAATGCTGTTGGATGATGGGGCAGGGGGTTACACTACGACAGGACTGCTTAGTGATGCGTGCCATTTGTCCTGTACTTAAACCCACCTCAAATCAGACTTGGGGGCAGCTGGACCTCTTCCCCACTGTGGCCGTGTTGAACACACCCCCTTGCCTGTTTTTCAGTGTTGTCTCTTTAGTGTCACACTGGGGCTGGTGGGCAAGCCTCTGATCTGCCAGAGCACAGGCTTTGAGCCTGAAAACTCCATTAACGGAAGCCCATGAGTGACTCACCTCTGGAATCCCAAATGGGATTATGGCTGCGGGCTTCAGCATTACAATCAACTCCATTTTTCAGTGGGTGTTTTTTGTTGTTGTTTTTGTTTTAATCCACTTAATTCCTGTTCCCCAGAGAAGCAGTTAATAAGTAATCTGGCCCAGCGTGGCCACAAAGCATAAAGCAGCAATGTGGGTGTGTTCCGGCGTCACCTTTCCCATAGGCCCGGAACATGGCGGTTACCTTGGGATCAGGGTTGGGCTCATTTTTCTGTCCAAAGGGCAGAGTACCGCAAGATGGTCATAATCTCATGCAGCAAGGTTATCTGTAAGCCCACGATATGGAAAAAGTCCTCCACCTATCACACCTATTAAAAACTTAGAAAGTCAACCGTTTATTTTATTCTTTATAATCTATTATATTTAGAGAATCAATGTTTATATTTTGCTATTATAATTAAAACCTAGTCCTTTGAAATTAAAAGGGCCTCTGAACCTGTAGAAAGTGATGGGAAATTCACAGAAACGTTTTGGGGGGTTGGTGTGTAAACCTGAATTGTATGGGTGTGTGGCGTATGACTCAGACCTAAGGTCTTATGTATATGAGGAAGAGCTCCACCACTGGGCTATATGACTAGTCCTTCTACAGTATTTTAAATAATGGGATATATTATTTAATCCTATATAATAAATGACATATGTATATGTTAATATATTATTAATAATTGATAAAAATTAATATACAGCATTTAAAAACATTTGGGTATTTTAGTATATAATACAAAATACAGTAAGTATTAATGTCATTAATAATTAATAAAATTTAATATGTGCTTTTTGAAATAATAGGATAAAATCCCAATCACACAGGATGGCAGAGAACAAGAAACTTGGTCCCTTTACTTTAGTTCTCCCTTTCCCATAAGGTCCTAGAAGCAAGGACCCGTTCTGCATCCTCCCAAGTGACATTCTGTGCTCCTATGAGTGAAAACCACACCTTATCCCAATCGCCTACCTTGTGGCATTTACGCAGGAGTTCTTGCGGGGGAGGGGGATTCCAAGATAATGTAAACAGGTAAAGACACATAAAACATCGTTTATGGCTCCTACGTATTTACAACAGCGCCTTAAGGAGACCAATAATCCCGTTTACAATCCTAGCACTTGGGAGCCGGAAGCAGGAGGATGGTGGAGACTGGCCTCTGTGCACAGTGAGACGACCCCCTCCTGGTTTGGGGATGGGGAACAGGACAGGAGGGTGAATTAGGGAATGTTGAGGAGGACAGGATCTTTCTCCACAGATGAGGAGACAGATCTCCCAGTCATCCCTACAGATGCAAAGCTTGCACCGGTGGGTGAAGGGCCACGAGGAATGCCTCAGAAACAATCATCCTGTGGCCGGAGCAAACATCCTTTTCACATTCCAGAGGGCAGCCACATAGAGAAAAATCACAGCCTTCAAGATCCCATGCAAACACACTTAGACTCTTTGCACTGCAGTTAGAGCGGTGAAGGGGGCTGTGGCTTGTCTCCTGCCGGGGAGGAGCCTGGGCGCCAAACATCCCAAATCACTAGTTGCACTGGGCCAGCAGCTGCCTGCTTTCTTTTCCTAAAATAAATAAATACATAAATAAATAAATCTGAAAAAAATTACATGTATGTGTTTGTCTTATTTAACTGTGTGTGAGTGTACACACACTGTGTGTGTGAGAGAGAGCGTACACACTGTGTGTGCGTGCAATCGTGCCATGGTGAGCATCCCTTGTAGGGGTTGGTTCAGAGTGGCTCCTGGGTACTGAAGGGTTTGGCAGTGAGTGCCCTTACTCACCAAGCCTCGAGGCTAGCCCTGCTGCTAATTTCTAACTTCAAACTCTAAGACAACTGACTGCTGGGAACTTCCTCCCTGTGAAGAACGTAAAATATTCCACGTAAAAAGACACTCCCGCTAAAGTACAAATTTCACCACGAAGACTCTACTAGCCACCTCTCTCGGAAAACTGCTAATGTGGCACCTACTTTGAACACCAGAAGGGTCCAGAAGCAGGAAGGTCAAGAAGACCACAGCTTTACTACTCTACAGATGTAACAGTGTTCGTTTCTGGGTCTCAGGGTCTAGCTTAGACTTCAGAGTCAGCACAACTTCTCTCTTAGGGCCAAATCTCAATTACAGGCTGCGATGCAAGTCAGCGTCATCTCCATAGAAACCCAGCATCAAAACCTAGCCGACTCGGGCTCCTCTGGGAGGAAGGTGCAGGAATAGAATGGCACCCTACAGGGTATTTGAAAGCAGAACGCACACAGTTGTCTTTTCCTAGATAGGGACATTTCATGGAGCAGCTCAGGAGCTGTCTTCCCTAGTGATTATCAGTAGGGCGGAATGCCTGCCATACTGTGAGCTGCTGAGTTGGAAAACACTCTGCCCTGGATAGCATGGCGGCAGCACGGAGTAGCAGGGACAGAGATGTGTACAGCCTCTAAAATGCTGGCAGTGTGTCCTCAACAGCTATGCAGTTCAGCAAGTTTTGCTGTGGCATGAGGTGGGTAGGTGGCAAGCAGGAATGAACTTTGATTATAGAATCGCCCATTGGCTAACCTTCTACCTGAGTCCTTCCTTCTGCCTACCGGCAGCAGCTGGCGGACCTAACCCATCCTGAGGGCAGTGGACGGGCCCCTGCTGTTGTGTTAAACCTCATCTCCAAAACATTTTAGGAGCATTGTAAAGGCTATTTATCAGGAGACACCAAACTTAGTCCTAAGAGCTAGTAAGTGACATCAAGAAACACACACACACACACACACACACACACACACACACACACACACACACACAGGAAAGGCAGGTAAAGAGCAATTTGGAGGCTGCTGAGATGGCTTAGCAGGTAAGGTCACTGTGACCAACCCTGAACTAGAGTTAGGTCCCTGGGACTCATGTGGGGGAAGAACCAAACTGACTCAAGTTATCCTCTGAACTTTACATGTGTTTTACACACACATATACACACGCAGAGAGAGAGAGAAAAGGAATGTTCCTGGTCCTGTCTTAAATTGCCTAGTCTTTAATAATCAAGACTCAAGATGCCAGGACATGGTGGAGCTCACTTGGAGTCCCAGCACTTACAACTTGATGCAGGAGGATTTCAGAGTTTTAGGCCAGACTGAGCTACATAGCAAGATCCTGTCTCAGAAATGAATAAAAGCAAAAACAAAACAGCCCCCCCTCACACACGTACAAAAGTTACAAGAAAAAGAAAGATCAAGTATGCTTTAAAAGCGCACTCAAACCATGCTAGTCCAATGACTACAGTTTCATATATTTCCTCTACCCATCCCCCACTCCCCCCACCCCACCCCACCCCACCCCATGCAATTAGCAGTTTTGAGCTGAGAGACCTTGGGTAGCTCGTCTAACTCTTCTCTGGTTCCAGCTCCCCTTCTGAAACAAGGCTGAGGGCACCTGCTTCAGAAGGATTTCATAAAGTTGGATGACTTAAGGTCTAGAACACGGCCTACTGTAAATTGCAGCCATAATTATTACTTAGCTGGGATCCGAACGCACAGGCAATTTTATTTGTAGCATATGGCGCATGCCTTAGAGTTATGAACTATAATGCGGGGAGAGGGCACCTGGCAGACCATGGTGTTCCTCTGAGAAATTACAACATGCAGCAGATCTGTTATAAAGGGGTTTATCTGGGGGAAGGGAGGGAAGTGAACACCAGGAGGGAGGGTGGGAGGGAGGGAAGGGGATAGAGGGGAAGTGGGGGAGGGAGAGAGGGAACTGGGGTGGGGGGTCCTTTTATCTGGCTGCACACACCTGAAGCTTCTGCCAGGCAACAGGTGATGACATAAGCTGTTGCTAGGTCCCTGGGAGAGCCTAGTGGAATCACCTGTAAGCTAACACTTATGATTTTCATACCCCCAAGTCTGACGGCTGACACCTGAGAATGCTACAGCTGACCCAAGTCAGAAGGTTCACGACATGAAGATAAATAGTTCTATGTTAGCTACAGAATTCTCAAACATGCCCATCTATATAAGTACCAAGGGGCTTGCATTTGAGGGTATAGGAAAACATTCACCTTCATCTACACAAATAGTATTATAGAATTTCAGTTTAGTTTTCTTATATCATTTCCAGAAGGTTCCTCCTCTCCTCCTCCTCCTCCACTTCCTACTCATCCTTCTTCTCCTCCTCCTCCTCCACTTCCTACTGGTCCTTCTCCTCCTCCTCCTCCTCCTACTCCTCCACGCCCTTCTCTTTTTAATGGAAGAACTTAAAAAACACCACGAGCAAAGTCTGGAACTTGTTAGGGATGGAAAGACCATCACCACGGCCTTCATGGCTTTCACACCAGCAGGTGAAAGGGGGGACTG